>NW_024884586.1:51414010-51721331 GCF_019232065.1 Centrocercus urophasianus
GGTGGTGAGGCACTGGCACAGGTTGCCCAAGGAGGCTGTGGATGCCCCATCCCTGCAGGCATTCAAGGCCAGGCTGGATGTGGCTCTGGGCAGCCTGGGCTGCTGGTTGGCGACCTGCACACAGCAGGGGGTTGGAGCTGGATGAGCACTGTGCTCCTGTGCAATCCAGGCCATGCTATGATTCTGTGATCTATACAATCACACAGTGGCTGGGTGTGGAGGAACCTTCCAGTCCACCCTGCCATGGTCTGGGTGCCCCCCAGCTCGGACTGGGGCACCTCCAGGGATGGAGCCCAGCACAGCCAGCACCACCGCAGTGCCAACATCACAGGAGCTGTAGGGAAGGGAGAAGGGCTCGGGTTGCAGCACGACCACAACACTCAGCGATGGCAGCCATTAAATAAAAGATTCGACTTTTATTTAAAATAAAATGCATTTATACATTGCCTTGAAACCACAGACTGGGGGAACACAACACTGCTTACTCCTCACATCAGGAGATGCGGCGGCCGCTGGCGCTGCCCCCGGCGTGGGATGGGAGCTGCACCCATCATCCCTGGGTTGGGGCTCCCAGCCCAGCTCCTGCTTAACTTAGATAAAAACTGAACTGAAACTGGCTTTTTTTTTGGCTGTATTTAGTTTTCCCTAGGTTAATCCCCTTATTTCTTACAGGCATACTAGAGTTAAGGCGGATATCTATGCGATATTCTAGCTGGCTTGTGAGACTAGTTAAAAAACTGTACAGTTTTATAAAATTTGTGTTTTTACATTAGTTACACAAAACCTATACTTCATAGACCTTTACTTCATACTGTAATGAAAACGTTTGCATATCGTAGGCGGAACAGTGGACTATGCTGGTGAATACTAAAAGTGTTGTAACACAATACGGTGTAAAAATAAAATAAAATAAAATAAAAAGACAATATAAATGATTATCAAAAAAGGAAAGTTAACACATAAATCCAAGCTATAACAAACTAACAGAAGGTCATCTTTAAGGCCACATATCTTCAGAAGAACGTCAGGCACCTGTAGCAGTCCCGGTGCATGTAGTGTGAAAGGAGACTGGAACTCTACATATGGGGAGGACAACTTCCAAACAGGTCAAATGTACAGAATAATAATAAAAAAAAAAAAATACAACAAGAAAACACAAAAAAAAAGGAAATAAAACACTCATGCATTAAACATGATAAATAGACTTCATATCATTTAAGCCCCGGATGGCTTTTAAAGAAGATGGCTTAGAGTTCTCTCGGAAATTTGGCTCTTTAAGTCAAATCCTATCCCAGCTGCAGGCATGTTCTGGAGTAAGGCTGCAGGCAGCATCACCTGGCCCAGGCACGGTCTCGTTATAGCAAATTAACAGAAGTGCTCATTAGTGCACACAGATTAACTGGTCTGGTAATGCAAAAACGTTCATGATTAAAAAAAAAAAAAAAAGATACATTTCAAGCTTACTTTATTAAGCAGCATATTTCAAATAACAGCTTCTTAAAGTTAAATATTAATACGGCCACGGGGTTTCCTCTTGGCTTACAGTACATGGGGCTCACACCCAGCCGCTGGTCAGTTTGTAGAACATCTCCTCATCCAAGCTCTCATTCTGGTCCTTCGCTCGCGTCGACAGGAAGATGTAACCACCAATGAACTCGTGCACCACTTTGCAATCCACCTCTGTGCAGATGAAGGACACCCGCACGTCGTCGGCGAACTCCACCGTCACCTATGGCGTGGGGGGAGGGCAGCGTTTCACCACTGATTAGAATCACTGAATCATTATGGTTAGAAAAGACCTCTGAGATGCCCAACCCAACCCAACCCAACCAAACCCAACCCAACCCAACCAAACTCAACCGAACCCAAGTCAACTCAACCCAACCCAAGCAAACCCAACCCAACCGAATCCAAGTCAACTCAACCCAACCCAACTCAACTCAACCGAACCCAACCCAACCAAACTCAACTCAACTCAACTCAACCCAACCCAACTCAACTCAACTCAACCCAACCCAACACAACTCAACTCAAGCCAACCCAACCGAACCCAACCCAACCCATCCCACTATGCCCACTGGCCGTGCCCCCCAGGGCCACATCTCCACGTACCCCAGTGACATCATAGGTGTCACTGAATCCAACTCCTGGCTCCACACAGGAGTGCTCACAAATTAATCAGCAGACAACCAAGCTGTGCCACAGATAGAATGCATTTTCATAAGGATCCCCAAAAAGATCGGTCGGTTGGTGGTGAGCAACTGCACTGCGCATCACTTGTTTTATAAATATAGATATACATTTTACTGTCATTACCATTATTTCCCCTTCCTATTCTGTCTTACTAAAATGCCTTTATCTCAACCCACGGCTGTTTACTTTTTCTCATTCTGTTGCCCATTCCACACAGTGGGAGTGGGTGATAGCACTGAGCTGCTTGCTGGTAATGCAAAAACCCCAATGTATGCACTTTGGGAAACAGCAACAAAACGTCTCAATGCTTTAACAATTAGCTCAAGAATCATAGAATCATAGAATGGCCTGGGTTGAAAAGGACCACAATGATCATCTAGTTTCAATGCCCTGCTGTGTGCAGGGTCGTCAACCAGCAGACCAGGCTGCCCAGAGAAAACGGAAAGCAATCACTTTCCCATGCAACGAAAGTGAGGAAGAAGCCTACACGTGTGAAACAATGAGCAGATGGCACTGAAACTGCAGTGTGCACATCTGGACATGGCGCACAGCTGGGCAAGGCACACACCTGGGCTCTGCCCACTCACCATTTTGATCTCCCAGTTCACGTTCCACTGCTTCATGTTGCTGAATCGCCACGTTTTGATGGCATCACCCGTGCTGGCGTCCATGCGGATGAGCCGGTTGTAGGCGATGCCGATCAGCTCCTCTTTCTTCCCCCCCTGGAACCTACAGCACAGTGAGGGATTAGGAACCGAAGGCCAATGTCTTATATTCAGCAGCTAACTCAACCCAAGGATTCCAACCCCAGTCCCAGTAGGACGCTGCCTACACAACGTGGCCCCGTGCTCTCACCCAGCTCCGCACGCCCACCGACCTGGCAATGAAGTGCGTGATGCCGAATTCGGGCAGCGACTGCCAAGCTTGGATGAAACGCATCTTGGCCTCGATGAGGCTCATCTGGGCGACGTTCTGGTGGGCCTCCAGGATCCGCGCCGTGAGCTATGCAGCGAGACATCAGCATCAGGCACTGGGCTCACAGCAGCCCTCCCGGCACCGCGCTCACCCCATTGGGAACAGTATGGGTCAGCAAGGCAAAGAAATGGCCGTTTCTATCCCAAGGATATATTTCTGCTGTTTGGTGCTCAATGAGTGGGAGCCCAGCTGACGGAGCTGCTTTTGCTTAACATCTCCCACACACAAAGCAAATCCAGCTCCGACCTGCCTGAAGGCAGAGGGCACTCAGGCTCATTTCATCGAAGACGCAGGATGTGAGCAAGCAGCAGGGCAGATTTCTGGTGTAGGGCTTCCACTTGTGCAGCATAAATCACCAGGGACCATTGCAAAAAAACAAACAGGGCTGGAATTTCTCAGGGAGGATGGGCTGTGTTAGTGTTTCCATTGCTGTTTTCAAAACCAAAAGGGTTCTAAACTATTTTAGTGGGTTTTTTTTTTTCAGCTTAGTTGGATGGTCGCTGTCACTTACCAAGTCTCTTACATAGCCTGGCTGTAGATGGCAAGGCGAAAAAAAAAAGGAGGCAGAAAGAAAAAAAAGCGATCAGAAATATGGCAACAAAGCAAAGAAAAAGTGCAAATCATCTGCAAATCAAAGTTCAAGCAAAAAAAAAAAAACAAACCAAACCAAACAAACAACAAACCCATGCATGACTCTGTAGGCAGAAAAGCAGCTAAAGTGAAGGGAAGTGTGGGGAAGGGACAGGCGAGCCGGTTCAACACTGGTGCCAACTGCTGTGGGAATGGCTCTGCTTGGAGAAATGCCCTTCACCCCCTCCTCTCCTCGCCTCTGTGCAAACTCAGCTCTATTTATTTGTATTGAGAGGGCCTTGAGTTGCTTTTATCTGAGGAAGGCAGAAGAAGGGATGGAGACAGATTCACAGGATCATTCAGTCTGGAAAAGACCTCTGAGATCCCCAGCCCACCTCACCGTGCCCACTGCCCACATCCCTTAGTGCCACATCTCCACAGCCCTGGAACACCTCCAGGGATGGTGACCCCACCTCTTCTGGGCAGCTGTGCCACTGCCCAACCACTCTTGGAAAATAAATGCTTCCTTATACCTAACCTGAAAACTCCCCCGGCACAACTTGAGACCATCACCTCTCATCCCATTGCCATTACCTGAGTAGAGGCTGACCCCACCTCACTACCATCTCCTTTCACAGGGTTGTGGAGAGCAATGAGGTCTCTCCTGAGCTATCTTTTGCGTTTCAGATTTGATGCTCCCCAAACATAGCATGCCAGCCCTACACTGCTGCAACAGCACATGGAAAAAACCAAAGCCTAAGCAGGTTTGGGGCTGCCACATCCGTAAATCATCTCACAAGGCCGGATGCCAACTCCCATTTTCAATATCCTCTTCCTTATGCCAGGGCACAAGGGGACCCTCAGCCAAATTCCTTGCATTCCCTCCTCTATCCATCCATCCATCCATCCATCCATCCATCCATCCATCCATCCATCCATCCATCCATCCACCTATCCGTCCGTCCGTCTGTCCTTCCCAGCAAACAGCCTTTGAAACTGCCCCTATCTCTCCATTCTGATGCCCACTGTCCCCATGGGGCCATGCCCTGTGGTTGATTTCCATAGCAAGGATGCCTGCACACTAAGTAAGTTCTATCCTACTATTTTTCCAGGTGCCCCCATTTTACTGAGCCGGAGCCTGGAAGGTGCTGTATGTCAAAGCTGGATATTTATGCAGCCTCTCCACCATCCAAATGGATATAAAGGCCCATTCAGAAGAAGAACAAGGGCTATATAAAATATAACTCCACTGCCAGGAAATCATCGTGCTGTGCCAATAAAAAGTTATATTTTTCCTGCTTCTCTCAGTTGCAGCCTTCTTCTTGGCTTGCAGAGGTCGAACGCAGCCACAGCCCAAGAACTCGGGCTGCAGAGCCATTCATGTCAGTGAGAGGCCACAGAGCAATGCCTTCCTTATTTCTGCTGCTGAACTGGAGTGTAATGTCTTTCAGAAAGCCATGCGTTTTTTTCCATCACGAAACAGATCAGCTCTGTCATGCACGGACTGAATGCAGCGCCGAGTTCAAGCACAAGTCGTGGCGATGTAAAATGAAGCAATGTTTCAAGGACTGGCATTTGGAAGGAGGGGGAAAGCAAAGAGAGAAATATGCAAACCGCAGTACAGCCAAGTCTGCACAAAGCACTGCAAGCAACTGCAGCTCCGCTCATCCTGAGGGCTCCTGCACAGCTCAGTGCAGGTTTTGGTGCCAGCACCGGGATCCTGCGTGGCTGAGCTGCAGCATCCTTTTGGGGTGAACACAGCTCAACCGAGGGACGGGCACCGCTGCTGACGTGCACTCAACCTACAAAGTGTCATTATGGTGGTGGGTGCCATTCCCTGACGCCGGAGCACAGATCTCAGTGGGTGCTGTGTTTTAGTAGGGTGCATCCCAACACACCACCCCACGGCCCCGCGGCCGGCCCTACCTGCTTGCTCTTGTACTTCTTCAGGTAGCGAGGGGACACCAGGCACTCGGGGTTGATGTCTGTTGTGATCTGCTCCGGGATCAGCTGCGGGTCCGGGTTGAGGTGTTGCATCTTCAGGAAGGAGAGGATGTTCTGCACCTCCATGCTGTACGAGCTGTCTGCCATCGTCTTGCCCTTGGAGGCGAGGCGGCAGGCGGCCATCCAGCTGGCGTACTGCCTCTCCTGTGGCACAGTGAGAGCGTGGCTGTCAGCTGGGGACGAGGCATCAGCCCACCCCCCTCAAGCACCCGACAGAAACCAAGCGGGATGGACCCGAGCAGAGGAGATGGGTGCTGTCACCCATATGGACGAGGGGACAGACTTACGTTGTCACAACGCAGCCAGATTTCGTTCATTCCCTCTGCAACGGGGATCAGAAGCTTGATGTTAAACTTCTGACCGGAGATGTTCACGTCGGGAGTGACTTCACAACCTGCAATGGGAGCCACTGTTCAGAAGGACATTCTAACAAGGAGAAAACAAGGAATGGACAAGAAAAGGCAAAGCATTCCAGCTAGGTGCTGCCAAATTGCAGATCTCACAGTGCATCTCCAATGGGACAGCATCACAGGGACACAAACTGTGGCACACAGCTATATTAGAATCATAGAATCACAAGGCTGGAAACGACCTATAAGATCATCTAGCTCCTCTTCCCAGTGAAGGGAAAATAAAAGACCTAGCCCAAAAGCAGAGAGACTGAAGCTGACAGGTTCCCCCAGGACTCACCTCCCACACCTTGGCCTTGATCCAATGGTAAACACCACTTGATCCCCAGATTTTCACGAAAGTGCAGGAAAATGTGACTGGCCAGGTCCTGGACACCCACGTGCTGTTCTTTGTGGGTGCACTGCAATGTTTAGTGCTATGAGCATCCCACTTTGGGTGTTCAAGAAATGCTACGAGCCACCGTGCCAACATGGGTGGTGAATGGGGATGGCCAAGGTCACAGAATCACAGCACCCCATAATTATAAAGCAGTTTGGGTTAGGAGGCACCTTAAAGCCCATCCAGTTCCACACCCTGCTGTGGGCTGGATGCTCCTCCCACCAGTTCAGGCTGCTCAGGACCCCGTCCAGCCTGGTCACAATGAAGTCTCCTTGGAGCCTTCTCTCCCCCAGGCTGTCTCCTTGGGCTTGCAAGAACCTGCTTCACTCTGACTTCACTCTGCAGCCAAAAAATGGGCCAGCCTGAGAGGTGAGTGGCAAACGGATATGCTACTGGGGAGCTGGCAGCACCTAACAGGGTCGTGGGCCATGTGGCAGACATCTCAGCACACATCAGCCCAGCCACTTTCTCCTTTTCACATGTTTATCCACACCCAGGATGGCACGCTAGGAACACAAGTAGAAAAGCAAGGTGTTGCAGAGGCAGATGATCACTGGAATGCCACGCAAGTGTGTGAACGCTGCTCCTACCTCTCAAGTTCATCTGGTGGGCAGGAGTTCCGTTGGCTTCCTCTTTGCTTTTGTAGCAGGAGATGGAGGTATCTTTGAAGGTGCACCAGTATGGCTTGTAACCTTTCAGGGTCAGCTTCTTGGGCCTGTGAGACAGGGTGTGGGACGTTACAAACACGGGGCTAACCAGGTGGTGGGATGCAAATTGGGCTGCGAAATGACCACCTGCAATCACAGAATCATTGGGGCCAGAAAAGATCACCCAGTTCAGCTCACCCCACCATGCCCAGTGCCCACATCCCTCAGTACCACATCCCCACGGCTCTGGAATACCTCCAGGGATGGTGACCCCACCACTGCTGGGCAGCTGTGCCACTGCAGCACCGAAGGAGATGTAGAAGTTGGGCTGGCAGAAATGTGCATGCAGCAGCAGTGAGGTGCCCAGCACCCAATCTGACCTCTGGTGCCTTAATGGAGTTTTGGAAGTTTATCCAAGCTGCAGTTCTCAGAGATTGCACCGACTCAGCGGAGTGAACCAGCAACACCTCCTCCCTCCCTGACAACTGACACTCCAACTGGCGAGCAGTTAGCAATTAGAGCTGTGCCTGATTTTATTGGCAAAAGAGCACGTCAAAGCAAACAGTAAGGTTTTTGTGTGATGGTTTGCTTTCAGGGGAAAACCACCCACCCTGAAGCATGGCGCGGGCTCCAGTCCTGCGGCTTTGCCCCAGTTGGAGCAGAGACAATTACAACAGAGGGGCTCATTATGGAGCTATTCCACTGCCATCACTTTTCTGCCCCTGTACCTATCCTGTCAACTCCCGTTGGGTTTATTCACTTTCCAGAACGTTCACCATAACCTGTGCTGCAGCAGAGAACTGCAAAACATTGGAAGCTGCCACGGCACCAGCCAACGTCCAGCTGCTGCCATTCCCAGGCATCCACGTTGCAGCAGAATGAACAAAACCCATAAATCCTGAGCGCAGGGACACGCACAGGGGTTGACGTTTAAGAACTTCAGGATCAAATGGGATGGTTGGGAACAACGTGGAATAATACCCAGTGGCTGTGCTGAGTGCTGGAGAAAGCAAAATGTGTTAACAGCCACGGCGCCCAGGTGCTGCAAACTGCAGGGAAACGGCTCTGCGGTTTCCATGCATGGTAACACAGTGAAATCTGGAGTCAGGAGGGGAAGAAATGGACAGGAGGCAGCAGGACCATGAATTATTCATAGCTACCACCTCTTCCCAGCAGTACTTACTTGAATACTTTAATGTAGTCAGCGAGCTCCGGGATGGAAGTGATGTCACCCTGAAAATATAAAGGAGAGGATCGTAGAATGGGCTGGGATGGAAGGGACCTCAAAGGTCACCCAGATCCGACCACCAAACGGTCACTTCCAGTGCTGGGGGAGGAAGCACACAGAGCATCTACTGCATGGGAGTGCTGCCTGGAAAGCAGAGGGCAATATTCTATGGTTTTTATGGGATTCCTGCTGAGCGCTGTCACGCTGGATGGCGTTTCCAGTTCCCATGAGCTCCAACCAAAGGGTTTTCAAATGACACGGAGCACAAACAGCGCTGCAGCAGTTTCCAGCAGTGGGACAGTTTACTTTCTGTCTGCAGTGAGCAATGATGTTTACAGATACAACGGGGGAAAAAAAATGCAGAATCTAAACAAACAATCCACTAATTGCCCATTATCCGTATTCAATTACTCGAATGCATCTGGAAATGGCTACTGGGAGCAACCGGTAGAGAAAGGGATGGATTTTTTTTGACAAATCATTGCCTTCTTCACTCCTATCTGGTGGGAACTGCTCCTCAGTGCTGTGCTTCAGCTCTGCTTTGCAAAGAAATTGTCAACGGTCTCTTGGCTCTGACAACCAGGCCCTATTTTGATCAGAGAATCACAGAATGACCTGGTTTGATAAGGACCACAATGACCATCTAGTTTCAACCCCCTGGTATGTGCAGGGTCGCCAACCACTGAACCCACTATTTCTGCTGCATCCCAGTGATGCTGCTCTCCCTGCCAATCTCTGCAGGCTGAGGGTGGCAGTTCTACTTCAAAATATGAAACTACTATTGGGCTCTATGCTCTGCATCACAACCATAGGGTCATTAAGGTTGGAAAAAAGGATCATCACGCTCAAACGTGTTGCTCCACTGGGCTGCAGGCAACAGAAAAAAAAGGGAGACGAAGGAAATAAGGCAGGTTGGATGCTCAGAACAGTGATCCTTGCTTGCAAGAGGCAAGGAGGGGATGTGTATGGCCCCGTGCCCACAGCCCTTACCAGAATTGTCGACGTTTTGCCACCTTCCAAGGTGATTTCCAGGTCGGAGAGCGCAGCATCCACCTCGTCCACGTCCTTGTCGCTGTTGTTCAGGTGGTTTTCTGATGACATGATGGACAGCTTGTTGATGTGGTACTGAAAGGCAACGCATGGCTGCGTGAGCACAGGCGGCCTGCACCCACTGCTCTTCCCTCATCCACCAGGCTGTGCACCACACCGTGTTCTTCCAGTGACAACCGCTCAGCATTTTTGGATGCACAAACTTTTGCTGAAACGGCCCAGCTGTTGTGATGAGACTGCAACATGCACAAAGATCTCCCATCATAAAATCACAGCATGGCCTGGGTTGCAAAGGAACTCACCCAGCTCCAACCCCCTGCTGTGTGCAGGTCACCAACCAGCAGCCCACGCTGCCCAGAGCCACATCCAGCCTGGCCTTGAATGCCTGCAGGGATGGGGCATCCACAGCCTCTCTTGGCTCATGTTGTTTTTACAAAAATGCAGTGAAACCTCACTCCAAGCACTAAGCACAGCCCAATGTGGGCTGCTGACAGAGTTAGGCTGAATCTTTATATTTTTGTTTTCACCGTTTTCTTCCTGGGAGGAGCCCTAAGAGCAGACTCGGGCTCCCTCTGGGGATGTTCCTACATCCTCCAGCAACGAGGAGCGCCAGACCACACATAGGAAATTGCCCACTGTCCGTCCCACAGAAGTCAATAGCAGGTGTAGTATTTATGCCAAATCACACCAAGGACTTCATAAAGCAGATAAATACGTCGTTCCAGGAAACCCACAGATTACCACCAGCTGTTTGGGGGGCAGCATGCCAGCAATGTGCAGCTCAGGAACTTACTGTCCTTACACTTGGCTTTGTCAAACAGGGCAAAGCGACAAGTCAAGGCAGACATAAACATGTTTGGGAAAAGAAGGCTACATTCCTCTTCATAAGGAGTAACAGCAGCCAACATGCTAACTGCCCAATAAGTGGGACAGGAGACAGAAGCAGTCCAACTCCTATCAGCACGGGAATCCCAAGCAATCCATCAACAGAGCAGTCTACAAGAGCCACAAAATGAAGCTTGACCAAACCAAGTGTTGGGGGCCATCTCCTACCTGCAGCGCTGCAAACATCATCATCTCCTCCTCCGTGCACTCGATCTCCTCCAGCAGGATGGCCCACTTGGACTGCTCGTACAGCTGGTTGATCCTGATGGCATCGTACTGAGCACAGGGAGAAACAGCACAGCCCATAAGAGAGGTGCCACAGCAAGACCTGCCATCTCCCTTGCCCTGGGCACAACACACCCTCGTCTGATTACCCTTTTTCAATGCTCCCTTCAGCCTGGGGTGGACAAGGCTCACAGCCACAAAGCAGTCCCTGCAATGCCTTTCATCCCAGGGCACGGCAGCGTGCACACCTGCCCTTGATGCAAGCACCCATTTGCAATGTGGTGGAGTATTTACCACCACAGATGCACTCTGGAGATACAGGCATCCTTCGCCCAAACCGTTTGCCTGCAAGGTGCAAGCCAAGAAACTAACTCCTTACCTTTGGATTCAGGTCGAAAAAGCTGTAATACTTGAACCGGAGCAGCAAAGCCTCGTTTTCCTTCACCTCCTGCTCCATGAGGGATCGGGACGAATCCAACCACCTGCAAATCATCAGCAAGGGGTAGCACACACAGAGAGCTCCCGCGAGATCGCGACGAGAGAAGACAAACAAGTGGTGGACTCACCCTTGGTTGATCTTGGCTTTGTCGAGGAGCGCCTGTGGCTTGTACAGCTTTGCTAGGGACTCGGGGGAGGTGACGGGCTGGCTGACGGCCAGGATGCCCGGGTTGCCCTCCGACAAGGCGCTGTCCCCAAACCATGCGGACGTGGGGGACAAGGGGCTGCCGTCGTGAGCGTCGTAAGTCGGCGTCATGGTTTTGCTGTACAGTCCTGGGCTGGAATAGATGTTTCCTACCAGCGAGAGGAAGAAAGGCCGGCTGTGAGCTGGCGGCCAAGCCCCGCTCCACACAAAACCAATTCAGACACAAAACCGAAGCCAGCGGATGTCAAACCTTCCCTTTTTCTTTTTTACCATTTTGTTCCGCAGCTGGAAAACACTGCGCTGCTTGTTTTCCCATGACAAGCTGCCCCAACCTCTCTCTCTCTCTCTCTCTCTTTCTTCTCCAAGAGCAAAACTGATGGAAAAGCCATTCCCGAGCCGAATCCGTGGGAAAACCCGCGGGTCTCCCTGGGCCACCCCCCACTTACCGGTGTTACCTGGAGCTTAAAGATTTTGGAAGTCAAAGGTTTTAGAGGAGCAGGAAAATAAACTAAGGGCACGGCCAGAGAGACCAGAGGCAGAGCACAAAAGTCCTAAGGAGGTGGAGCTCACCTTTGACGGGGCCGATGTAAAGAATATCGGTGCCTATGGAGAGGGAAAGAAAGGAGGGAAGTGAGAAGGCGAGAGAAAGTCACCGGGTCGGCAGGGAAGGAGGAGAGCTGGAAATACAAGTGTGGGTTAAGAGGGCTGAGTAGCACGCGTGAGGCTGAGCCACCCGACCCCAGTGCGGAGCTGGCGTGTGGCTGAGACTCCCCTCGTTACACTGATTGCACTTAAAGTCAGGGGAGGCGTTTCAGGTGCGTTTGCCAAACCAGGGGTTACGCCGAACCGCTCGAGACGAGGATTCTCTGAGTTTCCCACACCCCACTGCTGCCATTGCTCAGCTCAGCGGTCGGACTCGGTGATCTCCAAGGTCTTTTTCAACCCAGATGACCCCATGGTTTTGGCAACCATCACTGCTCAACGCAGACCCGAAACCGCCGTGTTTTCACCCTGATTTACTGCAGGGGAGGCTCCTCCAGCGATGCGGCCGTGCGATGCGTGCTCCCGTGCTGCCCCAAGTACAGCACCCTGCACACTTGTTTTGTACCGACACGTCAGACGCTTGCAAAGCCACCCAGAAGTTCTCTTGGTACACAACTTGCACCAAAAGCTCTGGTTTTTCCGAGTGTTTGCAGCAGTGCCAGCTGAGCCGGCAGGCAAAGTAACCCGAGTGACTCCAGCTCTTTTGCTCGTGTTACAAGAAATGGCCAGGCACCGAAACGTGGCATTTCACGGGCAGAGAAGCTTGCTTATGTGGCCAATTTGATATTAATACGCCGAGCAAGTGGTGCTATTTGGTGCAAAACCAATCCCAAAGCATGCATTACTCCCAGACGCTTTGAAGTTTTACAGCTCATACAGCTCCACGTTGGGGAAAAAAAAAGCCTTTTAAAATTACTAATTACCTAGAGAAGAAAGCTGACCCGACTTGGCATCTCATACCCCAAAATAGCTGAGAGCTAAATCGTCCCCATTGATCTCAAAGGAGCATTGATTTTTATGCTAAGAGTAGAAAATCCATATTTTGAGCGTAATGGATGTTCATTGAGCGCATCCTAATGTCAGTGACTCCACTGCTTATGAAATCAGGCAATGAGCTCAACGTCGTTTGCTGGGAATAAATGTGTGCACCACTCAGGAGGACCAATACTTGGCCTTCTGGAAAAGAGTTGCGTCCTTATGGAATCCAGTTCCATATTCATATAGCTCAGACGTGCCATTCAATGCACTCCAAATCTACCTTACAAAGCATTGCCTCCCTGGAGGCCCCAGGGAGGTGTTGGAGTCACCGTGCCTGGAGGTGTTCAAGAAACATATAAGCGTTGTACTAAGGGACGTAGTTTAATGGGGAACTATTGGTGGATGGTTGGACTGGATGATCTTGGAGGTCTTTCCCAGCCTTGGTGATTCTACAGTTCTAGGAAGAAACTACAGAAGGCTGAGCCACAGGGATGGTCCGAATCCATCACGCAGGAAAGATGTGAATGATCACACACAACACCCGTGGTCTGCATTTTGGGAACCCACATCCAGATAGGTGAAATATCTTCTGTATCTCCAGCCATTTTGAAGAGTGTTACAAAATTTCAGAGAGTACTGAAGGATTATACAGGGGAGTTGAAACTAGATGGTCATTGTGGTCCTTTTCAACCCAGGCCATTTTATGATCCTACGATTCTATGAATTATTCCAAGCGCTTTGTAACGATGCAGGATGCCATCGGGTTTTCCCAGTTTTAGGACAGAATGGAATTAGATGCATAAATCTGGTCCCAGCAGTCTGATCTGGAATGATAGGGCGTCTGATAGACCCTTCTGTGGAGAACAACACAGCTGACATCAGTCAGCCAAACTCATGCAGCTTTGATGGGATCGCCCCCACAAGTAGCCTTGATGCTTTAGGCTGGTCAATGGCATCGTACCAAACACAGCCAATGCCATGGCAAGGAGACCTGAATAGTTTAGAAATGCAACCGTAAACTGCCTGGTAGTAAGGGAAATGGGAATGAAGATAAGAAAGCCTCGGAAAGCCAAGGATGCTTTTAGCACTCACTTCTTTGTAAGCGAATGCAGGACTTCAGGCACGGTGCTGGGGGACGTGGCTTAGTGGGCATGGTGGGGATGGGTTGCTGTTGGTGTCTTACAGGTCTTTTCCAACTGAATGACTCTATGATTCAATGGAGAATGTTGAGCAAGGCTTATTGTGAGCCTGCAGAGGCTTAAGCTGGCTGTGCTGCCAGACATCCTCGGTGACAAAAACTGAGTCCATGTGCACTGAAATAAGCAGATCATGAAGTGCCAACTCATTTTACATGAGCCTCCAGTGCACAGACAGGCGTTGGAACAACACTGACAGGAGTTTATTCAGATTAAGAAGACGATGTCAAACTAATGGGACCTAAACATCACAGGTAACTGCAGCAATTAAACCTGCAGCAAAAATCCTTGCATTCACAGATGCAGTACGAGAAAGACAAACCGAGCAGACAGTTCAAAGTGACTCACTGCAAGAGTAATAAATAATTTAAATTAAAAAGTGTCTTCTGCATACGTTTCCCACAAGTAGGGCCAAGGGCTTGGAATTAATCTAACAGAGATGCTCCCTGTGAACGCTGCCTGTCGGAAAGGCTGCTGAGTGCCTCTCCTGATGGAAGTGCCAAATGACAACGAGCATTGGCTGGAGCCTTGAAAGACACAGGGAGAGCTCCTCCAGATGGGAGAGGAAACGTCCAGAAGGACTGTTCAGTGATTTAGAAGAGAATGAATGTCAAAGGAGGGAAAAAAAAGGAGTATTTCTCCTTGGATACAAAGCCAGTCCACGCTGCCTGTCCCCAGGTGGAGATGCCAACCCTGCTTGCAGAGGTGAGCACCGCCAGCATTGACCACGCTGCTGCGACCTTCGCTCTCACCTCGCTTAATTCAAAGGCAATTAATACCAATCGACTGAACCCCAAGGCACTGGGTTCTCACAGCCTGCTGCCCTGCATCCCTCTCGTGCAGGACTTCAAACCCACAGCGCTGGCTGCCAGCCACGTCTCGCCTGCCTGCAGGCATGCAGCACCACGGCTGCCTCTGTGACTCCACCAGGGTTAAGTGCTCCCACTCGCAGCCTCCCTCATCCCAGCCCCGTGGAGCAGAGCCAGAACAACCCTCTGCTGGCAAACACCCCGCATCCATGTGCTGCTTGTGGCAAGCGGTGCTGCTCCGTTAGCGGTGCTGCTTTGTTAGCGATGCTCTGTGAGACAGGCTGGCAAAATCCCACAGCAGCAAGAACCCCCCCCCGCCACGAGAGCTTTGTACCATCCCAATCCATAACTACACCCTTTGCAGGAGGGAGCTCTAATGCAATTAATAACAAGGCTGCTTCTGCTGGGCCATAAATAAGGTTTAGAGCAGTGGCACTGCCTGAAACACACCTGGAATGTGAAATTAGGAATGACTTTCCATTTAGCTTCTTTCTTACTAGGGTAAGAAAACATCTCAGTAACACAATCTGCGTGTTGATGTGGTCACGCTTGGTTGCTTTTTTATTTTATAAAGCCTGGCCTTGTTCTGCCTCCCTACACACCTCTGCCCCAGGCACTGATCTGTGCCGGCGTGACCGCTCACCAGTGTAGGGAGCTCATGGAAATCATGTGGGGCCCATTTCTTGCATAGACCGTAAGGAGTTAAGTCAGATCAATGCCACTACACATTTTTCCCTCTATCTGCTCCCATTTCATTGTCTAGCTGCCTCTTCGTCCCTGCTCCCCATACGTGCAGCCCTGCAAAGTGCGCACGCTCAGGCTCACCCGACCCTGGTGTGATCAGTGGGCCCTCCAGCTCGAAGGCTTCGTCGTCACATTGATCATCCAGTTTCTTCTTTTTTTTCTTCGATGGATCTCTGGGTTTCCTCAGAAGAGAGAGCTCCTCTGGATGCCTGATGTCTGGGGAGAAATTTGTACAATCATTAAGGCTGGAAAAGACCTCCGAGATCCCCAAACCCAACCCCAGCCCATCCCACTGTGCCCAGTGCTCACATCCCTCAGTGCCACGTCTCCACTGAACACCTCCAGGGATGATGGTCCACCACTGCTGGGCAATAATGGACCATTTTAACAAAGGCAAGATGAAAAAACATGGGAAAAACAGAGAAAATCCTTCCTTAAGGAACCACATCCAGTAACTTGAAATACCTGGGCTGATTTTCCTGTTTTGCAGCGGCTAAAAATGAAGTCGAGATCAAGCCTGTCTGGAACAAACACCTTTCTTACGGTTGGAGAGCTCACACAGCACTGGGGCCAAACACTGCATTTCCCATGCACAATGCAAACAGGAGGGGGCTGCTGATGAGTGGTGTCCCCCGGGCGTTCATACTGGGACCAGTATTAATGACATGGATAGTGGGACCAGGTGCACCCACAGCGGATGACACCAAGCTGAGTGGTGCAGCTGACATGACAGAAGGAAGGGATGCCATCCAGAGGGACGTGGACAGGACTGGGAAGTTCAACAAGGCTTAGTGCAATGGTTGGGGCCATCCCAAGCACAAATACAGGCTGGGCAATGAGCAGACAGAGAGCAACCCTGAGGACAAAGACCTGGGAACATTTTAAAACTAAAATGTAGGTTCAGATTGGATCTAAGGAAGACGTTCTTCATGATTAGAGTGGCGAGGCCCTGGCACTGCTGTCATGCAGTCTGCCCCAGCCCCTGTGTGGTTGCTATTTCCACATTTGCCAGGGGACGGCTGCCATCATAAACAACACGATCCAAAAATGACTTTATTTTGTAGCCTTATTACAGCATGGCTTGTCTGGCAGGCTGTGTCCTGCTCTGAGACTTTGCTGCCCTGCCTGCAGACATGGTGAGCGCTGCGGGGCCACAATGCTATCTGTACAACCTCTGCTTCCACCCACACCTGGGCTGTGGTTGTCCTTGGTGACATCCAGACCCAGCACCCCTTAACCCAGCACCTCCACGTTACCCATAGAATCATAGAACGGTTGGGTTGGAAGGGACCTCGAAGATCATCCAGTTCCAACCCCAATGCCACAGGCTGCTTGCTGACCAGTAAATCAAGCTCCATTCAATCTGGCCTTTGAGCACCTCCAGGGATGGGCATCCACAACTTCTCTGAGCAGAATCTTCCATACTATGGCCAGAATCTCCCACTCTATGGGTGTCCCACCCCCAAACCATCCACTGACACAGCTCTAATTCATTAAAGTGCACCCTGATTCATTATTACGACACAAACACCACCCATGGCACTGAGCTCCCTCCCTGCACCCACTCAGGTTTCACCATCACTCAGTGCTTCAACCATTCCTCCCAACAAACATCCAATGCGGGAATACAGACAGCTCTTCCGACTTGCTCCTCTTGCCTCCAGCTTATCTCATTAAGAAAAAATCTGCTGGGATAACTGGGGTCACGAGCACAGGATGACTTGCAGCAGTGCCTAAAATGAGGAGTTCCCCTGGTATTTTGCTAGCAAGGTTTATACTCGGCTGTTTATTTATGGTGCATTAGCAACTGATGCTGCCGCTCAGCTGAAACCATTCAAAGAGGCCAAGAGAAGGGCTGCAGGCCAAGCTCTGCTCCTGAAAGCAATCTGCTGGAGACGGCCCAACGCTTGACCATCTGATTTCAAAGCGACTTTTTATAGTTCCTCAGTTGTTCATGACGCTCTCTTCGGATTACAAAGGATGCTGTGAGTTTTCAGCAGCTGCTTCAAAGCTGCGCAGCGCCACGAGGCACAGCGGAGCATCCTTGGCATGCAAGAGCCCCTTTGTGGCTGGGCACATTTTCAGAGATAAATCCCAAATTTCACCCCAACGGCCAGCTGCTGGACACGCCGTCATCTCACAACCCTCCCAAAGCCAACTGCAGGCATTTGGGCTGCAATGGGGAGAGCAAAAGTGAAGCTTGATGTAAGTGTGCAGCATGCAGGCAGTGAGCGAGCACCACCGTCTGCTTCTCCGACCCCAAAGCCAAAGGAAAAGCAAAAAAAGAAAAGCAACTTTGAGCACTTTGCTGGTTGTGCTTCTCAATCTTTCAGTAAACTACTGGCAGAAAAAAACGCTTGACACTGCCTGTGATTAATAAGTTTACAAAGGCTCCTCAAGCGTGTTTTGAATAGAGACAGGCTTGGCAAATGCGGTGTTTAGTTACTGTAGCTAAAGCAGAGACTGTCCAGGGTATAAGGGCTTGCAGATGGTGGTGCTCCAGTTAGTTGGAAAGCAGGACAGGGAGCTGCTGAGGACGCCAGCCCATTTTCTGGCCATAAAGGCAAGAGATACATCTTTAAAGCGGCGTGAAAAACTGGAAATCCAATGGCAGGTCCATGCTGTTGGGTAGGTCACGCCGTGCCTGCAGAAAGCCATCCGCTGGAGATGTTCCTCTGGGGCAAAACATCTCCCCAGTTGGGGACTGCAGCCTCAAAGCCAAGCAAACCCCATCCGCATCTCCCCCCATTTCAGCTCCTCCTGAGTCCCGGTCCCGCAGAGCTGCAGTGCTGACCTCCGAGCGGTGCAATGTTTGCTCTCCAATTTCTGCTTTTGTTACCATCTGCGGGGACTGTGTTTGCTTAAAGAGAGACTCCTTGTCTGTACACACAAGACAGATGGCAGTGGCGAAGTCTGCTTGAAATTACTGTAAATGATCACGATCCATTTAGCATTTCAATTTCTGCATGTTGTGCAAGCGTGTGAAATCTCAGCTATTCCCTCAGCGGCGCGGCTGGAAGCGGCCCATCCTGCTGGGTGCTGCCTATGGAGATCCCATCTGTGGCTGTGCTGTGCTGATGCAGACAAACTGTTGGCCTTTCATTCCCCTGGAATCTCTCCTTTCTGCTCCAGCCCAAACACAGCCCACCCGGCCCAGCTGTGCCCATTTATCTCCTGCCCAGAGATGAGCAGCAGAGCTGGGATGAAAAATCCTCCTTCTCCGCAGAACAGTGCACTGACTGCTCCTGGAAAACTGGCTTTGAAGGAAAACAGCCACTCTGATGGCGGTAAAATTCCAAATTCACACCATTTTTGGACCAAATCCATCAAGCAAACCACGCAGCCGCTGCATCCTTAACACCAAGGTGCATTGCAGCTGTGGGAAAGCAGAGGCAGGAACAAAACCCACTGGTTTTGGCACGGAAGAAGGATTTTGCTCCTTTGTGTCCATCCAAGATGGCATCACCCAGTGGAAGCACTGTCTCAGGATACATCAGCTTCCCCCAAATCTAAAATTATGGGAAGTCACACTACTTAGAATCACAGAATCGTTAGGGTTGGAAAAGACCTCTGCTATCATCTAGTCCAGCCCTCCACCAACCACCAGTTGTCCACTGCAACACATTCAGTATCCAGTTTTGACATGCCAAGAGATCAAACCCTCCAAAGAAGTTACTGTTCCCTTTTCCACCCCAATTCTGGCTGCCTAAAATCCATACAGCTTAAGGTTAACCTTACTCTTGAAACAGTGAAAACTCCATCATTTTCTTTGCAGCACACACAACATTTAGGGGAAATCCTCGCTTTAATGCTCATCCAGTTGCCCTCAGCTAGGACATGTGTTTTGAAGTGGGATATTTCTGCACTGGATAACCAATGCCTTGAACCAATGACTCATAAAAATTACAGCCTTTGCACTCCGACACGACGATTCCTAGAGAAACGAGACCTCAAAACCCACGTCCCTCCCATTTCAGATTTCAAACTACATTTTTTGGGAGGGAATCAGCAAATTCTGTCTGCTGCCGTGAGTCGACAGAACCAGGTATTATCCTTATCTTTAACTCATTCACGATAAAGCTCTGCAAAACAAACCCAAGGCAATAAAAAAATAAAAAGCAGCGCATAGCATTGGGAACGCCTGCAGATAAGAGTGTGGCTGTGCTGCGGTGCTGCAGCATCTGACCATGGAGCAGCTCCTCACCCATAGCACATTCAGAACATTTTATTATGGGTTCTTCAGCTGCCTGGCTGTTTAAATATTTATCTGGGCCAAAGCCAAGCTCTGTGTTACAGTCATGGGCCAGCAGGTCGGTCAGGACATCCCGTGAGCCACCTGATGTGCTGCAGAGCAAAACCAGGGCTCACCCTGGCATGGGCTCTGCCTTCCAAAATTCCATATGGAAAACCTGAGAGCTGGATGAACGATGCGCTGCTGGAGCAGAGAAGTGCAAAACCACCTAAAAATGGTGTGCCTGGGAGACCTGATCATGGGATCATAGAATCACTGACGTTGGAAAAGATCCCCCAAGCCCAACCCCAGCCCACCATGCCCGCTGCCCACATCCCTCAGTGCCGCACCTCCATGGCTCTGAAGCCCCTCCAGGGATGGGGACTCCAATACCCAAGTGCAGGACTCAGCTCTTTGTCTCAGTGAACCTCATCCATTGGCCTCAGCACACCGACAGCCCTTCCAGATCCCTCTGTAGGGCTTTCCCACCCTCAGCCAGATTGACACCTCCCAACAGCTTGCTGTCATCTGCCAAATTATTGACGCTGTGTGGTGCCCAGAGTCAAAACCAGGTTGCATTGGACTGGAGGTGCCCCTAAGGGAGAGGTGGAAGAGGAAGGAGACAGCACTGATGGAACCCAGCGTTAGTGTAAGGCGAATAAAAAAGGAGAGACAGGAGGAGCCAAACGCTGTATGTTTGGATGATTTTTCCATGAGTGGGATGAAATCCCCAGCCTCCCGTTATCCGGATGCCTTTTGGAGCCCAGACAGCACTTTGAGCCTTTCCCTGAAGTTGCTGAAGTCAAATTAAACTCATTCGATTAAGCGCCACAAACAAGAGAATAAATCCACTTAGAGCCTCTGCATCGGGCCATAAAGAGAGAACAGGCGTGGAGCTGGGCTGCCAGCAGCTCCTCATGGCTTTGGGATGGACGTCTATTTAAAGGGGCTCTGTCAACAGAAGAGTAAGGATGAAAAAATCCACTGACTCACACGGTGACATACAGCCTGACGCTGCTCCACAGCAGGATGGGGACAGGGATGGGGAGGAGAAAGGGGGGGGGGGGGAAGAGTTTGTTCCATTTTGGTCACTTTGGGACTACGTGTCGTTATTTTGGTCCTGGGGTGCATTCAGACTCTATGTGAACACAGCAGACGCATACAGGAGAGCAATAAAAAGAGTGAAAAAAGGAAGAAGTTGGCAGCGGCACACTCGGCCTTTGCGATTTAAAAAGCTGAGTCCACTGCAATTTGGCAGGCTCTCTAAATGGTAAGATTTCCTTCCACACCCATCCCCTAGACATATTTAGAAATAGCTGTGCTACTGCCAAACCTCTGCTGGCGGTAGCAGAAGGCAGCAGCAAACCCTGCCCAGGGGCTGGGATGGGAGCGATGGCTCCGAGCATCCCTGCAGTGCTGCCCAGCATCCCAGCACTGTGCTGGGGGAGGGCTGCTTCCCCCAGCTGCTCGCGTGCAAAACCCTGAGTTGGTCCCAATATTTTAGGAGAAATGCTGCTTTGTTTTCGAGCCGGGCATAAAGGAAGAAAAAAATAGTTTAAATCCTAAAATCACGGCATGGGTCGGGTTGGAAGGGAATTCCATGATCATCCAGTCCAGATGGGTGCCCCCCAGCTCATCCACCCCATCCGTGGTCTCAGGCACCTCCAGGGATGGTGCACCCCCAGCTCTGGGCAGAGGGGTGGCTGTCCCACGTCCCCAGCTCTGCCCCGTGCCTTTCCCAAGGCAGCCAGCAGCACTCTACATGCTAATGGGGCTGGGCAGAGCCCCGGGAGGACCAACAGGCTTCACTTTTGCAGAAATAGCAGCTTTTTATAGAAGTTTTTTTGGCATCCGAGGGCGTGGAAATATTACAAATACTTCAGAAGGCAGAGGACATTCTGTACTGGGGGAGAGACCAGTTTATAAAGAGAAGCAAAATAAATAAATAAATAAATAAGGTAGGGTCATATTCAGTGTCTAGACAGCCCGGGGTGACACCTCACCCAGCTCACACCGTGCTGCTCCCAAATGCCACCAGCAGCACGGCTCGGGTTGCAGGCGAAGGCTGGGACAAGCAGGGCACATCAGCTGTCACTCATCATAGAACGGCCTGGGTTGCAAAGGAGCACGATGCTCATCCAGCTCCAACCCCCTGCTGTGTGCAGGTCACCAACCAGCAGCTCAGGCTGCCCAGAGCCACATCCAGCCTGGGATGATCTGATCATGATCTCCGTCTGGACACCAAGCCATTGACCACCACTCTCCGAGGTACGAATTCACAACCAGTGAAGAATACGAGGAAGAACCTTATAAGGACAGCAGCTTTTACCCACCATAACAACTCTCCATTTCTGGGACACCCGCAGCACTGCTGGGGCAGGAAATGCAGAGGCATGGGAAAAAAGCCTTCCTGCTTGCAGCTCTGTTTGCTTTTCCTCTCCCACGTGCCCAGCAGCAGCAGTGCATCCTGCCTGCAGCCCAAGATACAGGGAGAGAACCTACAGAGCAGCGCGAGGCGCCCACAGGGAAACAGCTTAAGAAAAAAGCAGATGGAAAGCATCATCTCTAATCACACAGTGATGGCGTGATGGCAAAGAGCTTCTGTCTGTCTGCAGTTACATGGGATGATTGCTCATCAGCGGCTGATTGGAGAAGACCTCCAAGATACCCAACCCCATCCAGCCCACCCTGCCCACTGCCCACATCCCTCAGTGCCACATCTGGAACACCTCCAGGGACGGTGAACCCACCACTGCTGGGCAGCTGTGCCACTGCAGCACTGCTTTTTCAGAGAAGGAATGCTTCCTAATATCCAACCTGACCCTCCCCCGGTACAATGTGAGGCCATCACCTCTCATCCTATCGCTGTCAAATGCGAGAAGAGGCTGATCCTCACCTCGCTACCACCTCCCTTCAGGCAGTTGTAGAGAGTTGTAGAACATTTCCATCACTGGGCTCTTGTTGCTCTGGAGGCTTGGGGATTCCTATCCAGGCAATGGTATTTTGGGGTGTCACAGGAACGAGAAGCCCAGGGGGACCATCACTGGACTGGAGAATGCTCTGCAGTCCCTTCTCCATGGGAGAAGCAGGGACTTCATCTGCTCTGAGCTCCATGTGATTGGTGGGTGAGAACTGGCCTGGGGAGCTGCTCAAGTGGAGGCAAAGCCATTTCACCACAGTGATGGGAGCCTACAAACAGATCTGGGAGCTCCAAGTACAGCTCAAAGCTGTACGTTGATTCTGGGTCATAGCTGAGCCTGGAAGGAAGAGCTTCAAAGCTGTCCCTGCTCAAGTCCCTTTCCTAACATCCAGCTTGAACCTCCCCTTGCAATTCGCCCCATACCAATCAGCTGCTGATATGCAGCATGCTGAATTGCATTCACATACCTTCTAGGTTGTCTGCTGGGCAGGGAAAACCTCCCCAGCAGGGCAGCGATGGGACAGGAACACATAGGGCACTCATAAGCAGCACCACATCCCCATCCCTCAGCAATCCCTGAACCGAAAAAGGGAACTTTTACTTTCTCTTTCTGTGGTTTCTGACTGCAGACCAAAGCCTGCCCTCGCGGCAGGCACACAGCCAGGCCCAGCACCGGGCTGCTCTCTCCACCCTCCTCCCATCCCAGTGCCCTCCCCACCGGCTGCAGGGGGAACACAGGGGCTGTTCCACTGGGAATGAGATTGCGTTTTCCGGCTTCACACGACCTCCACGGACACTGGGGGACGTGTGAGCAGCTCTAGAATCCTCCCACATCCACCCCCAGGATCCCCAGAGGTGAGCTTTGCTCTCTGAGCAAAAGAGAGTTTCCATCTGCAGATTAGGGGCTCTGAAAAGAAATCCCACTGGTGACATGCTGTATTCCAGGAGACAGCAGCAATAATGCTCTCATTTTAATTAAAAGAGATGCAGAACAGAAGCAACCTCACTGGCCAGTCCCAATGGGCCAGCTCTGCAATGGAGGCTGCTCTGCCTTGCCACGTCCCCTCCAAACCATTTCACATAGCTCAGACAGCATTCATCATCTGCTGTAACACCAATTCCCCTTTTGCAGCCTGTGATGGAAATGCAAATCTCAGGCACCGCACTGGAGCAAAGCCATTGCAAGGACCGAAGGACACTGGCAGAAACACTCCGCAGATGTCAGCCTCCTTCCTTCCTTCCCCATCGCTCTCTGATTTGAGACCAACTGCAGAACAAAAGCGAGGGCAGCATCCTCGCCCTGTGCTGTGGCACTGCATGGAATCACCAAGAACCACAGACTCATTTTCAGCCAGAGGGTGGTGAGGCACTGGCACAGGTTGCCCAAGGAGGCTGTGGATGCCCCATCCCTGCAGGCATTCAAGGCCAGGCTGGATGTGGCTCTGGGCAGCCTGGGCTGCTGGTTGGCGACCTGCACACAGCAGGGGTTGGAGCTGGATGAGCACTGTGCTCCTGTGCAACCCAGGCTGTTCTATCATGCTACGATTAAGGCTGGAAAAGACCACTAAGATCATTGAGTCCAACTGTAAATACACCACATATGCCACAGCTCTACAGCACAGACATCCCTCCTGCATCCTCCTTCCCAGGCTTTCTCTGCACAGCAGCAGCCTGTATCTGATGTCTGTTGTGAGCAGCCTCCATGGGCTGCCAAACACAGCACAGCAAACACGACTGCACAATTCGAGGAATTCCCAATCTTTTGGGTTGGATTCTCAATCTTTTGGGTCGTTAACTCTAAATCTTGGCATATCCTGTAATTTAGAGGCAAAATAAGCAAAAGCACAACCTAAATAACATACGCAAGCGTGATCCTGCTTGCTTATGGAGCATTGCAGAGATGCAACCAGCTAGAGTGCTGGCGACACGAGGAATTACTTCCAATTACTCCTTAATCATGCCATATGTTAAAATTAGTGAAGTATGTAATTGGATGCTCTGAGGGAAAGACAGCAAACAGATCCAAGCTATGAGTGACTCACAAACACAATTTTCTCTGCTGAGCATTGGTTCAGGCAGGCCACAGCAGACGGTAATTTAAGAAATGAAGGGATTTTCAGAGAAAAGAGCTGTGTTAGAGCAGGGATTACCTCCTTCCCTTTCTACCTTGAAATACTTGCTTGGTTTTCCTGAGGGAGGCAATTAGGAAACACTTCTTCTCTGAAAGAGTGGCGCTGCAGTGGCACAGCTGCCCATGGAGGGTCACTGTGCATGGAGGTGATCCAGAGCCATGGGGACGTGGCACTGAGGGATGCTGGCAGTGGGCATGGTGGGGTGGGCTGGAAATCTTGGAGGTCTTCTCCAAGCTATGATTCTACACATATAGATATTAATCCTATAGATATCTATAATATATATATATATATCTGTACATATAACCAGATAGAAAAGCATCCATAGATCTCCATGAAGAGCCTCCAGTCCCATCTTCCCATTCCCAACACTGAGCACTGCTGAACATCTGGCTTCCAGTACACACCAGCAGAAGGGCTAAACAAGATGCAACCCCCACATTCAGCCTCACAGCTCCCATCTGCCATCAAACAGCTTGGGTTTAAGCCAAACTCTTCTTTTGTTCCTTCCCCACCATCAGGTACCCCAGCACCTGGCAGAAACACCCACGACAGATGTCAAAGCGCTTCCTGTGCTGCTCACTGCAGCTCTCTGAGCAGATTTCCCCTCTTTGCACATCTTTAAATATTAGTGTTATCCTCCTGCTTTACTCATAAATACACAGGGAGGCCTGGAGTTAAATCAAGAGCTGCTTCAGGCCCATGTAAGGTTCTGGCTGCTCTGTGCTCTCATTACATGATTAACTCCAGCAGAATTTCCCAACATGACTCACTGCTAGAATCAGCAGCAGCAAAGCAGACGCTCGTGGCCTCACTGTCTAGCGAGGTATTGGAAATGGCAATAGGAGATGCAATGGGAGATGGGGGTGGGATGCTAAATCTGCTTGGAAATAACGCTGCCTAAGCTTTTCCTGTTTTAAGGAGAATTTTCCCAATATTTATCAAAATGAAACTCAAAAAAAGACAATCCAAGACAGCCCCAAAACTCAACCAAACCCAAAACAGGAAAGAAACAGCACAGAGCCCTCTCAAGACTCATCACCAGCTATATATACACCGGCGCAGCGGGTGTCGTAACAGCTCCCTTCCAGCTTCCTGCTCACACAACTGGGTCAGCCAAGAGTAACCAGAGCTGCTCTAGAAGAGCAGAAATAGATTTACTACAGCAGCGTGGGCATTGCTTGGTCCCTCTGAGCTGAGTGACCATGGCCCATATTGGGGGCGTGGAGTAAGAAACATGGGAAGATCAGTAAAAAGCAGTGCAAACATTGCACATCTGGTATAGCAAATGATCCACCCCTCCTGGGGCTTCTTACTGAAGGGAATCAGAGAGGAAGGAGGGAGAATCAGCTGCTTCCTTCCACCAGACAGTTTTATAGCAGAGCATCATCACTTAATCCCTAATACCATTTTCTCCTAGATGAAGTCCCAGGGATCTGGCAGATTTCCTATTGCAGGGTTTGTTCTTCATCTAGCGCCTATGTTTGCAAAAATACAGATAGAAATCACAGCCCAGCACCAATAACTCTACCAGGGAGCAGGGTGCTGCTGCCCTGCCCAGTGCAGCACTGTGAGCAGCTCTGCTCTGAAAGCAGCACTCAGCATGGAAACCTCATCCCTTTGTGGGTTACATCTGCAGCGCTCTGCAGGTATCAACACACAGAACTGAAAGGCAAAACGAGCAGGCATTTGGGCTGCCTGATCCCCAGGTTGGCTGTTGAGTGCTTGAAGGTGGAAGTTAGCAGTGATTTAATGAGTTTTACTGCACAAGAGCACAAATGGAAGACAAGGTACTCACTGAAGGTTTTGCAGATGTCGGAAACCGCCTTGAAGACTCTGTCGGAGAAGTTGACCTTCACCTTCACGTACTTCATGTTGGGCAGCTGCAGGCGGAGCAGCTTGTGCTGCGGTGTGAACTGCAGCTTGGCGTCAGCCTGGATCCCATACTTGTCCAACGTCCAGTGTGTTTTGAGGAGCCACGTCTTCTTCTTTTCCCACCAGAGCGCGTGGTCCGACCAGTCCTTCTTGACATCTGCAACAAACACAGCATTCACCCATTAAAACTAAGACCAGAATTAACCTTCAAAAGTCAGAAATAATTGCTTGCACTCCATAGCAGCCAGCTCGGAGGTGAGCTTTTTGCTCGGGGATGAGCTGTTTGCTATGGGATGTACCAAAGGGTCTGAAGGATGTCACTGCCTCCTCATCACAGAATGACAGATCGGCCCGGGTTGGAAGGGACCTCAAGGATCACGAAGCTCCAACCCCCCTGTGCCATGCAGGGCCACCAACCTCCACATTTCACAGCAGCCCAGGCTGCCCAGGGCCCCATCCAACCTGGCCTTCAACACCTCCACGGATGGACGGGGCATCACAGCCTCTCTGGGCAGCTGTTCCAGCACCTCACCACTCTCACAGCACACAACTTCCCCTGACATCCAACCTCCATCTGCCCTCCCTCAACTCCAAACCATTTCCCCTTGTCCTGCTGTCATCTCCCCTTGCCAAGAGCTGACTCCCTTCCTGTCTGCAGGCTCCCTTTAGGTACTGCAGGCTGCAATGAGGTCACCCTGCTGCCTTCTTTTCTCCATGCTGAACAAGCCCAGCTCCTTCACCCTATCTTCATAGGCTGCCCTCTGATCATTTTTGTGGCTCCTCTGGACCCTCTCCAACAGCTCCCCTCAGCTGTCATTTCCACCAATGCAAAAAAAAAAAAAGGCTGTTCTCTGCACATCATGCAGCATTCAGGACATTCCAACCTTCCAACCCACACCATCCTACATTTCTACCACTGGCCCAGAAATGAGCTAGGCAGGAGGAAAAGCAGTGAGGAGAGTCACACTGGGTCCCTGTGGTCCCAGCTGATGGGACACCAAGGGGCTCATGGCCAACTCCTCGCGTTGCCAGGAGGGATTTTCACTTTACTGTTTGGTATCAGCTGTTGGCTTGCCCTGTCTCCACAGCCTTGCTACCCAAAGGTGAGCCCAGCCATGTCCACGTGCACAGAAAATGGAATTAAACAAAATTAAGTGGAATTAAACAAGCTTCCTGCCAAGTCTTGCAGTCCCTGCAAATGAAACTGGAAAACTCCCAGATGTTACTCAAAGGAAAGAAGTGGACTCGATGATCCTCGTGGGTCCCTTCCAACTTGGGATATTCATAATCTGAAGTTGGAACTGCATTTTGCAAAGCTCTCCTTGGGCTCAGAACCTCTGAAACCACCGGGGTGCATCAACAGCCATATGGGGAATTAAAGCCTTCCTCCCAGAGGGGAACCCAAACGTTGCTGCAGGACATCACGTGGGCAGGTGGAGGAGAACCCCAAGAGGATGCAGGACACCACAGACACACTTCTGCCCTCGGAATGGGGTTAGCAGGAAGTTTTGAGCTTATGGATTTTGTAGGATTACTTTAATTTCCGCAGTAAAAAAAGAGGTTTAAAGCCAAGGTACTTTCTGGGTCAAACCCTGGCATGGCACTAAGCTTTCTGCCCCAGACCCTCCTGTGACCTTGGACTCCCACATAGGAGCCACCAGCTGTCACCCACTGCCATCGCCACTCTGTGACCACCAGCCCACAGCCAAAGCCCTGCAGCGTGGGACGACAGACGGGGTTTTTGATCCCTGTCTGTTCTTCCGTTTAATCTGTGACAAAACGGCATCATCACACAGCCAGAAAGTAGAAATGCTAAGCTGGACATTTCAGCAGCTTTGTACAATCAAATTAAACAAAACCAAATATAGAAAAGCATGCAAACTTGCACAAGCCTTGGCTACTCTCAGAAAAATCTGAGAAATCATTACAATGGACTTTGGTAAGGAGGTCCAACTTGTGCCCAGCTGGAAGCTCAACAGGTTGGCACTGAAGCTTAGGGGGTGGGGGAAGCAAAAAAAGGCATCTTGAATCAGTAACACTTATGTGTAACAGAGCACAGGAGGGGATTTGGGTTCTCGCTGCAGATTAACCTCTCAGGCATGGCAAGCACAGCCTGAGAGCAATTAACACTTTGGGTTAATGGTGAGATGGCCGGGGAGCAGCTGCACATAAAGAAGCCTTGGAAATGGTTAGCAGCAAGCTGAGGGCTGAGCACTGAGCTGTGATTTCCTTGGGGCTGGGCTCAAAGGGGGGTTGGAACCAGATGAGCCTTAAGGTCCCTTCCAACCCAAGCCATTCTGTGATCCCAATGGGTGCCTTCCAATGCCACTGGCACGTTTCCATTGCCAACAGTTCCCATCTGGGATTCACACAGCAGAAAATAACAAGGGATACTCCAAGCTCACCAGCACCTGCTTAAGGGAGGCCCAGAAGGACCCGTGGGGATCTCCAGCCCTGCAGCAGCTCCTTGGCACTCGCACACCAGACCCCGGTGTCACATCAACACTGCCTGTGCCTCCTTGTTTTGGGGATATCCCAATATCCCCTGTCCTCAATGGGCCCTCCTGCTGCAGGACCAACAGCCAACAGCCAACCACACAGGGCTGAGATGTGGGTTAGGAACGATTGGGAGCTCCTGCACAAGCTCCAGGAATATGTTAGGCACTACATCTATCTACACATATGGTAGAGCTATCTGCACATATAAGGACCCATACACACACATATGGACCCATATGCAGATAAGAATACAAAGACATAGCTTGGTATGTATGCAAGATACATAATATAGATATAAAATATATAAATACATAAAAATGTATCAATATTCCATATATTTAATAATCACGTATCTAAAATATACATTATATATCATGCACACACACATCTATATGTATCATCTACATAGGACTATCTTCAAACACTGACCATTTCCACATATATCTCCACATGGGAAAGCACAGTGTGTGTGCATATGTACATATCTTCATGTTCACCCATACACAAACACATTCACCCACACAGTGGGCATGGTGGTGATGGGCTGATGGTTGGACTGGAGGATCTCAGTGGCCTTCTCCAATGCTAATGACTCTGATTCCCCATATACACATGCATATATATGTGTCTACGTGTGTGTGCCCAAATGGAAGGGCTCAGGCTGTGATATGGTTGCAGTCTTTTATGTCTGCACAGTTTATAGACATATACATGTATATAACTGTGTGTATATGTGATATATATACCACACACCTGGATGCATTTATCACATACATGCCATAGATACACACAGTGTATTTCCCTACACGTATGTTCATTCTCTCTTGGTAAATGCACACACGTGTACAGCTCTGCATATACACACACGACCATGCACACACACACATGTCCATCTATTGATCCCGTTGGGCTGGGACCTGCCAGCACCACCCCCTGCTCCTGCTGACCTCCGTACACCCAGATTCCTTTGAACATGCCAAAGCCACTCCTTCTTGGACAATCATGGAAAAAAAATGCAGAAAATGAGCTGTTTCCATTTATCTGGGGTCAGGCTGAAGTTCCATTTATCTGGGGTCAGGTGGGTTCGGCTGGGTGATGGGGTCAGGAAGAATCTATTTGTTGGTGTGGTTTGGGGCACTTAGGAGCGTACATTGGGACTTTAAATGGAAAAGGATCAACGATAAAATCCTTCTGCCCTTTGGTAATGAGACCTGAAAAATTATACTTTGCAGCACACAGAGACAAACAGCCTCTAAGAACCATTACCAGGCTGCTGCAATGCGCTGCGATCAGCAACGTGATGCTCTCAGTACTCCTAAGATTTAATAAGGGGTTTTAATCTTGTGCCTGTATGAGGCCAGCTATGAGAAACCCATTGAACTGCTTGATCTTACAGGTCTTTTCCCACCTTCGTGGCTCTATGAATGGTTCTGTGGGTGGTTCATAGAACCTCAAAGGTCGGCAAAACCTCTACGATCATCAAGTCCAAGAGCTGACCCATCACCACCACATGCACTAACTGTGCTCCTAAATGCGATGTAGGATGTGACCCATCACCACCACCTGCACTGGCCATGCCCCTAAATGCAATGCAGGATGCAATGCGGGGCACAGCTGCCTGACACATCCTTGCTCAGGATGATCACTGACTGATGGTCACTCTGCAGAACCCAGGCAGCACCCCCAGCAAGGACAAAGCCTTGCAGGCATGCAAGTGGCTCCTGCTCTGCAGCAAGCTCTAGGAAGGAAGCTCTTTTCAGTATTAATAGGATTACTCAGCTAGCACTTGGCAATCTGATTCATTACGGTGCCACTTGCACTCCTGCACATATATCCCTCCTGCTCCAGCTGCAACCACTTCCCCAGTCCTGGCTCTACAAATGTCGTTGTGACCCCAACACCCCCATTTTCCTAAGGGAGAGAATGAAGGAAAGCAAAAGGTGGGGTTCTCTTTTTTACGAGGTTTTTGATCAGGGTTCATGCCCTGCTGTAGCAGGGTGCTCCTCCCACACCCTCCATCCAGCAGCATAGCAGCAGAGCTGCGGCGGATGGGACTGGGAGCAATGCAAGGAAACTTGATTACAGAGGGGCTGGTGTGATTAAAGCACTGCCCAGATACACAGCAGAAGGATGGAAGGAAGGAAGGAAGGAAAAGCACTTCTGCAGGGAGCCTCCAGCTGCCATGACTGCGCATCCCTCCGTCCCCATGCACTGCAGCATCGAGTCACAGTGATGAGACAACAGCGAATGGCTTTAAACTAAAAGAAGGGAGATTAAGGTGAAGTGAAGGGGGAATTTTTTTTGACAGTGAGTGTGGGGAGGAGCTGGCACTGCTACCTGCAGAGCTGTGGGTGCTCCATCCCTAGAGGTGCAACCCTGGCTCGTGCCCAGCGCCTGTGCAAGCTGTGCCAGGAGGCGCTGCAGATGATAGCAGCAGGAGGACGTCGTGCAGGATGCATGCAGCACGCAGATAACACGGGGCTGAGCAGGCAGCCCCCACCCCAGCACCTCATTCTGCTCAGCACCCATCCCTCTGGTAACAGCTGCACCCCTGCAAAGCTGGCTCTGCAACTGCTGCAGCATCCGGGCAGCCTTTCTATAAAACCCCACCACCCAATAACCCCCCCCAGTGCCCAAACTGCGGGCTCACAGCAGCTTTGCAATCGGTGATGTTGCAATGAGCCAAGCATGCAGTGCAAACACTCCCTGTGCTCTTTCCCAACTCAGCAAACACTCCCTGCATCAAGAACTCCACAGCAGTGCCACACACCCTTTGTCCCCCCACCCCAACCCCACCACAGAAACAGAAGAGTGAAGGTGAATGCCCAACACCATCACAGGTTGCACCAGGATCTGCCCAAGGAGGCTGTGGATGCCCCATCCCTGCAGGCATTCAAGGCCAGGCTGGATGTGGCTCTGGGCAGCCTGGGCTGCTGGTTGGCGACCTGCACACAGCAGGGGCTTGGAGCTGGATGAGCACTGTGCTCCTTTGCAACCCAGGCCATCCTGTGGTTCTATGAATCCCTATATGCACACTGGGAAGCTGATGGCCCAGTGCTGCCTTAAGGCCATTCTGGTGCACAGATCCCTTCCCCAAAACCCGTCCCACTCCCCACCTCAGCACCATCCCTCCATGCAGTAACCACGTCCTTCTGGCCCTGCTTGGCTTCTTCTTGCAATAAAGTTCCCTCATTCAGCAAACTGGGAGATTCCTGGTTTGCTTTTTGCAATGTTTCGGAGAGGGATCCCTCTGGAAATTCCCACCTGAAGGCAGTCAGCTCCTCATCCATCCCTTTAAATATTAAGGAGCAACTCACACACAGCCGACATCACATCAAACACAGTCAGACTCAATGCAGAACGCAGCGTTCAGAGCCCGATGGAGGAGGGTGGGGAAAAGGAAAGGCCGGCCGCCGCCAGGAACAAACACAGCACATGAAACCAAGGGAAGGGTGTGAGCCGTGCTCCCCCAGCCCCATCCCACACTTTGTGCCACAGCCGACCGCGTGCCCAGAGGAAGCCGCCGATCTCGGCTGGTCTGAGCAGCAAACCCAACAATTTCCTGTCTGTGGTCACCGACAATTGGGGCATCGCAAACCCCCCGGCATCTCCAGCCTGGGTCGGAAGGGAAACGCTCCCAGCACCGCCGCAGATGGGTTCTGCCTCCAGGTGTGGGACGGCCGCTTCCCCACCGCCTTCACGTGCCGCCGCATGGACAAAGAACAACCAGCCGACAGAGAGGAAGTTACGGCAGAAATAGATTGCTTCATTTCGATTTTAATTCTTTGGGGAGGCTTCCAAAGACTCATCGTCGCTTGGGATGGGAGCACGCATCACCGGGACCTGCGTACAGCACCCAGCTCCCCCCGCTCCCAAGTCCTGCTCGCTGGCTGCACTGACGCCAACAAAGAGGACTTTATGTCAGCTGCAGCCCCGCGATCCGCTGCGTGCCTATGCAGCAGCTTCCTGGAGCCAGAGGCTGATGTACAGCACGCAGCCTGCATGCGTCCTCCGATTACCGGCGACGTGCGTGTTCCACTTCAGTGCTGTTACAAATGCGTTGTTCCAGGGACAAGGACTCGGTGTGGAGATATCAACCACGTGCTGATAGCAAAACACGGAGCGACACGAAACCCCACCGAGAGCTGGGATGCTGCTGGCTACCCCAGGAGATGCTCCTGCCCCAGAACAACTCAGCACTGCCTGCTGCACCAGCACCAGCACTGTGCCCACATCCCAGCCCAGCTAACGAGCCAGGCGTGACGTTCCCCAGGATGATGTGGGTCACCGGGTGCTGAGAATCACAGCATGGCCTGAGTTGCAAAGGAGCACAGTGCTCATCCAGCTCCAACCCCTGCTGTGTGCAGGTCGCCAACCAGCAGCCCAGGCTGCCCAGAGCCACATCCAGCCTGGCCTTGAATGCCTGCAGGGATGGGGCATCCACAGCCTCCTTGGGCAACCTGTGCCAGTGCCTCACCACCCTCTGGCTGAAAAACTTCCTCCTCATATCCAACCCAAACCTCCCCTGTCTCACTTTAAAACCATTCCCCCAGGCACATCTGCAGGCTGAAACCACCAGAAGAAAGAGCTCTCCATGCGCTACGTCAACCAAAAACCCCAAAGTTGTGTGGATCAGCGCTTGTGTCCAGGTGAGATCCTGCCCTCCCACAGGGGACACACCATGAGGACACAACCGAAGAGCTGAGAGAGGATGGCAGAGCTGGAATCTGCTGCCCAAATCCTTCCAAGAGCCCTGACTGACCACGACATGAGGCCTTTGAGCAGTTGGGGTCCCACCACGCCATTGGATGGCACCGGCGCCCTTCGGTCCCCCAGCCCCATTGGCATGCACAGCCAACACCCCGTCCCCGAGCTTCCTACCTCCCCAGGAACGTCCCACCAGCTCCTCCCAGGCACATTTCAAACAAATGAATAAATAAATGGAAGCAACATTTTGGTCGCATATGTTTAAAACAGCCTCGAGCCGACAACAACAATAACCTCTGCTCACTTCCTTCCTTCCTCCTCTCGCACTGACTTTGTAAGTCAGGCAATAGTGGCGGAATTCCTACAAGGCAGCAGCCCTGCTTGGGATTTTGGGCAAAGCCAAGCAGCTGCTGCCTACTTCCAATGCAATCAGCTGTCTTCTGCAAATGGGCCAAGCCTGGAGTGCAGCCCCCTGTTAACAAATTACATATAAATACACAGAGAGAGAAGAATTCATCCCAACTTGATGGGTGCCACACAGTACAACAGCACGGGTAGGATTCATTGCACAGCTCCTATGCTGTGACCAGGATTTTGCCCTGGACCTTTATAGGTTACTAAATAAATAGCGCTGCTCTTCCAACCTCAGCACTTTTTGCCCATTTTTCTGCCGACCACATGGCACAGCTCAATTAACACACTGTCTTAATCTGCAGGGGTGATGAATAACAGGGGAGCACGCAGGTCGCTGTAATTCACTCAGTAACCAGAATCCCCGCTTGGGGGTTTTTCCAATCGCAATTGCGATTTGTTTTAATTGCAAGCTGCCGGAGCTGCAGGGAGGGAATGCAGAGGGTTTATGTTCAAAGCCATCAACTGTTTCACCAATGTGAGGGGTCCACCAAGAGGCAGCAGGGTCAGCCCGGCCCCAAATCCCCTGGGTTCAACCCGGCCCCACATTCCATGGAAGCTCCCCAGTGGAAGAGCCAAGCCTGGCCCACAGCAGCAGCCCCATCCATCAGCATCCCAGCCATCCACCACCAGGCATCCCAGAACTGCCAGAAACGTCAGCTTTGGGAAGTTTCCTTAAAACCCACAGCAAAAACAGAGAGAGAGAGAGGGAGATCCTTCAGGAAACAATCACACTGCTTGCTTTTTTAAACACAGAGAGACGTTAAGAAAGCAAACCAGCCCCGGGATGGGGGAAAGCAGTGGGAATTGGACTCATGGAACCGAGCGGCCGTGGGCTGTGCCGACAGCTGAGCACAGAGCAGCAGAATCCCATTCCGTGCTGCTGGCATTCCTTCCCCTCAATACAATGCCTAATTTAACCAGCACGGCGCGGGGACGTCTGACGTCAGCCTCTAATTCGGGTCCCCTCGGCAGCCCCGAGCAGAGCCCTCCATCACCCAGGGGTCAGTTTTTACCATTTCTAGAAAGCCATTGAGGTGGGTTGTTGTTGTTTTTCTTCCCTATTATTTTGTTTTGGTGGGGTTTTTTTTTGTTTTTTGGGTTTTTTTTTGCTTCCCCAAGCACTCGGCCTGGCTTCAGGCTGAGCTTTCTGCAGCTCTAGCAGAAAAACAGCAGACACAAATGGGTTTTTGGATCCAGGGCTGCCTCCAGCAGAAGACCCTTTGATCGAATGATTGCTTTAAGTCCATCTCCTCCTTCTTTGAACCCCAGACAATTCACAAATGACAACCAAAGCAGGACGCTGCTCTTACAGCCATGCAAACACGTTGCATTGAATCTATGATTCTATGATTTAAGCAGGACCCACGGGCACGGCTGACAGCTCTGCTACTCCCACAGCCCCAGGCATGCGCCTGCAGTGCAACATTCATGTTTTATCCCAGCAATGACAGCAGCCACCCCAGCACTACTGCTGGGTAAGCACACACAGACCATAGCCAGAGGCACGAAGAGCCACCTCCCCTAATGCTGACCATGCTCAGCTGTGCTCTGAGCAAACTCTGCCAATTAGATCTTTTTGTTAATCATAGAACTTGCACCAAACAGCCCGAAGCAATGATATTTCTGAGCTCCATGCAAACTGCAGCCAGCAGGACCCAGGGTGATGGGAGTGGGTGCAGGGTGGGTGCTGCTGGGGGTCTGGGTGGAGCTCAGAAGGGTGCAGGGGCACCCTGGGGCATGCAGAGAGATGCAATGGGGCACTGGGGCAGGATGCAGGGGGACAGGCAAGAAGCAGATGCTGGATATGGGCAGGGTGCTGGTCGAGGTGTATCACAGAATACCCTGAGCTGGATGGAACCCATAAGGATCATCGAGTCCAACTCCTGATGCCAGATGTGAGCGAGGTGCTGGGTGCTGCATACAGGCAGGGTGCTGGGTGCCAAAGCACAGCACCAGGGCAGAGCTCTGGGGCTTCATGTCAACAGCTGAAGCACAGTACTGAGCAGAGCCCTGGCTGCGGGGTGCAGGCAAGGCGCTGGCTGCCAGGTGCTGGGTGCTAAAGCACAGAATTGGGGCAGTACCCCGAGAGCAGGCTGGATGCTAAAGCAAAATCCTGCCGCGGGGTGTTGAGCGCTACAGCAAAGTATTGCAGCGGAGTGCTGGGTATTAAGGCACGGCATTAAGGCAGAGCTTCAGGGCCGGGTGCCGAGGCGGTGCAGGCAGGGCTTTGGGTCGTAAAGCAAAGCACTGGGGCAGGGTGCTGGGACTCAAAGCCGGCTGCCGGAGCAGGGCGTCGGACGTCGGGGCAGCGTCCCGCCGCTGGCCGCTAACGCAAAGCATCGGGGCAGAGCCCCGCGGCAGGATGCTGGGGCAGGACGGCCGCCGGCACTCACCGAGCTTCTCGACGAGGCGCAGCATGACTCCCCCGATGTGGATCTCCCCGGTGACCCTCAGGGTGACGTCGCGGCCCAGGTCGGTGACATGGACGCTCAGCTCCCACGTCCCGTCGGCGTAGCAGCCGTCCGGCATGCGGATCCCGTCCAGCGCCATGGCCCCGGCCTCCTGCGCGCAGAGAGCAGCGCTCAGCGCCGGCACGGCACGGCACGGCTCGGAGCGGGGCAGGCAGGCAGGGAGGGAGGGACGGACGGAGCCCGGGGGGCGCGGGGAGGGACAGCGCGGCCGCCCCCGAACCGCTGCCTGCGGGGCCGCCGTTTGGGGGGCGGGGGGGAGAGAAGGGGCGGGCAGGGATGGGATGGGAGGAGGAGGAGGAGGAGGGACGAAGGAGGAGGAGGGGGATAATTAAAGGAAAAACGACCGCCGGGCCCCTGGCCTTTTATGGAAAAGAAGGACTGAGCGCAGCCGGGGCTGCTCCAACATCCGGGACTCGGAGCCGCACGGAGCGGCTCGGAGCGGCTCCCGTCGGCGGCGCGGCTCCGTGCGGTGCCTTGGAGGCCCCGGAGAGCGGCTCCGCTGGGGCCGGTGGAGGTCGTGGGGCTTTTCCGAGCCGGCCCGCGCTTGCGGCCTGGCTGCTGGTGGCTTTGGGATGTGTTCGTCTTGTCCCGTTGGTAAAACGCAAAGACAAAAGCCTCACCTTGGCGTCATGGTTCGTGGAGCCGAGGCCGGGCGATGCGCTGCCGCCCTCCATCCCGACCTCCCGAGAGCTTAAGAAATGGGAACTGGTTGAACCGAGAGCCTGAGCCGGCACAAATACTGAAAAAAAAACCCTATTATCCGCTTCCTGCAGCTCTCCACCCAATGATACATGCGTCCCGCCGAGGCAACCCGGCTTCCTGACCATCCGTCATGTGTGGAGGGAGCAGGACGGAGGGCAGGATGTGGCTGGCAGTGGCACCGTGTCCCATGAAAGCCATTCCGTTGCCTTGGGGATGGCACTGTCCTCAGCTTCCTGCGTGCCCATCCTATATGGCTCCGGAGATGAATAATTGATAGGACAACAAAAACCTCATGGTGAGGATGGTGGGGTCCCACCACTTCTTCCCTTTTGCTGTTATGATGGGATCCCCTTTCCTATAAGCGTTAAGGTTTAGCACACAAAGAGCGTGGAGAACTCAAGCTAGCCTGGCAGATAGTTGGACCAGGTGATCTCAGATCTTTTCCAACGTTAATCCAACTCAATTCCTCCCTGGGCATCACTCCTGGCCAGCAGAACCCCATTTCTGCTTCCAAACCTGGGAGCTGGAGCCCAGCTTGCAGGGTGCCAGCAGGGGAACACCAGCCCTTAACAGCAGAGCTCTCAGATCCTATCTCAGTGCTGTTCCAGTGCCAAACAATAGGGCCATACACAGAAAGGGTTACTCTGTGCTCCAGCCTTTTGGCCGAGCTTCCCAGCTGATGCAATGCATCGCAGCCCTGCTGCGGCCGCCTTGTTTCACTACAGCTGACTGCTGCTGGTTTCTCCTGCCCTGAGCACCTCTTGCTGCTCCTTTTCCCTGCTCTCAGGGTGTTGGTGGCCGGCAGACGCCGTCCCCAGGGTCCCCATGCCATGCTGTGGGTGTGCGCGGAGGCGGGCAGCCACATCACCAATGCGCTGCCGAGATTTGGGGCAAGGTCAGAAAGGCACGGCGTGGGCTCATGCGTCAGAAGCAGCCAAGCATCCCCGGCTCTTCCCACTGTTTGCCAGAGCTCCGTGCTCCCTCCGTACAGCCATAGCCAAATAAGGTGCCGGAGCGCACGGCCGCTTCCATCGGGACGGAGGTGATGCCCAGCAGCCCGCTGCTGTCCTTCTGCCTTTCCCAAGAAACGAGTCAATGGATATCGGGATGAAGTTGCCTTTGTTAAACCCATTTTGCCTTTTTTTTTTTTTTTTTAGAACGTATTTTTAATTTTATTTCATTTTTAATGTTTAACTCCGTGCAGTCAGCTCGCTTTCTCACCTCGCTGCAGCGGAGCCGGTCAGACTGGCTCCCTCCAGGATGACCGAAATCTAAACTCTGAGCTCCACCGGGTGATGGGAGCGGGAGGAGGAGAAAAGGAGAAGCATTTACTGGCGTTTCCTCCTTGCCCACCTGGGCAGTCTCCCCGTGCATCCCCATCTCCTTCAGCCTTTTGGATGTAGCCAAGGTTCTTTCCCACACGTGGCCATTTCCGAGCAGAGACAAGGTCACACTCCTGGCAAGGGAAGTGCGTTGGGTAGCTCTGCTTCCTGCTTTATTCCCAGCCACATTCATTCTTTCCTGGCTTTGCCATTTCGGAAATGTCCACGTGAAGCAGCTTTTTCATTTTTCTGAATGTATACTGGAGTGATGGAGCTGTGTCACAGCTACATGTTGTACATAAGGAACCAACATATGGTGTAGGCACTGAGTTTGTCAGCATCCCAGTGATAAAAGCATGGAACATTTCTGCGTTGGAGAGAATGGATGAAACACTGGAGAAGTGGAAGCTCAGTCTTTTTAGAGTGAATCCTAGACTCATACAATGTGTTGGGCTGGAAGGAACCTCAAAGACCATCTGGTTCCACCTCTGCTGTGGGTTGGGTGCCCCCAGCTCAGGCTGCCCATGGCCCATCCATGGCCTCGAGCACCTCCTGGGATGGGGCACACGTCTGGGCAACGAGAGAATCGTTGCAGCAATTCCCTCTTGTGACCTTGCCAAGAGGAATCAGCATCTCCATACCTCTCCCACAGTCATACAACTTTATTTCCTTGAGGAGACAGCTCCATCCAGGTGGGACTTGTAGGTCTGTAGACTCATGTCCTTGTGTCTTCAGGATGGGCCATCCTTCCGAGGGAAATGTGTGAACCTGGTGCCAAGGCTTGTTTAGTAGAGGGCTGTTAGAGTTAGGGTAGGATGGTTGGGTTGTGGTTGGACTCGATGATCTTTAAGGTCTTTTCCAACCCGAGCAATTCTATGATTCTAAGTGATTATAAGATTATATTCTTGCTGAAACCAGGTGCTGGAAGAGCCTCCTGTCTTAGTGGGGACACATGGCCAGATCTGCCCTCCTGATGGCTGAGGATGCTGAGACAGTCATAGCCATCGGTGTGGTCCTTTGTGCCCAAAGGCTACAAAACTCATCCCTGAGGCTAGAATATATCCTAGCTTGCATGAAATAGCTGCTCCCACAGAAGAGGCAGAGCGAGCACCTCCCTCAAGCCAAGCCAAGGGTTCATCACCCCAAACTGCTGAGCATCACCCGGCGCCCTGCTGCACCCTTGCTCAAACCACAACCTCGCTGCAGGGCTCTTCCTTCTCTCTTCCTTTCCAGGAGCTGCAGGCACTTCAGTTCCCAAAATCCCGGGTGGGGATTTTTACTTCCCAGCCTCAATCCTCCACACTCAGCAGTTTGCAGCAGTAACCCCGCTCTCTCCTTCCCGACCTGTGTCAGGCATGAGTTTCCTGTTGACATTAATCCCTCGACCGCCGTTTATCTTCTGAGCTTTTTCGATCCCGCGGTCACATCCTTCTGATGTTCCAGCTGCTCCTGCTGCCTGTTGCTTCCCTGGGCCCAGAAAGGAGGGAGTTTGCCCTGAATCGTCATCCAGATGACCCCAATGGTCATATATGTAGATGTTCCTGGAGCAGGCTCTGACCTCCAGATGAGCTGGAGGGGGCTGTTAGCAGAAAGCTTGGGTGCTTGGGATGGAGAATTGGGTGAAACCTGGTAAATTCTGCCCTAATTAATTCACCCTATGGCTGAAAATGCCCCTTCCCTGCTGCCACAGAGTGCACCATGAAGGTCAGTGCAACTCATTTTGGCAAATGCTGTTTCCAGAAGGAGATCCCAGAATCCAAGCAGTTTGTAGAGTTTCTTGGCTAGAGGTGACTTTGCAAAGTGCTTTCCTGCTTTGCACTTGCCCAAGAGAAAGGGAGTAACTCCAGCCCAGATGTTCTCCCCTAATCCACATCCAACCACTTTCTATTGTCCCTCTGATTTTTGGAGCTTTTGTCACTCCCCTTCTGGCTTCTCTCCACCTCCAGAAGGCTCCCATTCATTTGGCACAAAGCATTGCCCTGAGGCTGAGTTCCTGCCATGGGGCAGAGGCCCTGCTGGGCTCTGTTTGGGTTGGAGAACCCAAATGTGCCACAAATGCTCCATCAGCAGCCCCAGAGCCGGCGGCTGTGGGGTGCCATGAGGAACACCTGGCATTCAGGAAGAACAAATGAGGATCACAAATAATTCATCTGATGGCTCCGAGACCATTATCTACAGAGCTGGCCAGAGAGTGCAGAGCATCCATTTGCATGGCTTTTGGATGCAGCAAGGGGGGAGGGACGGGGAATATTCCCTGAATCACACCATGAATGATTCTTAGCTGCTGTTTGGGCCCTTCCAGGGCGGTTATTAAGATGAGAAGTTGAGCTGTGGGAAAACCCACCCCATACATCTCCATCTGTGTGCTTTCAAGCTGCAGCCCCATGCCCTGCCCTGCATTTCCCGTTATCTCTGCAGCCCCAGCTCTCCCCTCCCCAACGGCCCTATGAAACTGGCTTTGTGCCCACGGGTTTTTCCTCTGGGGTTGCAGGGAGCAGCCAGGCTGAGCTCACCCTGTGTGCTGTGGTTGGGGATCCACAGCTGGAGCATCCCTGCTCTGTGTCTGTATGCAGTAGTTGGGAATCAACTGGAGCAAATCAACAGCAAAACCCAGCAGGAACAATTCCATGTCCTGCTCCATCTAATGTTTCACACAAGCAGATTGATAAAATCCCCTCATCCTGGACGGTGAGATTCCCAGGGCATCGCTTGACCCCACAGCGTTGCAAAAATCCCCAAAATCCAACCAGGATTGGAAACAGAGCTGCGGGAACTGGCTGGATGATGGGGACGGGGGATCACTGAGATGGTTTTCCCATTACAGAAACGCAGTCTGGGTATTGGAGTGCTCCACGCTGGGCTGCAGCCCCAAAAAGATGTTCTGGAAATGGAATTTTGCTTCACCTCCCATGGTCCCAGCTACAATAGCAGCAGCTCAGGGAAATCCATCCCCCTGAGGATGCTGAGAGCAAACATCCATTGCTCAAAGAGGAATAAAGGACCTGGAGCCAGGCATGCCACAGCAGCGCAGGGAGTTGCTGAAAACCCCTACAGGTCAGGCAAGTAAAGCAGTAGGCCTGTAATTCCAGCTGGCCCTTTAAATCACACCTTGTCCATAAATCCCATCCCCACCTTGGGAAGCTCTGCGAAGCTGGCAAATGTGGGAGGGAGAGGAGAAAGAGGAGGAGGATGAAGACACTGAGGATGGAGCTGATGGGGTTTGGCCACTGATGGGGTTTGGCTGCCCTTGTTCACATGCTGCTGGAGAAGAAACAGCCTCGAGTGAGTGCTCTTATCACAGCATGCCGTCACAGAGCTGCGAAATCAGAGCTGATAACAGGTATGGGAGCGAAGATGCCAACACCACGTGGGCACCAAAGCACTCGTGCCACCCTGATGGAGTCCCGATGGTGCTGCTTCACCCTGCAGGAGTCACCCCAGTTTGCCCCTGAGCCCATGCTGTGGGTGCAGGGGGAGCAACCAGCATCTGAGAGCTCCAGCTGGGCATCCCTAAGTGTCCCCATGGCATCTGCATTGCTGCAGTGAGCAGTGGCCAAGCTCTGGAGGTGGATGATGCCAATGCTGGTGGTTCTGTGCTGGCTGGCATCAGTCCTCACTGGAGAGGTGAGCGCTGAGCAGGCAGTATTGCAGCTAATGCTGGAGAAACAGAGGCAGAGCTGATCTGGGTGGTGTAATAAGGCGGGTGTGATTGAATCAGATGGACTCTGCAGAGCAGCAGGAGGGCTGGAGCGTGTGGGGAGCTCAGTGCGAATGGGCACATGGGGACATCTGGGAGTTGTAGAGTCATAGGATGGAGTGGGTAGGAAGGGACCTCACAGCCCCCCCCAGCCCTATCCCTGCTGTGGGCTGCGTGGCCCCAGCTCAGGCTGCCCAGGGCCCATCCATGGTCATGGGCACCTCCAGGGATGGGGCACCTGCAGCTTCTTTGGACGACCTGTGCCAGGGCCACACTGCCCCTGTAAAGTAAAACATTTCCTCCCCAGAACATCCCCCAAAGCTCACCAAAACACAGAATTGGGAGCTCCTAGGAGGTATGTAATCCATGAGGGAGGCTTGGAGGAATTTGGGCTGTTTGCCCTAGAGAAAGAGAGCGATGATAACATCTGCAGGCAGATAATAGAGGGTTTGCCCAAAGTAGGAGGGATAAAGGGGTGGAAAATGCTCAGTTCCACAACAGAGAAGCAAAAAGCGATGGGGAGATCTGCTAGAGAGGGATTCAGGCGAGCCCTCAGGGGAGGCTGGAGAAGGAATAACCCAACCAGAAGATCATCTGCTCTCCACACAGCTGTGGTGCCCCATCCTTGCAGGTGTCTGAGGCCATGGATGGGCCCTGGGCAGCCTGAGCTGGGGGGCACCCAGGCCATGGCAGGGATGGGGCTGGGAGAGCAGCGGGAGGCGAGCAGCTCTGCAGCGTGCCAGGATGCACAGCACAGAACGATCTTCCCAGGACCTCGTTTATTTTCCCATCCACACGGAAACATGGAAATGGAGAGGAGCTGAGACCTATTTTGGCTGCCCGATGTGCTTTTTCCTCCCTGGGGGTTTGTAAGCGAGATCCTGTGAAGCCATTGCTGTTTATCCTGGGCTTGCAGCCTCTAGCTCTTTATTTTGCTTGCTTTTAAATAACACCAACATCGGGCTCCACTGGGTTCTCTGAGAGATTCTTTTTCAAGGCAGAGCCCAGAAGATCTGGCTGTCGCAGTGTTTTATCCAAGCACAAATGCCCCATCCCTCCTATTGGGACCACAGTGTTGCCATCATTTCCTTTGCTTCAGGCAGTGGAGCTGCTGCCAGATGAGCACATGGGTTACAGCAATGTGTTCCTTGCAGGGAAAGTCTTCGCCTCCCCAGCGATGGCAGCACCCAGCCAGGAAAAATAGCAATAGGAAAGAATAAGGAAAAGAAAAATGACGGCAAGAAACCAAAGTTCATCAAATCCTATGGAAAGGAGATGGAAGAGTCACTGCCGGGTGTCCAAGGAGAGCTCACTGGTACCATGTGGAAAACCAAGAAGGGTTGGTCATTGGCAATGTGCCCTTCCCATAAGGGGTTTGGTATGGACATGGCATCCAAGAGCAAATGCCTTCCTTTCATATTAAGGAGAAAGAAAAAGAAAAGCAAAAAGCAAAATTCTTCTTTGCAGAATAGCCGCTCCAGAGAACGTGAGTGACATTTCCAGCAGGGCAAAGCATGTTCCACGGTCATGTCCCAGCTAATACAAGAGAGAGATGGGCTTGTTTCCAAGCACTCTGGCTTGGGGCCAGCTGCTTAACTCTTGGCATCTCAGTTCCTCAGCTGGAAGCAGGACGGCTGTTCTGCATGGCCTCTCCTGGGCTGTTCAGGCGTGGGGAGGTGAGGATGGGACACACTGCAGCCCCAGCACTGCAGGATGGTTGGAGTAGGGATCACAGGACGAGGCTGCAATGCAAGCAATGTGCAAAAGCCCCCACAGGATGGCTGTCAGAACCCTGCTCCCGTGCTCAAAGCTTGTTTTTCTGCAAGGTTGGGCTTACTGTTGGGTGGATACATGGTCTGCTTCATGGGGAGCTGCTCCATCCTGGCACTCGGAGTTGCCCACTGCCCCCATCCTACTCCATGATTCTGTAGAATTCCATAGATTCCTGCTTATTCTGATTCCACGATCCTTTGATTCCACCATGCTATGACATGCAGCCCATAGGCAGCTCCAGCTCTGCTCCCCAGGACCCATCCGGGGGATTTTGGAGCTGGTGGAGACGATTCACAGAGAGCATCGCAAACTGCAAAACCGTATGTCAGGAAGGAGGCAGCAAGCATCCTAACCAGAAACATATTTGGGGAGTGAGTCAGTGGGGGGGGTGCGGGGGAAGCAAAAAGAAAGTTGCGCCCTTTTGCTTGATGAAAAAAGCACATGGCAACAGCCAGCGATGTGAGCAACATTCCCCGCTCCGACAGCAGTGCCAGAAAGCAAAATCATGACTCAACCTTTGCGTTTCATCCAAATCTAAAGAGAAATCTCGCTCAGGAGGGGGCAGCCAGAGATGTAGTGTGTTAATTAACTAAATGGTTCAGGAGGACGAAGTCATTTTGCAGAAGTTCGTAGGCTCATTTGGAAGCTCTGCTTCAAAACACTGCTTCGAGTGTGGAGAAACAAGTAGGATACACAAATCTGTGCACGCATGCTTTTCACAGAGCCCACAGACCAGACCTGCAAGGACCTCAATGCTTTGTGCAGCAACATCTTGCATCCAGAAGTGCTTCACTAAGACCACGAACACATCACTGTAACTCACGAATCCGAGAGGGCTGAGAATGCCATTGTGATGATGAAATACAGCCGGCGATTGGCAAGGCGTTCACTGCAGCATCCCTGCACCGGACAGTGGCAAACACCCAGCACTGATGTCCTGGGAGCTGTGATTGCAGATGTCAGAAATGCAATGTTGGGTCAGTGACCACGGGAAGCAAGCACTAATTCCCCTGGTGAACAGATGTGGGCTGCAGCACGCAGGTTGCTTTCGTGACAGCACAGCACGCAGCTTTGGGAGGAATGGCTCTGCCCTCTCCCTTTTTTTTTCTGCAGCCTTCCCCGCCCTCCCTTCCCCTGCTGATTTTTAATAATTCTGTTTATAGGAAAATGTTATAAAATAAGGCTTGCATGCAAGGGGCAGTCTGGTAAGCATACAGGAGAAACCCCAAGGAGTGCATCAAGAGGCAGAGCTGTCCCATCCCACTGCAACACGCTTTGTTAACAGAAAACATTTGGCTATTTGTTTCAGCGTGAGCCCTTCTTGCAAAGTACACACACACACCTGAACATGAGTGCTGTGAAGCAGCAACGAGACACGGCGCCGGTACCCCTTGGTGGGAGCAGCTGGAGCTGAGCAGTGCTGGTTTGGGGCTGAGCCATCCTCCTTAGCAAGGAAATCTCACCATGTCTGTACTGAGAGAATCGTATCGTGGAATCACAGCGTGGTTGGGTTGAGTTGGGCCCCCCCAAACCCTCCTGCTGTGGGCTGGGTGCCCCCACCAGGCTGCCCAAGGCTCCATCCATGGTCCTGGGCCACCCACAGCTGTTGGGAAGCATCCTGCCCAGCCTGGCTCCCAGCAATGAAGCCCTGCAAATCCCCATGTTGCACTGCAGCCCCATGGGCATCGCCGCCCTGTGCCCACTTCCACCAGCCCACCCAACCCATCCTCTTCAATCATTCACAGTTCTCTTTTCCACTGTGGAAACTCACTTCTGGAAGCAGAAACGTGGAGAACGCACTGTGGAACATGTGGTCCACTGGCTTCATTGCCAAGAGTGTCAGAGGCTGCCCAGAGAGCTGTGGGTGCTCTCCAAGACCTCCAAGATCAGCCCTAACCCAGCCCCACCATGCCCACTGACCATATCCTCAGACCCACATCTCCACGGTTCTGGAACACTCCAGGGACGGTGACTCCACCACTCCCTGTGCTGTGCTGGCAAATCAGAGGGCAAAAGTCTGGATTCATAAGGAACTGGATAAGATGAAGTCATTTCTACTTCAAACAGCTATTACTAATTCAAAACCTATGCTGAAAGAGACTTCTTACAAGCTACAGAAAGTAGTTAAAACCCCCAAACTAGATACTTTAGCACAAACAAACTTGACATTTTGTTTTAAACTGGAGGCCAAGAATCTTCTTTATCAAACAGCACAGTGAAATGTCAAGACCCTTCAAGAGGCTGCTCTTCAACTGCAAACTATGGCATTGCTCTGGGATGTGATACAGACTTTGAGAGAAACTGAAAGAGCCATGAAAGTAAGAAGAACAAAGCAGGTGTGGGGTCTGCAGAGCTCGGGGCAGGGAGGTTTGCACGTCACCTCTCCCACCTCCACACTTGGGATCAATGAGGCATGGAGAACCATGGCATCATGTTTGCTGTGGACTCAGCGACTTCTCACACCCAAAGAGAAAGGATGCAGCTGAGGGCTGCTGCAGGGAGATGGGGCATCTTCAGTAGAAGGGCTGAGAGTGGAATTTGTTTTCTAATGGGACCAGAGAGCACTGACCTCCAGGGTGATCTAGAAGCTCAACAGCCAGGCATATTGGGGCTTTCCCTATTCTTTGGAGACACTGAATGTGCACACTCAAATTGTTCATGTTGGATGGAGCTCTGGGCCTGACCTGGTGGGGGGCAGCCAGCCCATGGCAGAGGTGGGAATGGGGGGCTGGGAGGTCCCTTCCAACCCAACCCATTCCATAACTCCGTGGCAGGAGCTTGAAAATAGGTGGGCTTTGAGGTCCCTTCCAACCCAAACATTCTAGGATTTTATCATCCTCGAGGATGAATGCATCCATGTGGGCTGAGCTGACACTGAGCTCTAGGAGAAGTCTCCTGGATCACGACAGCAAAATGTCTCTTGGATTTCAAATGGGTTGCAGGGCTTCAACTTGTACATCTTGAGAATGCACAGACTGTGCTGCAGCAAGCAAGCTTCAATGCCAGCAAACTGAATTCAAAGCAGAAATTAGATCAGAAATCTTCAGAAGAGGTTTGAGATAATGGGCAGTAGGGAAGTGGTACTGAAACGTACCTGGGGAAGAGGGAGGGAAAAATAAACCCGGACAAAGTTTGCTTTTTTGGAAAATGCTTATTAAGTGCAGGCAAAATGCAGAGTTTAATACAAATGTCAGGCTGATAAACCAGAAAATGGGACTGTTGCATGGATGGCAATCAGGGGGACAGACTTTCTAATGGGGTCTGTTGTGATAGGACAAGAGGAAATAGTTTCAAACTAAAGTAGGGGAGAGTTAGGTTGGATATAAGGAAGCAGTTTTTTACACCACAGATGCTGAGCACAGCACAGGTTGACCAGAGAGGTGGCGCTGCCCCATCTCTGGAGAAACCCAGGGTCAGGGGATGGGCTGTGAGCACTGATGGAGCTGTAGGTGTCCCTGTGCACTGCAGGGAGGGGAGCCAGAGGGCTTTGAAGGGCCCCTTCCAACTCCAATCACTCTGTGATTCGATGAAAATCAGCGAAGACATCAGAGAGGGACTCTGAGGCAGAAACCTCAACTCCAAGCCAACAACAGGAAAATAGGAAAGGGAATGACATTTGAAATAAACTCGTGGGGCAGAGGGCACACAAAGGTACATTAACTATCTAACCGCAAACAGTTGACATAGTGATGAATGAAGTAAAAGAAATCAATTCCCAACCATTCAGCTCGAGGCACAGCCAGCTCTGCATGAGTGGTGTGGGAAAGGAGCAGCAGGACAAACAGAATCGTGCAGGAGGTGGCAACCAGGTGGAATACAGACATGAGAATGGACACTTCTTTCTGATCAGCCTCAGACTGATAAGGAGCTGAAATAATTGCACGTGGCCAGCTGGGCTGTCACCGCAAAATAAAGCAGCAGCAGAATGCAAGCATGGAATCACAGAATCATTAAGGCTGGAAAACACATCCAAGATCCCCAAGGCCAACCCCAGCCCACCCCACCATCCCACTGCCCGCGTCCCTCAGTGCCACATCTCCACTGAACACCTCCAGGGATGGTGACCCCACCACTGCTGGGCAGCTGTGCCACTGCACAGAAGAGGCTGTTCCTAATATCCATCCTGAACTTCACCAGGCACAACTTGAGGCCATCACCTCTCGCCCTGTTGCTGGTCACCTAGCAGCTATGATGGAAGAATTAGGAGCAAAGGGATGAAATTCAGTACAATAATTCAAAAAATTGAAAGAGGTTATTTGCAAAATGACCTCGTATTAAAAAAGACAGCCAAGCAGTGAGCATCAAATTTGGACAAGGAAGGACGAGTGTAGGAAAACAGCTGAGGATCAGTCAGGAGACGACAGCAAGGCGGTTCACTGCCCTTATCTTGGGTTCTCAAGAAAAACCACCCGCCAACACAGCTCGTAAGGCTAAACATCACTCTGCGAATGAAAACAAGTCGGTCATTGGAAGCCAGCACATTCCAGCTCTATATTCTGCAGCAGGCCATCTGACCAGAAAGTTTTAAGCGTGAAATTTAGAATCCAGCATGCAGTGATGGGGCTCTGCTCGAGGCTGTGCTGTGCTGCAGACATGGGGCAGCCCTTTTTTTGTCAAATGGCTTTAAAGTGCCGCTATCAAAGAGCAAATCATCTTTGCAAGAGGGGAAGAGAGGTTTTTTGAGAATTAGAAAGATGAAAATCAGCCTATAACACGCATCGTACGCTTGTGTGCACTTTAGAATAAACCTCCGTTTAATTCCTCAGGCGCGTCGTCTTTGTCTCAATGTTAGGAATGCTTCTCAAGTGCTGGACCAGAATCCACTCCATGAGAGCAGGATGAAGGCAAGGCCATGCTCAGCTCCTGCCCCTCTCCCTGCTTGCCCCAGAGGTACACAGGAGGTACACCAGGATCCCAGCCCTTATATGGAGCGCGCTCCGCAGGCTCCAGCACGTCCCGGTGCGGGGAAAAGAGCCATCCCATAAATCTGAAACATGTTCTGGACAACGGCAGAGTTTACGCAGACCACAAGAATTGTAGGAATTAACCCCCTCTGCTCGCAGCGCTGAAAACAAGATCTCGTGGAGATGCAGAGCTGGAAAGCTGTGCACACCATCCAGCAGCTGTGACACCATCCAACCCCGAGCACAAACAGGGCGCATTCGGAAATGTTTTGCATGTTCCAAATATAAAAGGGGATTCTCCTTTTATGTTCAAGTTCTCCTAATTAAGAAGGGTTGACTGAACAAGGAAAGCAGCCGCAAAAACAAAAGCCTGTTTTCTGGAGGTGTCAAACTGCCCTCCGCTTAAAGGGCAGACCTGAATTTTTAATGATTACTCATCAAACAAGGTGAACTTGCCAGGCATGTTACATTCACTGAGGCCAAAAGGATTTAATAGCCAGAGTTCCACAGACCCAATGTCTTGCTGCATTTATAGCAGCACCGTTCCCATCATCTTCTGCCCTTCCCCCCCACCTCCCATTCCTCCCTTTACCCCCTCTGCACTGCTTATCCCTTTGTAATTGCTGCTAAATCCCTAACCACAACACACAGCCTCACGCCCCGTTCCTCCCCCATTGCACCACACACTCGGGCACAAACAAGAGCCCAAGCAGCAGCGCTGCTGCCCTCCCCCTCCCAAACTCCAGGATTGAAGGATGCTGGTTGGGGCTGCTGGTTCCACATCTGTTTACATTGAGAACGCGGCTATCTGCTGACACCACGGCCTCATCCTTTGCAAAGGAAAGCTGAGATTCTGCAGCTTCTAAACATGCCATACAGACCACAGATACCCCAGCCAGAGGCAGTGCAGAGGCTGTGGATCTGGCACTTTGCTCTAGAGCTGTGCATGGCTTCAGATCCCAGCAGTGACCTTGTAGTGTTTCATTGGGAGACATTTCCTTTCATCACAACACATCCCTCTTGGAGGCTCCTGAATTAGTTTCAGATGCGAATCCAATCTAAGTTCTGGTATCCTCAGGTCTCACCAAGTTTATATACTGCTGCTCTCCTTCCTCTTGACGGCTCCTTGCACGTCTATATACACAGACAAATATATGTTTCCATACAGAAACACACATATATTCACTCTACTCATGGCAAAGGCACCCTCTACACACTGAGATCAAAGCCTTCATACGTTTCAGAGACACGTGGGACCTGGCCAAGCAGTGACTCACCTTTGAGAAGAAGGTGATTAACGTCATTTGTGTGAAACCACAAATATTTATTTTAATGAAAAAATACTTAAAGTGTGCCACAGTGTCCATATATTCATCTGAATAGTAGTACAAAGATATGCATTTCTGAGAAAAAGTCTTAACGCTGTAGAAAATAAACGTGGTTCTTAAATTATGTCAAAAGAAACCAGTAAAAAAGTAATGATTTATACACTGGGATAAAATGAAACGGAGATAATAAATTATAATTACAGTATTTCAGATCCTCGTGGTGCTTTTCAGCGTTGGTTTCTCCACGTGCCACGCAGAACACGGCCCAGCAGCCAGCCCTCAGAATGGTACTGTGGGTAACAGGATGTGGAGCTGAACAGATCCTAGAGAAACGACACCACCGTTCGTTACTGACTGACACACACGACATTGGAACATGGCAGTTTTAGGTTTGTAAGTAACACATACTTCGTTAATGGAAATTAATTTCGCTTTTTTTTTTTAAATCAACTCCTCTTTTTATACTTTAATGAACTGAACAGCAATTATGGTCATCAACAAGAATGTCACCCGAGCACAATGCACGATGGTGCCTAAGTGGTGCTGCACGTTGCGTTGTCTTTTTATGCAAAGTCAACAGGAATTTGGAACAACCTCAGGTCTGATTAAGCACTGCAAAACGTTTGAAACTATAAAGTGCTTTTCCATACAAATCGTTTTTGCTCCTTAGAAACAGGAAAAAACCCAAACATGCACTTAAACCTGAAACCTCCATGCCATACATACTGCGGTTTAACATCTGTTTTGTGCCATTGGTTTTCAGATTTCCTTTCCCATCCCTCCCAACCCCCAGTCAAAAATTCAGATAGCGTCCAAACTGGATTTGTCAGTATCGTCCTGGTCGTGTTTGTACATGAAGGTGAGGAGGAAAAGAGCAATATCCAGAGATGACCAATAGGCAGTGTGCGACGTGACTGCAGACCAGTATCTGCTCTCCACCAGACCTTCCCTGAGCTCGAAATCAATCCTGTGCTCCAGTTCCACTAGAAATTGGAGAAGAAGGAGAAACGCTGTTAGAACTGTATGTCAGTGGAAGGAAAAGAAATCCTTGCTTATTTGTCTGCCACCTTTACGTTCTGATTCTGCAGAAACCAAACCTAAAGCTTGAAAAGAGCTGGTATATATATATATTTAGGTAACTGTATATAATCTTTCTATGCTGATTATAGAAATTAATCTATGCTCCTTATGAAAACTGCACAGAAATAACCAGGAGATGCTGAGATCCCGTCAGCAAACTCTGTCAGGAGGGGGATGCTCAGAGCCTGCAGCAATGAAGGGATCTGTTGTACCTCTGGCAGCTGAATCCCTATTCAGACTACATGCAGCACGACGTGCTTTCAGAAAACCATAGCTCTTTTTGATTTCCAGATTATTCCAAATACATTTCAGCAGTTATCTTTCCATTGTAACGGCTGCTTTGATTAATACCACATTCAGAGCAATTCTTGCTGCGCGTTTCACTGGGATGGTTGACCTATTGCGAAGGCACTTCAGCGGTTAGAAAATCTCTGCAAGGAGCAACAGAATGAAAAGGACAAAACTAAAAGCCTGCATAGCTACAAAAGCCAAAACCCCATATTGAGTAAAAAATGCAGCCATTTATCATAGGCAATTTCAAGGAATTTTAATTCTTGGCTGGGAGAGAGCATAAATGGAGCATCACAACAAGCGCTGCCTCCGCGGTCATGGCACAGCAGCACGGGGGAGTGACAGCCCTTCGTCTCTCACAGCGGCGTTCCGCTGCTTTCCAAACACAGCAAGGAAAGGGAGTCGGAGCCTCTGCATACCAGGAGCCAACCACAGTCATTTCCACTGAGATGCATGCATTCAGAACCAGTCGCTCTGCAGCAAAAACACCCCGACCAAACCCGTCTCTGTTACAGAAGCTTGGGAGGAAGCCAAACCCCACTGCAAGCCGTGCGGCCACTCTCTCGGAAGCAGACACTCGGGCCATGGATTGCATCACTCTGCCCACAGATTCGTGGCCTCTGCTCCAAGTTCTCCTCCTATAGACGGGATTTCACAGAATCACAGAATGGCCCGGGTTGGAAGGGACCTCAAGGATCACGAAGCTCCAACCCCCCTGTGCCATGCAGGGCCACCAACCTCCACATTTCACAGCAGCCCAGGCTGCCCATGGCCCCATCCAACCTGGCCTTCAACACCTCCAGGGATGGACGGGGCATCACAGCCTCTCTGGGCAGCTGTTCCAGCACCTCACCACTCTCACAGCACACAACTTCCCCTGACAGCCAACCTCCATCTGCCCTCCCTCAACTCCAAACCATTTCCCCTTGTCCCGCTGTCATCTCCCCTTTCCAAGAGCTGACTCCACTCCTGTCTGCAGGCTCCCTTTAGGTACTGCAGGCTGCCATGAGGTCACTCTGCAGCCTTCTTTTCTCCATGCTGAACAAGCCCAGCTCCCTCACCCTATCTTCATGGGGAGGTGCTGCAGCCCCCTGCTCATCTTTGTGGCTCCTCTGGACCCTCTCCAACAGCTCTCTGTCTTTCCCGTACTGGGGGCTCCAGACTGGACACAGCACTGCAGATGGGATTTCAGCAAAGTGGGATGTGGGAATTGTGCAGGAGACCTCAACGTGCCACCATGCAAAGGGACCTCATCAAGAGCTCCACAGTGCTGGCTGTCACACCACTCCATTTCCCTGAAGTTTAAAACCAACTCTCTGTCCACAGCAGTGACTCAGGCAGGTTATCTGCTGGAAGTGGCAGCAATCAACAGACTGCAATGCATCATGTGAATGCAATCACAAGATACAACAGTGCTAATGCTTGTGACTGCTTAGATTGCAAAAGCCCCGCCTTGAGATGAGAAGTTTAAAAATAAAGTATGAATGTCTGTAAAGGAAGTATATGTACTTTTAAAAAAATAACCCAGCTGCTAAAATTGCACTCTGTGCTCTGGGGGGTTCACAGCAGGACAAGGACAGCCTCTGTTTCCAGCCATACCTGCATTTAAATAGAGATTGCTTCAGAACTGCAAATGTATGGGCAAATTTACATAAATCCATTTCATTACAGAGGCTGAAATTCTTGAAGCAATCATTTTGCTTTCCCTAGAGATAGTCTAGGAACTACTGATGGACAGGTTTCGTTAGCTAAAACTCACACACACATAGATGTGTGAGCATATGTGACAGGCACAAATACACAGATAAATGTTTTTTAAGAGGACAAAAAAAAAAGATAACAGGGAGAACAAAGTCAGTAATTGCACAGCCTTGAGAGAATCGCAGAATGGCCGAGGCTGGAAGGGACCTCTAGAGCTGACGTGGTCCACTGCCCTGCTCAAGCAGGGATAGCCAGAGCTGGAGCCCAGCACTGTGCATGGGTGGTTTTTGGAGATCTCCAAAGAGAGACCCCACAGCCTTTCTGGGCAGCTGGTTCCAGTGCTCTGCCACCCGCACAGCACAGAGTGATGGCCAGAGGGAATATCCGTGCTCCAGTTTATGCCCGCTGCCTCTCGGCCTGGCACTGGGCACCACAGCACAGAGCCTGGCTCTGTCCTCCCCACACCTCCCTTCAGGTATTAACGGACACGGGTGGGATCTCTGAGTATCCTCAGCTCCAGGCTGAGCAGCCCCAGCTCTCTGCCCTCCTCACAGCAGAGCTGTTTCAGGCCCTGCAGCACCTCGCTGGCCTTATGCTGGGCTCTCTCCACTCACTCCCACAAGACACACACGCAGGAGATGCTGCTCCCACAAGGGATGTAAGGTGTGCTAGTCACTAACACGTGGGTTCGAGGAAGCCCGAGCTGCTCTGTGAGAAAGGTGGCGTTCCCACAGCGCTCTTCTTGTCGTCCCCTTCCGCTCCATCTTTTCCTGGCTCTGCAGTCTGCGTACTTGAGCGACCGAATCTCGAAAACAGCATCCCTCCGAGGCCCTTCCCAATGCTCGCAGCTCCTGAGCTCAGCAAAAACAAACAAACAAAAGGAAAACAAGCACGAGGTCAGCCAATTCAAACTGCAAATTAAAGCCGCCGCTGCGCCCGTCAATTAGAGCGGGGTGATGGAAAACACTATTCATGCTTTTCTAGGGTGGGAACAGCTTATCTGACTGAAGTCTACACTGTTTATCACGATGCTAATCTAGTGGACAGGCAAAGGCTGTAATTTGGAACTTGTTGTTACGGGGAACAAAAAAATAGATGGGAATGCTTTTGCAGAAAGGAATCCGGAATTTTTAAGTCTGCGTTGTAATACCTCCTTTATAGAAAGTTCAAGACAAATGTTTCATAACCGTGATGCTGCCTTCTGAACCTAAGAATCCCATGGGAATATTGAAGAGACTTCTTTTGTTTGTGGTCCTCACGATGAAATAACCCCTACAGAGCTTTAGAAATGCTCTATCGTCCTTCAATCCGACTCCTTTGGTTGCTCAGGAAGAAAGGTGTAAAAGCTAGGAACAGATCTGAGATGTTTTCTTCTGACTTTGCTGCCACCGTATGGACGAGACACTGAAGTTGCTGTAGTAAAACAGCAAAAAGCAGTGTACTGTGAGAGAACGCTGCTTTGAAATGCTGCACGCTTTCACTTAAGGACTGAACTGCTTTTATACACTCTATTTGTTGGGTTGGCAGGATTTCTTGCACTAGGTCACACTAACCTTCTTCCAGATCCCACACAGAGAGCTAAAGAAAGTCCTTGAGTCAACAAAAACTGCATGTGCGTGCTCAAATATAAGCTCCAGTGCAAGTGATTTTAAGCTCTACTAAATCAGGGCTTACTCTGATTCGGAAAGTTGATTCAGAAAGGCAGAAAGGGACAGACTTCACAGTGAACTAGCCTGAATCTCCCTTGGTAAAATTATAAAGTATTGGGTTCCATTTAACCTATACGGAGTGATTTTTTTCCTTCTATTTGTCAATACCACAGAACGCAAACACAAAACAAGCTTCAAAGTATTTCAAAACATGAAGCACAGTGGAAATTATATGAAGCCCCCAGGATGTTACCATAAGAAGGCAGACAGTAAAGCGGCAATAGCATAAACTCTCCGACCCACATCCTCTCCCTGCAACGCATCCTTTCCTTGACTTCAGTGTATTATGTAAACTGCCTTTTCTTCAAAGCAAATGTTAGTTTGGATTAGAACAAGCAATGCACCCCAAGGAAAACAAGCACTGAAAACAGGCAGGAATGACTCGCTGACAGTTGGACCTTAAACATCACATAGCAGTGATGCTGTGTGAGAAGACCCCTGCAGAAAAAGGGACAAGGAGCAATTACCCAGTATACTGGCTTTGCCTATGTTGGTTATGGACTCCCCGTAGTGGCGCCGAACCATGACTGGTGAAGTAGTTGGGCTTGGTACAGTTGAAGCACTTTCACCATCCGTAACTGAGGTAGGTTCTTTTGTTGGGTTGAGAAAACTTGGCTTCATATGCTCGTAAGGTAGAGGGTTTGCGGTGTTGTACCAGTGGATCTGGACTGGTGAAATGTTGCTGTAGTGCTTCAGGATTAAAGGTTCTAATCTATAGGCCTGCAAGAGGAATTCAGGAAAGAAAACAGAGTGACAAGACTGAAATCTATATACCCTATACTATATACCAGACTATACTACAATACCATATACCAGAGTCTGGATAGGAAAGCATGAAACTCCCCAGTCAGACTCCTGTCAAAGAGGCTGCCAAGGCCGTATGGATCAGAGGCCCAACATCCTGCCTTTGATGACAGCTAACACTGGCTGCCTATGGAGGAGCACAAGGACAGCACAAAGCTATACCAATACTTCCTTCCCAAGGCCTATCCCACCCTCCAACAATCTGTTACTCCCTTAGGGAAAACGACAGCGTCTTTGTTTTTCTACAGTATTCTGCGAACTGCTTGTGAAGCCTTTTTATGATGGCAGTAGTAGATTTGGATCTATGACATTTAATGGAAGCCAGTAAGCTAAAGCCAAGTTGGAACTTGACTGAAGGGTTATTTCACGTCTTTGCAAAAAAGCAAGTTGAGCACACTCAAATTTTACCCTTATTAATTTGAAAAGAGAAGCAAAGTGCACGATACTGAAGGCAACCATTTGCAGCAAATGCTTCTCAACTGCTACAAAACCCGAGATATGCACAGCAATCATGAACAGCCAGTGCAGTGCAGGAACACACGTGTGTCGACTCACACACTTTGAAGAACTCATTATCACACAGCCAACACTTAGAAACAAAAAAAGGTAAAAGCTTGCAACTGCAATTACAACTCACCACTGGATCTGTTGGATGAAAGATATTCAGTAAGCGGTTACAAATTGTTCTGGGCAGAATATGATCTTGACTCCCACTGTTTCCTGGACGGATGCCACGCAATGCCAAAAACACTGCTAGTGGAGATCCCATACAGAAGAAATTCTCAACCTAAGGAGAGATTTCATCTGCCTGAATGAGGGTGGAAATAATGCTTTCTAACATGGCTGGATTTGATTTCTCTCTGTTTCAACCAAGGGACTTGTATAGTATTGGTAAATTAAAACAGGGAAGAGCACTGTAATATACATAGTGTAACATAACAAGTTAAGTTTCCTGGTTTTTTCTGCTGTGAGAAGAGAGCTACATGTTGTGATGCTGCAACGTTTGAGAATTGGAAACTATGTTGGGTATTTGAACTGAAAGAAGTCTACCAACACTGGAAGGAGTAATACAAGAACTTAGAAGACACCAAGGAAAGAAATGTGATGTGTTTCACATCATTAAAGTCTGCTTCTCATGCAACTTTTCAAAGCTCACCACAGCTCCATAACCTTATCCTCAGCTAGTACTCCTTGACTCACTTTGCTACAGAAGCCATCAGTGCAACTACACTGAGCACTGGAGATGACCTACAGAAAACCCTCCTGGTAGTCACACACACATACAAGCTGGTGATATGTACAACCTCTTGCAAATACCCGGTGTTAAGTGAACAGAATGGTGCTCATCAGAAGTGTCACACGTCACAAACAGAAGCACTGCCTGAGCACAGCACACTGAGCTACCTTGCAGCTCACGCTGTGCAAAGCTGCTGCAACTTGCTCTGCAAGGATTGCTCTCAGCACTGCCAGGCAGGCAGAGCAAACCTGCACTGCAGCCATGAACCCATCTGACATACATCACTGAGCACTCATCAGTGGTGCTGACTTCTGGTCACTGCCAACGTAGGCCAGGATTCAACAGTGACCAAGAGGTGAATGCCTTTGTATCCCATCACCAATCCTCAGATATTGTCTCCGAGGAACATCAAATATAAAACTCTGTAGTGAAAAATATTTTTCAAAATCAAAATTACTTCTCAACCTTTAAAATGTTTTCTTATATGAAAAATTGGTTTGATCATTGTACCAGCTTCACTGTCACTTTCCCAGTAGTAGCACCAGTTTGCAGGGCACTGCAACCAAGGCACTGTCAGCGTGCTGCTACTCAACTGGTGAGAGGAGTTTATTCTTGCTGGGTGAACGCCTGGATTCCCACACGCCTTTGCTGTATGTCAGCACACGGAGCGAGGGTGTGGAAATAATGGTCCATTTCATCTACCAGATTCCAGCATTGAACAAAACATTCCTCCTCCTCTGACTTGGCGCTGGTACTCCACCTCTTCCTTCCAAAAGAATGTCCGAGCTCCAATTCAATGGAAAAAAGCCCTAGGTCTTCAGCAGAGCTATTCAGTGTCATATGCTGCAAAGCACAGATCACTGTCATCTGTAGTATTACTCCAGTCTGGTTCAAAGCAGCTCTTCTTTCAATTAATCTTCACAGAGACCCTCACATTTCTGCAGTTTGGACAAAAAGCCTTCTCATCTTCAAATACGATAGAAACAGATATTCACTGTGTTACCCTTTGAAGTGAGTACATCACTTCCAACCCTGTCCATCTGACTTGCCCATATACAGCATTTGGAGTACACAGTTATGGTCTTTGTGCTTCAGAAAGAAATCAAAAAGCGACTGCCAGCTGACATTTGCTGGCAGATACTTCCCAGAATTCTCCTCATGCAAAGATCCTTAAAAAGGTAAATAATTTAAATGGTCACGAGGTGCAGGTTTCTATCAATAAACATTAGCAGTGTCCATAGACAGATTTTTCTTGGAGCACAGCATTCTTTGCTGTATTATTTTCTTCCACACACAAGTTTTCAACATGATCTTCCATCTCTGGTAAAGTTCACAAAGACAAAGTGCCAACTGCAGGGTACCTTGAAGGGTGGCAATAAATCAATACCAACGCTAAAAATCAAAAGCAAGCCTTCCAAAAATAAAGCCCTTTAAATTGCAGTCATTAGACGCTTAGCACTGTAGCAAAGTGGCATCTACCAATTTTGGTGTTCCTGCATGAAGCAGGACTGAGGCACTCCACATACACTCCTGTAAATGTTTAACAGAGAAGCAATTTTTAAGAACACCACTTTTCAGGATAGCACTTTTCTCCTGGTTATGATTCACGAACAGAAGACCTAATGGATTCATTTTAATGTTAAGCAGAAGCAGGTATTACACCATTCCCCACATGTTCATATTCTGGCTAGTCCTTTCCATTACAACTGCACGTAGCCACCTGGCTGTGTATGACAGCCTAAGAGATCAGGGATCAAAGACTCCAGCCTCCTGCACTGCACAGCTCAAAGCAATTTGTGGATCAAGCACTTGCAGTGAATGACAACTCAAGATCCTATGAGAGCTCTGTCTGCCAAGAGCCATGGTGCTTGGTAGTCAGTGCCTACAAAGCAGTTACTTCTCTTTCAACAAGCTAGTCACCCTCAGGAAGCTTGCTGATGAGCAATCATCTCTCAATGACATCCTGCAGAAATCATCCTTTAGCAGGAGCACCTTGCTATCACATTCATGGAAAGCCTTCCTCTTCCCCTTGAGGTCTCCTTTCTTCCCCTTGAGGTCTGTCCCATGCACAGTACTCAAGCAGGAGGCGTCATTAGCTTTGCTCTACGATAGGAATACTGACATAAAAAAAACAAAATGTCTTTTTGTTTTTTTTCAGTAAGGGTAAGAAAAAGGATGCACATCAATGGGAAATTACCTAAGAGTAATCTGGATATAGTTCTCTCTTCTCTCTGCCTTCTTTTCCCCGCCCCTCCTGCTCTCTCTAAAAAGCATCTGTTCAAAGAAACCTTCAGTTTAAACACAGCTGAGTGAAGAATAATCTTTGCACACAGCAAGAGCAGTATGTCTGACTCCAGCTTCTTTGATGGTAGAGATAATAGCACAACATGCGTTTTTAAGCCGTGATAAAAGAAGGAGGCTATGACAAATTGAATTACAGCTAGTTTCCTCTTTTTCACGGCTCAAGATTGACCTTGGCTTCTGGGGGTGCTTCTGAATTCAGAAGGAAAGACAAACGGCAAGTTAAGAACAATAATCTATTTTCTTCTTATCTACCACGTCACATTTTTATTGTTTCATATTTTAGGATATAGCAGAGCAACCAGAAAGCGTTGCACATCCCACCACAAAGCTAGAAATGTCTTTTTCCAATGCCATGAAATTCTAGCAATTGACAGAGCCAATTAGCAAGCAGTCTTTTTCATGAGTATAGAAGTAACCTGCCCTACCTGTCAGGCCAGAGTAATTCTGAAGGAAAATCCACTGCTGGAGGAAATTCACTCCGACTGACTCAGAGGTGTGATGTGTTAGAAGCAGTCCCAAGGGCAGATGGTTCAAATGACAAAGAAGAAGTACAGTTGTTCAAGGTATGTGATTGGTGCAATCTGTCAAATGGTTTTTACCTTCCCACAAGTGTGTGTAGTGTGATAGCTATTCAAACACTGGGTTATGTATTCACATAGGAACATATATACTTGTAACAAATAGTAGCACATGAATCTAGTAGTGTGTTTATGTACATCCACACACATTCATGCCATTTTACCAATGTCTAGTGACATGGGAAAAAAAAGAAAGTAGAATAATTCTAACTGCAAGTGTGCTTTTAGTGTGATTAGGACATTCAGTGAAAATCTAGATATACATACCTTAAATTTTAAGACAGGTGTTTTCGCTATGGTGGATGCCTTTAAGCCTTGTAACCTCTCTTCTATCTCTTTCAACCTGGAAAATAAGGAGATCTTTCTGAGACAGAACAATGCAGACGTATTAAGGGACCTGATCCAAACAGGCACTGATGGAAGGTCCAACAGTTTGCCTGTTAGGCAGAGAGAGTGACTGCGTTGTTTCTTCCTCTGAGGCAGCCCAGTTGATTAAGAATCAATGCATGTGAAATCCTGTTCCTCTGACCACAGGAGGAATCAATCAAGACATTCATCACCCCAAGCATCTGCCCATCCTCCCTGCTCAGGAGCAGGTGATTCACCTCCTGCTTCCGCGGTTTCTGCAGCCACATCACCTGATTTTCACAGAATCACAGAATCACAAAATCACCCGGGTTGGAAGGGACCTCAAGGATCATGTAGTTCCAACCCCCCTGCCTAGCAGGGCCACCAAACACACACATTCAGATCAGGTTGCCCAGGACCCCGTCCAACCTGGCCTTGAACACATCCAAGGACGGGGCATCCACAACCTCCCTGGGCAGCCCGTTCCAGGGCCCAACCACTCTCCTTGTAAAGAACTTCCCCCTAACATCCAACCTAAATCTTCCCTCCTTCAACTTGGATCCATTTTAGTTTGTTTTGTTCAGCCACAGCCACAGGAGAATCCATGGCCCATTATGGAGTTCTGTACTGCAGTGGAATATCTGAAGGACAGGGTCTCGCATTTTCAGCTATCTCTAAAAAGGGTCCTTTATCTTTCACCAGTCTGTGGGATGAACAACATCTAACCCAGCACTAGAGCATTATGCCCTTGTCAAAGCAGCAAAAAGCACCTCTTCAAGTTCTCCTAAAGCATTCTGCAAGCAAAAATATGAAGGTTAACCTCTGTCGCCCTGATTAGAAAGATACTAGTCTGGAGCTAAAGCTTTTTGAAGAGTATTCCTCTCAACCAGTCAGTATGCTTCAATGAATGTGATTTGGTCTTAAAAAAGGAGGCATGCAGAATTCTTGACTCTTGTAAGCTGCTCTTGAAGGGTTCCAATAAATAAAATCTATATGCTCACGCTCTACAATGCAGTATATTTATGCACGCTGTCACACACCTCACTCAGGCATAAGTATTTTCAGAAATCCACTACATGTTTGAGAGCCCTGCAACACCAGAAATTCAGAAGATAGAAACATCCTTTACCATTCCAGACTGAATGACACTACGATGGCCTGTGAACAAGGGAGCCACTATCACACAAGTGCCTGTGTCAAATGGTACTCGGATTACTGGGATGAAAAGTGAAATGCATCTGCATACCTAAGGAGCCAGAGCATGGCTATAAAAACTGTAATTTTCCATCAGTAATATGCCTGTAGGGTCACCTTACCCCTGGGCACGATTTTTGGGTCTTTTACTTCTCTACTTTCTGAAAGATCACACTTTATCCAGCCCTGCAGCTGTTAGAGATGTCCTGTACCCATCCCTAATTACACACATACTGATCTCAGGCACAGTGGATCTGATGCAATACAAACGTTCCCAAAGCACCACTGGAAAGACTGAAATTCATGCTCCCATGTTCATCATTAGATTCTCTGTCTATAGAGTCTCACAGTACCCTGAAAGCCAGGTTAGAACAGAGAAAGCACCATAACAGTGTGAGGGCAGAGTGATTATCTACATGGTCACCTCATCCTGAAAATCCCTACCAACACCTGCAAGGTAATGAAACCAAGATCCAATCTGTCACAATGGGCAGTGCTGCTCTGCACTAAGAACTGCATTAACATTTCTAAATGGCAGCAGGCAGAAACTGGTAAATGATCTGCAGCAGAACAGTAATCCCCTAAGCCCAATCACAGCAACCACAACATCTGCACCCAGCTGGTGGAGCTCAATTTCCAAGCTCAGTCTCAGAGAACACTTCTTGTTTTTCTCCAGAGACTCTGGCATTTCGCTGCTCAGGTTCTGCGTGTTTCAGCTCACTGCACACCTGTGAGCTACCTCAAATATCTGCGGGGCTCATGGCCTGACCCTGTCCTTTCTTCTTGGCTAGGAGCTCCCAGCACATCTGAGCAGTGAGTAGCAGCTACTTGTTTGAGTTTGGTATAGTCTGTAGGATACGGATTCAGAGCTCTCATTAGCACTGCCAGCTCCCTGCCTGCTTAGTTCTGCGGTTAGCATCTACCACCGCCGTTCAGCATCGTCAGAGGAACATCAGCTGCAAAATACAAGAGCTATGGTGGGTTCTGGAAACACCCAAAGGGCGTCACGTAGGGCTGTGGTTTTATCCTTTCATAACCAAAGTGGATGCATTACCGTTGTTTGGTTATGTAAAGTTCTTCAAGCAAACGCCGCTCCTCATAACTCATCCAAGTGTCTTCAAGCTCCTCCTCCTCTTTCCGCAGCAACTGTTCATACAGGCTGACCGGGTTCCAGCCAGTCATGATGTCGTAGGTGATGACACAGCCCAGAGAGTGGGACACAATGGAGACTTTCCCTCCTTTCTCCTCAAACTCTGGGTTCCGAGAGCAGAACAGTGTGTACAGGCGGTTCAGCTCCTGCTGCAGCCCCTTGACAAGCTGTTTGAAGGTGGGAAGGGAAGAAGGTTTAATAACAACATATCTTAGTGCTCCTGTTCACACAGTGCATAGATCAGCCTCCTGAGCATGCGTGTAGGACAAGCATTGTGTTCGGTTTGTGTAACTGGGAAAACATCCCAAATTGCTTTTGGATCTTTGTAAGGCATACTTGAATTCATTCTGCCCATTGCTCATGTATGAAGGGACCAGAGCTTCCTATTCCACTTCCTCTCCTCCATGCTGCACCTATGTAATGTTTCCCCAGAATGAAATGATGCTAGTACAGGAAAAAAGCAGTCTCATGTCAGGCAAAAGGAAGAAACAGGAGGAGAAAAAGCACAAATGAGAAAAGCAGAGCCAGAATTTGAACATTTGACACAAGCGATGCTAACAAAATGTTTTTCTGGCTATAGATTACTGGGAGGTATGAGGGAAAAACAATAATGCAACACAGTTCTCAATCATCACAAGCTAACCCTATGATGCTACCATAATAAATACATATTGGCCCTAATTGAATCTCCTGGAGGTTTATCTGCTTCAAGTCCTATAGTAGTGTACATGTATATAAGAACAGGAGGATTCACTGAAATATTTTTTTTAGAGAGAACTGTTAGAAGACACAAGATTTGGAAAACAGACAATACAAAAAGAAACCAGCTTTGCTTGCGACACTCAACACAGAAACTGAGCAATGCTTCCAGGCTGCATAGAGGAGGACAAACATGAAATTGCAAATCATTCCCTTGTTAACAACAGGAAATTGAAGCTATAGAACATGTAATTTGAACATGATTTTTCAAGTGCCTGAATCATTACTGAATATAAATATGAATGACGCTAGCACTGTCAGTGTTTGATACACACTTTGCTGAGATAGAAACCACACAAGCCCTATGCCTCAAAGCACTGTGAAATGATTAACAAAGCTTTGCAGGAGCTCAGAGAAATAAGCATCAACATTCCCATTTTCAAGTCTTTTTGCTGTGATGCTGCCCACTGCGCTTGGCGCTGTGCAGACGTTGGGAGGTATGTTCACACATGAACAAACAGGCAGAGCTTTTTAGCAAGGGCTGCAAATAGCAATCAGGGCTAGCTTCGGCTGGTTGGCACTTTCTCCATTAAAAAAAAAAAGGTTTTGATTACAATCCAGAACAAAATAACAGAGATCTGTTGAAATCAAAGTGTTCCAGGACTATCGCCAAGCACTCAGGGAAAAAAGGGATTGCTGCTCTCCTGCAGTTTCCAGGCTGGCTTCCAGGTACCCCCAAGGAGACAGCACTATGTCCTGCCCACAGGGCCCTCAGCAGGGAGCCCACAACCCCAGACACACAGTGGATGCTCCGGATGGAGCACTGGCTCCTGGTTTCAGTGCAGGCAGCACAGAATCATAGAATCATTCAGGTTGGATCCCCGAACCCAACTCCAACCCATCCCCACCATGCTCACTGCCCATGTCCTCAGTGCCACAGCTCCATGGCTCTGGAACACCTCCAGAGACTCTACCATTCCATGGGCAGCTGTGCCAGTGCATCACTGGGGGTTGGACTCGATGATCTCTGGAGGCCCCTTCCAACCCCTACAATTCTGTGATTCTGTGATCACCAGACTTTCCGAGAAGAATTTTTTCCTCGTATCCAATCTAACCCTCCCCTGGCATGACTTGAGGCCATCACCTCTTGTCCTATCACTGTGATCTGCAAGAAGAGGCTGAGCCCCACCTCACCACCACCTCCTGCTGGGGAGCTGTAGACAGTGTTGAGGTCTTCCCTGGGTCTCCTTTTCACCACTGACCCACCCCAGCTGCCTCAGTTGCTCCCCATAAGAGCCATGTTCCAGCGCCAGACTCACCGTGGCTCCCAGGTACTCAATCTATACAAGGAGGAAAAGAATAATGCCATCTTGTTTTAAAAATCCTAAACAAGCTAGTTCTCAAACCCTTAAATAATATATCTCAGCATTAGCAACTTTTTTTTTCTTTTTCCTGATGGAAAGTTAAAAATAAGGTGCACAACAACTCAGCAACGTCCTTCAGTGCTCCCAGAGCACTGCCCAACTTACTCAACAGTCCTCTATCCTACTTTCCTATTTCCCTGGAAAAGCAGATTCCTTTCAGGAACAACATTGCATCAGTCTGCCCACAGCCCATTGGCACAGAGTGGGCAAGTAACCTTCTGGCATTGCCATGTTTCATTATAGGATTATGTTCTCTTGCTGCTTTGGGGAGTAAGACAACTCAGGTTGGAAATTATGTCCAGTCTCCTTTACAAGTGTCCAAATCCTTAGAAACTTGATGTTATTAAAGAGTTAGACAAAAACAAGGTCTAGGAAACTGTCTGTGGGTTTCCAAATAGCTCTACATTTGCCAACCAGAGTACAAGTACTTAATTTGACTAGATATCTGACACACAGGGTTTGTGAATCACTGGTTCACAGAATGAATCACAGAATCCTAGAATGGCCTGGGTTGCAAAGGAGCACAGTGCTCATCCAGCTCCAACCCCTGCTGTGTGCAGGTCGCCAACCAGCAGCCCAGGCTGCCCAGAGCCACATCCAGCCTGGCCTTGAATGCCTGCAGGGATGGGGCATCCACACAAATAGCGGTATGCAAACATGAACAGAAACCTTTCTCAGTTCCCACCTCCTCTCCTGCCTCCTCCCTCCCAGTTTCCACCTTAATCATTGACAAAGAGCCATTTCTCACTGCCATTCTTTGGCAGCTGCTCCCCAGTGCTTTGGGTAGCACTTAACCCACAAAAAGGTTTGAGTTTCCTTGAATGCTTGCCCAACGCGTTATCATCATCTCCTGAAAGTTTCTCACAGGCTAAAAAAGCTCAAATCCCCCCACAAAAGGCAGTACTGCGTCAATATTTTCCTGCAGCTGCTCCCACAAACCTTGTTTGCTGCTCTGATGGCTAATCCACTGCCTGCTCTGCTCAGCTCTTCCAGGAGGGACCAGTGAAAAGCAGGCAGCCTGTAGAACAGACAGAACCACTGCAGCAAAAGGAACACTTGCTAACTCTTCAGCAACAGCCACATCAAATCCCTGCACCCCAGCTGGCCCTTCGACTGCATCAGACTGAGGATGCAGCAACATCTGAAAGAAAGGTACTGAAAATCTTCCAACATTTCTGCCTTGCTTCCTAGGAAAGCCCTTTCTCCCTGTTGTGATTTTGGGAGAAATAAATCCTGAGCACAGCAAGCAGATCAATTATTTCAGTGCAAAAGTTTGGTGTAGGATTAAAATGCTATGAAGCATGCAGATGTGCCACTAACACTCATGCATAAAATACAAATAAAAGCAAGCTTTACAATGCCTGGAGCCCTTACTGCAGTCAAATTTCAAAGACTTTATAGCAAGTCATAACCAGGCACACTAAGCAGCCCACAATCCTCAGACTGAATAGAGAGCCAATATGCATTACTGCATTTTCAGAGGTGCAAAAGTAAAGACACCCGAGACACAGCCTTTACCAGTTTGACAGAGCTGTGTCCGAGTCACGGATGCATTTCCTACATGTTTTATTCTGGTCCCAGAGGGCAAGCAAGAGCCTTGATTGCCAGCAGTCAAAGATTTCAGCAAAGCAGAGCAAAGGAAGAAAAATGCCATGGGGACCAAGCAGATGCAGCACACTGCTACCCACTGTGCAGCTCTTTGGGGAGCAATTCTCTTTTTGCTCCATGAGAAGTCAATCCAGTTGCTTGGAGCTTCCTTTATCAGCTGAACTTTTGCCAGCGCATCTCCCATGTAGGAAACCGAAGCCCACAGGATCAAGTTGCTCAGATGTCACTGTTTTTGATTCTGACAAACTGAGGTTAAATGCTCTATGACCTTCACAAACCTAAATAAAAGCCCAGCAAGGAATCTTCCTGCACACATGTAGAGAGCCAGAGTGACACTCCTGCAGTCTGAGGGGAAGGCAAACCAAGACTGACAGTCAAGGTATAGGAATGGATCACTGGGCCTGCTCTGATCCAACCATAAATCCCATCTGCCTTTCAATTACATGCCTGTCTGCCACATTGCTTCCAACGTGTAGAAAAATGGCAGTCCATCCAACCACTGAGGAGTCCAGGTGGCAAGGGTACACGCTTTATGAACAAGGCACAGAGGCTCTGCCAGAGGAGATGCACTGCTCTCATCTCCAAAATAACAACTTTAGGATGAGAGGTGCTGGCCTTAAGTTGCTCCAGGGAAGGTTTGGCTTGGATATTAGGAAAAATTTCTTCTCAGAAAGAGCAGTGCTGCAGTGGCACAGCTGCCCAGCAGTGGTGGGGTCACCGTCCCTGGAGGTGTTCCAGAGGATGTGGCACTGAGGGACGTGGGCAGTGGGATGGAGGGGTGGGCTCAGGGATCTCAGAGGTCTTTTCCAGCCTTAATGATTCTGTGAAGATGCTGACTACACAGGCAGAAGGATCATGTCTCTAATTAGCTCTTGGGTACCTGGGTAAGCCTGGACTGTTGAAAGATGAAGGGGATAAGTAACCGTGGAAGCAGTGAAATACCTGGAGCTGCTGCCTGTCTCAGCTGAAGCTCCTATGTGAAGGTTTTAACTGCATCCTGTGTGAAGCTGGAAAATAACAAGCCTCTAAATCACAGCCACCGACATCTGAAACAGCTGTTTGTTCCTCTTTGGATGGAAAGAAGACCTGTGAGACTCAAGCATAGATGAGCACTCCTGTTTTCTGCAATGCAGAATAATGCACACAAGGCAGACAAACACCTCCTGGTCCACACCAAGGAGCTCCAGGCAGGATCCTGCACACCCCAGCAGGCAGGTTGCTGGGGCAAAAGCTGGCTTTTCAGGATAGTAAATAACACTTTCCCTCAATATAGAGGAAATGAGTTCTTCCAAGAGAACAAGGAGTACAAGACCCCGCTGGCACCCCGAGCACAGAAGTGACACAGACATTGCACGGCTGCTACTCAAACCTTCAGTGACTTGTTTGCAGCTGAAAATCGCATGCAGCTCTCTGGTCTCAAGCTCTTTGATCTGTCAAAGACAACAAAAAAAGCTGCTCTTCTCTTGGGCTCTGCTGATGGTCCTTTTTTGGCAGCAGTCAGCTCCAACAACCTCCCCTTGTAACTTTCCAGGGCCTTTCTCTGGCCTCTCCATAGGAGCTCACCACTGGACAGTCTTCTCACATGAACAGCTTGAAGTCCAAGAGGAAAAAACTCAAAGCACAGCTACATATCAAAAGGGAGGGCAGGAAACCTGACCTTAGCACCCCTCCAGCTTGAACAGCAGGAATGTTTTTGTAGGATTCATGGGAAAAGAATCTGAAAGCAATCTGTGGAACAGAATTTTGTCAGCAGCTCACACCAAGTGCCGGGAGAACTTCAGAAGTATAAACCTGTTCAACAAGCAGGCAATAAGAAAGTGCTTGGGCCTACTGGAGGTACAATAAGGTCCTTAAAAGCCAACAAAAACCTGCAGCTCAAGGATAGATTGATAAATCTCTGGGCAGCCTGGGCTGCTGGTTGGCGACCTGCACACAGCAGGGGGTTGGAGCTGGATGAGCACTGTGCTCCTTTGCAACCCAGGCCATGCTGTGGTTCTATGATAAAAGCACTGAGAAGGAGTTTGCTTCACATAAACCAGGAGAACATGGCAGCACACAGTGGTGGGAGGCTGCTGACCCTCCCGAATACAAAGCTGTCATATATCCTGATGGAAGGGGGCCAGTAGTGTGTCCCAACAACAGATGAGAGGCCAGAATGAGACTTCATGGGGTGAATAGGCAGGAAAGGCTTCATCTATTAGTAATTTTACATTAAAAGGAAGCACACAGCCCAACGCCTCCCTCAGTACCCCTTTTTGGTTGAGAAGCTGAGCCTAAGCCATGTGTATTCAAGTCGCAGCATTCAAGGCTGCACAGAAAGCAGATCCAGTAACCACTTTATAAAGTTGACAATCCAGTGAATTAATCAAGCCATGAAAGCGCTGGCAGGCAGTTCCATATTAGGTTCAACAGAATAAGCAAAGACAGTGCTCAAGCAGTCTCAGCTAAAGATTTCCTGCTTCAAACCCTTCTCCTTTTGAAAGACATAGAAACAACTTCCTTTTATTGCTGAAAGCAGCACATTTCTTTGCCAGACCTCGTATCAGGGGGATGAAACCTGTTGTAAGAACGAATACAAGTTCCAAGGTTCACAGATGTGAATCCCTTGATTTTAACACACGTGTAACAGCAGACTACCAGACCATTTCAGAGTGGAGCCACGCTAGGTCAGCTGCATGACACAGCCTGCCAGGCTCCACCAACACCAAGCCTGCAGCCACTGTGTCCCAGAGCCTTCATTCCTTCTGCCCTCAGCTGGTGAGGAATGCAGGACCCTCTGCCCTCCCTGCACTTCAGCTGTGGCGGAAGCATCCCATAAACATCAATTGATCTCTGAGACTGTTGCACTGTCTGAATGAATCTTTAAAGGTCTTTCTAAGATGGGTGGAAATAATATTCAGCCTGCACAAAAGGCACTTTCTGCCACGAGGCGTATCAATAATGTACAGAATTACAATTAGGCTGGAAGTAAGCACACCGAAGACCAGTAAAATAAGCACTTAACAACATAACAAAGGTGACAACACTGAATTCGCAGTGTGTCAATTAGGCTTTCCAATCTCTGCCAGAAGCATTTATTATTAAAGAAATACAAAGCTACAGTGACATGGGTGTGAAGCGAAGTCTTGCACCAGCAAGACCAGGATCAGTGTAAAGTTGTTCATTTCAAGGTAGGCATGCATGCCTCAAAAGACAAAGAAAAGCACTAAGTTGGCATCTGTGCAATATTTGAACAGTTTTGATCCTGTTTTACTCAGGGACCTCAGCGAAGATGAGGAGCTGCACAGCACCAGGCTCAGCTCATACAAATGCCACAGCTGAACGTGTGGGCTGCAAACATCCTCCATCCTGAGCTCTGAGCCCAGGCTGCCCGAGATGCTTGCTGAATTATTGATATCTGGCTGGTATCACGTTGCACATCACAAGTAAGAGGCACCTTTGGGATATTCTACCGTGTTGCAGGAGAAAATTATACTTGCAATCAGAGAGGGGGTTACCTGCCAGGATCCCATAACGCTTCGCTGAACAATCCAGCTGCATCTGCAGCAGCTGACTGCTATCTAAGGTGAAAGCCAATGCAACAAAGCTTCTCCTTTTCTTTCTTCAACACATACCCACTTGAACATCCCTTACTAAGATGTTAAAAGAGTGATCAGAAGCTTTAAAGCAATGGCTACATTCCAGATGTGGGGAAAGTCCTTTGAATTAGAAAAGAATTAATAGCAAAGTATTTTTAAGCGCTCTCAGGTGGATAACAGCTTTTACTCTTCTCTAGGGCAAACTCACTGTACTGTTCAATTTATTTCATGGGGCATAGCAAAGTTTCATTCATTCCTTTCAAGATTCAGCCAGAGGCTGGTGAAGCACTGGCACAGGTTGCCCAAGGAGGCTGTGGATGCCCCATCCCTGCAGGCATTCAAGGTCTGGCTGGATGTGGCTCTGGGCAGCCTGGGCTGCTGGTTGGCGACCTGCACACAGCAGGGGTTGGAGCTGGATGAGCACTGTGCTCCTGTGCAACCCAGGCCATTCTAGGATTCTAAGATTTCTGGATGGAAAGCTTCAGGAGTGCCAACAGTACACAAAGAAGCGGGTTGGTATTGTGAAGTGGTGAGCATACTAATTCTGAGCTGCATGTGACCATGTGAATGCTTGAAGACAAGGCTCTCTTCTCAGCTGGAATGAGTACTTGGAACAAAGTGAACACTGAACACTGGGGAAGAAGAAAAAAAAACCTGCTGATTTTCCAGAGGAGTGCTCAGTTAGTTGGTAATACACTGTTCAGTCTGTGCACAGGAAATGAAACGGGACGAGGAGCAGGATCTAAAAAAATACAAGCCTCCTTTCTGTAGCTAAAGGCAAAATAAAAGGTGAAAAGATGAACAGAACCGTGCATTGAGTGGAAGCTTACACAGCTCCAAGTGAAATAATGGCATCAGTCCAGAAGCCGCATCCCTGGTACCTCAGGGTCGGAACAGGAACAGCTGAGTGAAGCAGCAAACCTGCATCCCAGGCATTCATTTCAGGAACCTGTTCTTCAAGGTTTTAACATTACACCTGTAAGATTGCCTTCTTGTTTCTTGCTTGCTATTCAAACTGTCCAACTTTGCTTTGAGAAAGGTGTAAGACGTACTGGTGCAGTTGGAATAAGGCAGGGTAATGGCAATCTCGCGTGTATTGTTGCAGACGTTTCAGGAAAATTCACTTGATTAAGTGAAGAAAACAACTTGTGTAATCAGATCTAAGCACAGCCACAGTACACTCATTGTATTTGCCAATTCTCATACCTCAGGGATGCGATATACCTGTAAAACTACAGCTCTACTGGGCAACAAATCAAATTCTTCATGCACCGGTGGCCTGCATACCTAACCTTTGCTAGCTAATTCACTGCCCAAAAGACATGCTGAGCCTCTAATGCACTTTAAAAATCTATTTTTGAGCTGCCAGAGAAGTTTTCTTCACTTGCTACAGCAGCTCAGGCTGCTCTCAGTGCCACAACAAAGAAACCTGATACACAGCTGAGAACCCAGAAGCCCTGAACAATAAACTTTGCATTACTGAGCAACAAGAGCACAGCTTTCAGTACGCTTATTTCTAGCACTGGAAGCTGAAAAGGCTCACAGCAATTTCACAGCCATGGCTGCTATAAGCAAAATCAGTATTACTAGGAGTTTTAGGTTTGGCAATTATGTCAACAGCCTGAAATACTTAAACATATCAAATTTTAATGAAAGGTAGCATCAAAGCCTCAAGTAAGCTTTGAAAGTATTCGTCCACCTCTCACCTCCAGTCAAACCATGCAGGTTGGGCATGAAAGCTGCAAAAAGATTAGAATTACTTCATTTATAACACAAGCAACGTAGGAAAAGCTAGAATTCCTATAGAAACTAATCATAAAACAACCCCATGGGGCTTTTCCAGAATGTGTGACAAAGGATGCTCTTGGGGTACTTAATCTTTGGGGTACTTTCTTTTTCTTTTTTCTTTTTTAACCTTTGAGGCTTTTCCATTGAACGAGGCCACACTGCATCTGAACAGACTAAAGCATGTGTGCCTATACAGGAAGACAAGACAGCAACCTCCAGCATACAACCAACAGCACACGTTTGTTGGAGGTAAGAAGGATCTCACCTTAAAGGAGTTCCTTAGCTCAGCATACACAGATGCATGAAAAAGCTGTGAAAAACCCTTCTGTTTCTAATCTGATTGAGACCCGTTTTAGACAATCATTTCTGCTCTAAAACCACGCTGATTATAGTTGTTGTTTTTCTACTTCTCTCCCATTAAAACTCTGTATTTTGATTACTTGAAGCGCAAACATCAGCTTTTCATTTAATTTCTCTAAAATACATACCAAACATACATCCCTAAACAGCAGGGATGAGGATCCTCATGCTGGATGTTTTCCAGACACTTTACACATTCACTGACAGGGAGAACCCAGAATCCCTGTTCTTTCAGAAGCAAAACGTCTTTCAGGACATTTTAAAGCTGATTAATTCTCAGTGATATCACCCTCATCTATTATATGCTTGCACACATAACACTGCTTATTTTCTACCGCAGAATACCAAAAGACACACTTCTATTGCCCATGTGGCATACAAGCCTGGCTGTTCCTCTTTCAAACCCAGGATGAATGCTGTCAAATCCAGATGATAGACATGTAACCACAACTTGACAGTGGGAATCCCTGACCCTGGCATGCTGCATGCAGTCACTGATACAGGAGGTGAGGACTGGCAGGACGTGACAAAAGCAATGCCACTTGCTGTGGCACTGATGCCTTACTTTGTTTAATCTAAATAAAATGCATTTAAGCTCCTGCTCCCTTCACAGAACCATAGAATTGCAAGGTTGGAAACGACCTGCAAGATCATCTAGTCCAACCACCCTCCCATTCCTATTAGTACCACAAGCTACTAAACCATATCTCGAAGACCTTAGCAGGTCTTTGCTCAGTTCAGGGTCTCAGAAGGAAACTTTAATAACACTAAATCCAGTTTATTTCAGCCTCTCTGCCCTGCTCTAGTAAAATTCATATAAAATCCACTTACTTCATCTCTATAAAGAGGACTTGTGTAGTACATGATATCCATGGCACTGCTGTTCAGCATGTCCCTCAGACCCCGCACTTTGTCTGGAGTAATGGAGTCCACAGTGTCTGAAAGAAAAGAGGCTTAAGTTACATGCAGGAGAAGGATAAAATCCAAACAAGGCACAGGCAAAGGATACAGCACGAAACTTCTGGGGACAGTTTTGCAGACTGCAGCTACTGAACAACCAAAGAGCCAAAGAATGTACCTCCATCGAGGGTGAGTTTTGACCTCCATTCAACTGGAAGAAATTCAACATGTGTTGCAAGGTTGGAAAAATACTTTTCTTCTATTTTTCTTGCAGTATCTCGCATCCTTGAAAAAAAAAAACAGAATATGTTCCTGTTAAGGCTGCTAATGGTGCTCTTAGCAGACAATTCAGTGCATCCAGGTGCAATGCGTTTTTCTCCTTACTGCTTTCAAGGTATGTCAATGCATGCTTACCAACACTGCTAATTACTTCACCTCTCAATTTTGTTAAAAAGTGCTTAAATCCTCACAGAGTGGAAAACTGTGTGCACTGCATTCTCCAAAGAGCTTCAGAGCTCTTTGTGATTTCACTTTGAGCCTGATTCAAACCATTCAAGTTCAACTGACAAACATCTGTTAACTCTGGTTGGTTTGAGCAGCATATGATCTGAAAACTAACAGTTTTACTGTCTTAGAATCCTGAACACACTGAAATCAACCATTTAGACCACTAAGGAAGACAGTTCAGTGCTTTTAAACACAAAGAAAACTAATAAAAACAGTGCTAGATAAGTCAGAATGTTAACTTCACATATCAGAATGGAAGGCTTAAGAGTCCTCAGTGAGAGACACAGGGTGATTTATTAGCATTTCAACTTGCAGCTTCCAGCAGCTGCTTCCCAGTTACAGCCATCAGAGTTTTGCTTTGAAGCCTTGTGGGTTCTTTTTTTCTGTTTTCAAAGCCAGCCTCCCTCTCATGACTGCTATGACCAAATGCAAGGTGACATTAATCTCCCATCAGCACTTCTACCAATCCAGACGTGCTTTGGGAAGTTTAACCCCCCCCCCCAGCTGAGATACTTTTCCTTGAGTATGAGTGCTCTTGTTCTGCTTGACAAAAATGCAATCATTCAGCCTGGATCACCAGCACCTGAGACAGTAATCACTGAAGCTCCTCTGTTTGATGAGCAAAACTGTCTGCACCAGAGCAGCGTCAGCACTTGGTGGTATCCCATACGGACAACTCTGTCAAACTCCTGCCTTGAGATCAAGTCCATCTTTACCCCTTCAAAACAAAGCCAGCAGTAGGCAGCAGGGAGCTGCCACACCAGGACAGGGGCTGCTCAAAGCTCTTTCATGAGACTGCCACAGGAGGTGACAGCACAGATGAAAAGGAGGAAGTGTGGATGAAATTCATTCTTCATTTCCCAGTGTAGCTGCTGCCCTGTGCAGACCCAACTCCCTGACAGGATTTATGCTGTGCAGGAAGGCTGAAGGCAGATGTGTGCAGAGGAACAAATGCAGAGCTGAATTTCAGCTCCTACTGGCAGCTCATATGGTACTCAGTCGTTCTGCGATGCACCAAAATATTAATGGAAGTGGGCTGTCAAAATATTTTCCATTACTGATGCTTTTCTGGGGAGGAAGGGAAGGGAAAGAAAATGAAAGAAAGGGAAAGGAGAGAACATCCTTTGGCACACAGTGTTTCAAAATAGTTACCAGTGGCATGACCAAGCAGCCAAGAAATGCAGCTAATCAACATCTCTGTTCTTAAAGCCTGGTTTGATTGCACTTCTAATCTCCTAGTCTGTAGTCCAAAGGTTTACATACAGCACAGTGTTCTTCCCATTTGAGGTGGGGGAAAGGCAAGAGGATCTGATTCAGTTAAGGCTGACAAACCTTTCCTCTGCTTAGTGCTGCATGTGCTATTTGAATATATCTTGCACACCAAAGACAAGGAGGAGCTAAAGTGAAACTCCCTGCCAGGAAACCAAATCACAACACTTTGTTAAACATAAAGCACAGTTCCAACTTTTACCCACATCTGGGGGTTGCCCCCACATCAGCTGTGGCTGCCCAGAAGCATTCCACCCTTTGGCAACAGAGTTCCAGGCTTCTGCTAAAAAGGCCAAATGCTCAGATGCACCTGGGCGTGTTGGAAAAATCAATGCATCCTCCTGGTGCCTTGCAAAACACACTCCAGCAAAGTACACACAAGTTTTGTTTCAACAGATTTTGTTAACTGCCACTTCACTGACCAAGTGTGCAGCAAATGCATTTCTCAGTGTATGTCCAAGCGTGCTCCTCTGCTCGCCATCCCACACTGCCACTTAACCTTAAGGAGCTGGTTAATGCTACAAAACAGATGACTGACATTTTGCAGATCACAAACTACGCAGTTACAAAAAAATATGTTATTTTTTTTGCCTAAAACTGAACTCGCTTAGAGATAATCCAGCTCTGTCACTGGCCAAAAGCAATCAGAAAGATCCCCCACTGTTACAGCAGCAATGTCACACTGATCCCCTGATACCAACCGAGAGCCACAATGGCATCAAAACACATCAGAAGGCCAATTTCCAGAGCAGCACATCTCATTCCCAGCGAATGGCACTATGTGGCATCTCCCACTGGTTTTCATCAACAGTTTTGTATGACAAATGTTGATCAAAGCTGCGATGTAATTGCTAAGCAGTGTGCCTATGCTCACACACAAAACACCTGCTACATCAATGCACTCTGCTTTGCTACTTTTTTTTTTCTTTCTTTTAATTAAATGCCTTCTGGCTTAAAGAAAAATAATGTTTTTAGCTATTTTATTAGCTGGCAAGGCTCTCCAGCCACTTGTGAAATTAACACTAACCGAAGTGATAAATCCTCATCTAAACATGCAGAGTTATTCCCCTTTCCAATACAAACGGAAGCTGAAATATTGACCCCAGAGCAACAATTACTTAAATCTATACACCCCAGCACACTGTAACAACTAGAATTTATGATTTTTCTAAGCGAAAATGCACTTGAGCCCAGATGTAATGAATGCCTTGGAAAGCACTGTGACATATTGCTACGCTGCAAGCAAGGAGCAATGGCCTGAAAATAAATACTTCTGAGACTCACCATAAATAAAACACACTGGGCTGCCTCTCTCTGGTTAATGCAATGAAATAACACCACTATATTTACATAGGTAGGTATCCTTGCATAAGAAAGTCTATTCCAAAGATGTTTTAACATATTGACAAGTATTACTTTTAATTTTTTTTTCTAATCATTACACTACTCATTTTACTTCTGTGAAGCATACACAACTTGTACAAAAGAAACCAGCTACAGTAAGATCAATCTACTACACAGATTTTATAAAATCACCTTGATAGTTGGTAACACTGCAAAACACCTGAAGGATAGAACATCTTACTCTGCTTGTTCCCAAACCATCTTTACAGATGCTCTTCAGCCAGACAATCCACAGCCAAGCATGAGGAATGGTCTCGGATTCAGGAGCCGTTATATCAGCTTCTGCCTCTGAGCTCATGATTGAACTGAGACAGGGGAGGTTTGGGTTGGATATGAGGAGGAAGTTTTTCAGCCAGAGGGTGGTGAGGCACTGGCACAGGTTGCCCAAGGAGGCTGTGGATGCCCCATCCCTGCAGGCATTCAAGGCCAGGCTGGATGTGGCTCTGGGCAGCCTGGGCTGCTGGTTGGCGACCTGCACACAGCAGGGGTTGGAGCTGGATGAGCGCTGTGCTCCTGTGCAACCCAGGCTGTTCTAGGATTATAAGATTTAGGATAGAGAGCAGTAGGGTGAGTGGCTGGGAACAGGACGACCTTCAACAGCTTTCCTTCCTCTCCTTGTGCTCTAAATGCATGCACTCATTTGTAAAGTGGGAATAATACACCTGTTATAAGGTGGGAATACACCTATTTGGGGGTTGGAACTGGATGCTCCTTAAAGTCCATTCCAACCCAAGCGATTCTGTGATTCTATGACACCACTCATAAAGTGGGAATAAGAACACCGTGTTGATTGCTGAACACGTGGCACACTTAATAAAAGATAAAAGAATCAACTTCTCCTATTCATTCCACAATTTTCATTTCATCACAAAAGCAGGAACGAACCCCAGTAAAAAGGTGGGGGGAAAAATAAATAAATCAGGTAGCATTGCTGCTTGCTTGAAAACTTCATCAACCAAAATACCTTTACTCTCACAACATTACATTCTACCCTGAATGAACAAGAAATTCACTCAGAGCAGCTCTCTATTCTTTCTGTTGTTAACCCAGGAACAAAACTAATGCCTTGTTTGGGTCACACACCTGTACACAGAGCCATAGAACGGCCTGGATTGCAAAGGAGCACAGTGCTCATCCAGCTCCAAGCCCCTGCTGTGTGCAGGTCGCCAACCAGCAGCCCAGGTTGCCCAGAGCCACATCCAGCCTGGCCTTGAATGCCTGCAGGGATGGGGCATCCACAGCCTCCTTGGGCAACCTGTGCCAGTGCCTCACCACCCTCTGGCTGAAAAACTTCCTCCTCATATCCAACCTCAACCTCCCCTGTCTCACTTTAAAACCATTCCCCTTGTCCCATCACCATCCACCCTCACACACAGCCGTTCCCCTCCTGTTTATCCGCTCCCTTCAAGCACTGAAGGCCACCATGAGGTCTCCCTGCAGCCTTCTGTTCTCCAAGCTAAACAAGCCCAGTTCCCTCAACGTTTCTTCACAGGAGAGACATTATGCTTCAAAAGCATTCCTGCATTGGTTTCACCACTCTGGAGCTCTGTAAATTGAGCTCAGCACTCCCAGCCTCCTTGAGAATACCACAAGCTATTGGGAAAACACGGGGCTGGCTTACGCTGCGTTTGCTAAGTCAAGTGAGAGCAGTGGGCATGAGCACTAAATACTGAGTTCTGCTGAAGCCAGGGGAAATGAAAGGGACACCACGTTCAAAAGCTCAGCTGCGTTTCAGAAATGCAGTTTTTTTCAAGGCAGACTTCAAAGAGCACCTGTGAGACACGTGTTGTCCTCTGCCACTGCTCTTCAGGGATTCCTCTGCTCTCAGGCCTTAAGATACTCAGAGTGCTGCTCTAGGACATATGGAGACTCATTTTACTTCAGAAGAAAGATGAAAATTCTAGGAGACCATCAAAGTGAACATAATCGTGATTCATACTTCATCCTTTTCAAGATTAATGGGACTCTGCATGATCAAAAGAACCCAAAATTCTAGGTTACGACAACAGGATCTCCGAGAGAAGGCTGCAGAGGTTCAGTTCAGGTACTCCAAACCAAGTGCCTCCCTACCTGGCACAGCTTACAAACAGCAGCAAGGCAGCTCTTTGGTTGATGCTGGTTTTGGCAGCAAAGCAGATGAGACATTCCCTGCTCCTGCTGCTCTACCCTGCCTCCCCACTGCTCTCTCCCTTATTCTGGATGGGCTCTCGCTCTTTGGTAACTGCAGTGATCTGGATTACAACAGGAGCACAGAGTCAGCAGTAGCGTTAAGTGCAATTTTGGGCAGAGGAGAGGACTGGGGAGAAGAAGGGAAGAAGGACAGATGTGAGTAGAGATGCATTTAATGACTGTTGTAGCTTTGGTCCAACATGCAGCCACGTGTTAGATAACTAATTAATGCACACAGAACAAGCTCCTACAGGAGTACTAATACCCTAACCATCACCCTTTACCTCTTGGGCTGAACTTCTCATCTGCCTTCCAAAGAAAGCTCGAGTTGAGACTGGTACAACAACCACTATTATTTGCATACTTAATTTCAGAAGAACATGCAATTATTACCAGCACCAGAGAATGGAAAACAAACATGTAATGTGCATACAGTGCAATGTAAGCTTTTAAATGGAAAATAAACAGAACAACCAAACACCTGAAAAGCTTACAAAAAGAAGCGTATAGGAAATCTTGATTTAAGATCCAAGCACTTAAAGGCACTGGAAGGCCTCTGAGAGGCTCTGTGTTCTGCAAGGGCTTGCATATCATTGGAAATTTAACAAAACTGCTATTCTGAAGTAATTATTATAATGACAATCCACAATTAAAAAGCTTACTAATGGGACGTGCAATAAAAACGTAATTGGTGACTGTGCAGTACCAAGATGATGCGATTGCACAGACAGCAATTTTTGTGCTGTGAGCAGCAGCAAAGGCAAATAGGAATCTGAATCAAAACAAGAGATTCAAAGAGAGGCAGACAGACACCAGGCCTGGAGAAAGAGCAATAGAGAAGCATCGTAACATCACAGCTGTTGTGGAAATATGCAGAGCAGTTACTCCATTCAATTTTTAAGCACAGGATGGTAGGATCAATCTGCAGTAAGACAACGGGATTGCTTCAAATTATTCCTATTTCTTAATGTTAGCATTGCTTCGTACCACAAGTCATGTAACACCAGAATAATGCACCTGATGGGAAATAAAAAATGCCAGCAGAGTACACTAAACCATCCTATCTTGGTTTATGTTACATAGAAATTCAGAATACGGCATCTTCTTCCATTAAAAGAAACTATCCCCTTTTCTGCTGGAACAGCTCACAGCTCATTATTCTGCTCACAGTAGGTCAGCTGAATCATTGTTCCAGCCTGGAGGAGGTACTGTCTCTTCTCAGACGAGTCTTGCTGTTAATATCAGCACTGACAGGAGCAGCTTGTTGTACCAGCTGCCATGCTACATTTAGACAATAAATGTGTTTAACTGCACCGTGCAGAAACAAAATCATGTCACATCTCCCAAAGACACATTCACTCAAACATTGATAGAATGCATCTTTTGCATTTACCTACTTACAGGACACCCTGCAACCCTAGCATCGAACCACATTAATGAGCAGACTGAACTCCATTTCTTAATGAAATTAGTGCATACAATTTTAAATTACCCTGGAAACAGAGTTCTGTTTTCAGCTCTGTGATGAACAATATCTGCCTAATGATGCAGCTACATCAGGAGATGCACCAGTTTCTTCTTGAGGCAGTAATCCGAGGACAGCTGAGCTCTGGTTGTGCCTCTCAGCCCACTGGGTTACAAGCAGAGAACTCCAAATCTGAGTTATAAGCTTCATTTTTGCACTTAGTTTTCTTTTTCTTTTAAGGCCACTTGCTCAAGTGGGGCTATGGTTTTGTGCTCTGAATAGAATTGCTGCTCTCATACAGGCTGAAAAAAATACAAAGGTTTTATAGCAGGGTAGATTGAATCTGAAAGATGCCATAATGTGTGCATGTGGCAAAGACATAATGCAGAAGAGAGGTTTGGGAAAAGGGAGATCTCCTTCTGGAGACCCCACAAGCACCATACCAAACCAATGAAAGGCACCATGGAGTGTGCTGCTTTTTTCTACCCACCTGAATACTGGGATAACAGCTTACAGCAGGCTCTACACTTACTTGCATATCAAAGACATGGACACCACCTGCTCATGCCTGAAGCAGCATCCTATAATGTGTAATCAACTAAGTAGGGTGACCCTAAACTAGCATCCTGGGCACTTCCTAAAGGCCTAGGAGAAGAGACACCACGAGAAGCCATCTGCACATAGGCCTGGTGGTTGACCTACATGTTCCTTCTAACCTGCCTTGTCTCTGTTCTCTCCCAGTCTGTATCCCAAATTCCCACACTGGAACATCAATATCCCAAGTGAGATACAAACTTATCAAAACTGCACGCAGCCCAAGACAACAATGAGCTCCGAGGGCTGCTAATGTGCTGCAGCTGCTGGTAGTACCCAGATTTGGTGAGGGAAGAAAGGAGGAATGGTGACAACAATGGCAAAGACTTATGTTATACAGTTAGCATGGCTGCAACTACAGGTTTCCTACAAAACCATGTCCATTTTAAAGGGAATAATACTGAAATATTTTCTCCTTAGATCATACAAGTCTGAAAAGTCAAAAAATACATCCCCCTACCCTTATCCATTCTCAGAAGGCAGCATTTGACTTTTTGTGTCCCTGGTGCAAAAGAATGTTTAAAAAAAAAGAAGAAAAAATAATGCACAGTCATATCACAGATGAAAGTGCTAACAGAAAGTGTTAGTATGGCTTGTGAGAACTGCCACTGCATTGGCTTGGAAGACATTTCTTCTAAAATGCCTTCCTAGAACATATGGGATCTTCCCCACTGATAAATTCTTAAAAAAAACAACAAATTTCCATCTAACATGATGCTTTCCTTTGTAGGTTTTGTACAGACTACACAGTTTATGCCAATAACTAGCATTTTACAGCTTTATGCAATGCCATCTGATTGCCTGATATTTCTTGAGGGAATGTGAGACCAGGGTGAAATTACCTGAAGCACAAAAACTCTTGTTTGAATGGTTTTAAAGTGAGACAGGAGAGGTTTAGGTTGGATATGAGGAGGAAGTTTTTCAGCCAGAGGGTGGTGAGGCACTGGCACAGGTTGCCCAAGGAGGCTGTGGATGCCCCATCCCTGCAGGCATTCAAGGCCAGGCTGGATGTGGCTCTGGGCAGCCTGGGCTGCTGGTTGGCGACCTGCACACAGCAGGGGTTGGAGCTGGATGAGCACTGTGCTCCTGTGCAACCCAGGCCATGTTGTGACTCTATGATTCCATGTAATGTGCTGCCATCTGTAGTGAGACTTCTCGTGGAATGGACACCTGTGCACTCTGTGCTGAGCTGAAATTAATCCACACACACAAATCCCATATGCATTTTCAGTGAAGAACAGAGTAGAAGGAAAAAGTAGAAAATCTAAATGACTTAACGATTGCTGGTGGCTGCTAAACCAGCAACTCGTATTTAGGACCTTTGCACGACCAGTGCAATTGGCTCCTAAAAAAATAAAAGGTTTTACATATATTTTGGTGACCAGCTTCAGGTTTTTATCAAGGGCTGTGGATTTCTCTCTCAGTGTTTTTGCCTGCTTGCTCCTAAAACACCACAGATAAGAGCGGTGAAGTGCTAGAATGAGGAGAGCAGGAAAGAGCAGCTTGTTGCTTCGAGATGACAACTGACAGCAGTGAAATCGAGAGGCCTGCTCCACTACAGCTGAGGACAACAGAGCAGAACAGTGAGCTGCAGAGCTCAGGAGCCTGGCGACACGATGACACACAGCAGAGCAATGGCACCTCAGACACTCACATAAGCACCGACCTCCAGTGCTGCTCTGGATTTAAAGGCAGTGTCACAAGACCCTTACCATGAAATCAACTCCACATGGCACTTTCTCTAGAGGCAGCAGGCACGCTGCTACTGCTGTTGACTTTGATGGAACATGGAACTGTTTGGGATGCACGTACTAAACCATCTGCACGACACAGATCTGCAGTTCACACATTTTAGCCTCTTCTTTCAGCTAATCAAGCATTCCTTAGCACCAGCTTGTCTCCTCAGTTCTGTCATCAGGAGTTTACAACTCCTAATATTCAACAGAACTATTTTCATGGATAGCATTCTCATTAACTCAGGACTTTGCCCTCCTATTCACCAGCACTGTAAGTGGCCTCCTGAGTTAGCTCGGATGTCAAATCAAAACCCATTTGCAAACCAAGCTTCACAAAAGACTTTTAATGAAAAGACCCCATAAGCATTTAATTACGTTCTGCTTTTCATCAGGCTTGCATGAACTCAACGAGCAGATTCTCAGCAACAGCTTCCCACCATATTAAGTAACTCGGCACCGTTACAAATGCCAGCATTCATTCTAGCTCCTCACTTTCACTCTTACCAGCACACACTTCACTCACTCACTGCTCTGACAACCTGCAGGAGCAATGGAGATTCCCCTTGATTTTGGTCAAATGAAAATCTTCCCTCACTTGACAAAATCACTGAGCACTGGTGCTGGAAATGCACCAGACAGTCCCCTGCAAGTCAGAAGTGTTGGTCATGGAAACAAAATACATCCTTGCTCTTCCTGATTGCAGCTGCTTTCCCTTAGGCTCATGCAGTTGAGCTAACATAGAAAGTAATGCACTCCCAGTACAAAGAGTAATGACTCAGGGGTAGAGAGGGAGAAGGAAATTGGAAGAGATGCAGCTTAAACTGAAGGATCTGCTGTCCTTTACAATGTCAGCATTTTATTCAGGTTAGAGTTGCTACTGCAAACACGATGAAGGACTCACATAGCTGTATTTTTGATGATCCTTCCTTGGTCCATTTTCTGCCCAATACCATGCACAACAAACACAATGTGACTAGTTTGTGGTGGCTTGTCTTCTAAGGTAGCTTCTTCTACATAGCCTCTATGTAGCCTTGTCCCACTACTTGAAGCTGCAGAAAAAACATGATCCTAGATCAGTTACATTTCATGAAATGCAATGGTCTTACACGTTGACAGAAGTTTAATTTGTCTGAGACCAATACATTAAAAAGTATTCTGAAAATACAATCATACAGAAAGGATTAGTATGCAATTTAACAATCTGCAGTTTTCAACTCCTGAGAGATCTGAGCAACAAGGTGACATTCATTCTCTCAGTCAATGTATTAGAAAGCCATTTCCAATGCAAAAAGAACCAATTTCAGAGCTGGTTTGAAAAACAACTTTTTCAGAGAACAGTTGTGTGATTGCCCATTAACTTTTATTACATAATGCTCTTCTTCAACGCACCTCAGCCATTAAAATTCCTTGTATCTGCACCTTACTTCCCCAGCAGGTGATCACTGAAACCATCTTGCCATAAAACAGGCACTCACTGTCATTCGATCTCTGATGGCACTAGAGGAGCTGCTTGAAAAACTTTAGATTTCTCCTACAAAGTGACAAACTGTACATGTTTTTCCAGCCAATTAAACCCCACGTTTCCCCAGGCATTCTCCAGTTCAGTGCCCAAAGCAAAAATCAATTCTGCAGGTATGGGTATCCACTCATTGCCCTGCGGGTGGCTGCTGAAACCCAGGGCACAGCGTGGCTTCATCCCCCTCTAGTGACAGAGCCATACAGAAGGCAGCAGCCTCCTATGAGAGCTAGCTGTGCAACACCAGAAAAGCTGGCATTCAGCAAAGCCCTTCGGATGCAACACAGAGCAAGGCAGCACCATTCCTCGTGCGGAAAAAACAGCAAGAAGCAACTCGTTTTGTTTCAGAGGAGGAGGAAAACAGAACAGAAATAGTGAGAGCAGTTCTTATACGTGACAGGTTTATCACGGGAGCTTCCATTTGCTATTTTTCTTCCCAAAGCGTTCAGGACAGAAGGTCTGCATTATCTGTTTCATGCTGTCCAAAATCACACTGTGGATACAGAATACTTCATCTCTTCTGGAAACTTGGGCAACGAGAGCCTTAAATTATACTGATTCTTGGCAAACATTAATTAAGTATCCACCCAAGAGCCCTGTGGGTTAAGAGGGCAGTAATTACAGAACAGAGGCATCAGATTAAAGCCAGACCTGTTTCCTGGCCTCTTCAGAAACCAAGGAGAAAAACAAAAGCAACCTGTGCCTCTTCTTGTTTTTGTAGTTGCCCAGTAATGCACAGGAGCAGCATGGCAGGGAGGACACGTCCCAATATTCCAGATGGACAACAATCTGCCTTTATTTGAGGAGGAACATCCTCTCTCATAACTGTCTCAGCTTCACTGGTTATAAAACTGGTAATTTTGAGCTTAAATGAGCCTGGATTCCTACAGAAAATGCTTTCCATTTAGATCTAAGGGCTTCACCCCTCCTCTCAGTTCATAGGTCTGTCCAATGAACTGAAAAAAGCAAAAGCTGGCAAGAGGGGGAGGCACAACCGTGTTTTTAAGGAGAGCATCACAGTCTGTAAGGACACAGAGAGAAAGCTAAGGTTGCAAAGGCAACTGTAATTCTTACACTGTGGCTATCAGACACTGCCACTGTAGTAGCAGCATTATGCAGCAAGGACATGAGAACTGCTGCTTCCAAAGTAACAAGGAACAAACGTAACAAAAACACTCCATGTCCAGTTACAGTTATGCAACCTAAGGAACCTATTACACCCCCCTGCAAAACCACACCAGCAAAAAGGGGCCACTCACATATTAACACTTCAGATACAGATATTTGCATTATGTTTTTTTTACAAACTCTGAGAAATATTACCTTTGGAAAACCCCAACTTTTGTGTAACAGTTCTTGCAATTTTAGATGTTGTTGCATCACTGTACAGATACACTTCATCCACACTGTGCCAGTCCACATGGTTGCGACTCAACTTTAGACTATGAATAGCTGCAGCAAAAAGGAACAACATTGAATTTAGATGGGTAAGGGGAAAAACAAGAGCCTCTTCAAACAGAGAGAAGGGTAATTCACACACACACATTTATATCTAGTGCTCCATTATACCTAAATCCATACTGCTTCTTACCTTGGAAAGCTTTTACATTGACGATTAATCTGACCAGAACAAAGGGCAGTTTGGAGAGGACATTGCACATCATCCTCCTGCACCCTGGTAGGCTTCTATAGCATATCCTTAACTGAAAGCAAAAAACGAGGGGGGAAGGGAGATGCACCCCCACAATACTGCTGACAGATGCACTTCTGCTAGGAAAGTGCACTCCTACCTTCTCTCCTTTGCAGCCATACAGTGGGATCCCTGCTTTCAACCAAGGCTACGGAGCATCAGAGTAACACAGAGGCTTTCAAGGCTCCATTATGAGAAGGCTCTATTGCTTCTGCTATTCTTTCAGAAACGTCCAGGAGCTGAAAATGTGGTTCAGTGAGAAAGCCTCTGAATGAGTAATTTCTGGCACAGAACAGAATTTTGCTCTTTCAAAAGCTCCTAAAGAGCTCTAGTGGGTTTTTTTTTGTGCAGTGATTGTGCTTTCCAGATTTGGAACGGATTGAACTCAGGAACCAACCTCATGACACACTGCCTGACTGTTGGGGTTAAGCACAGCAGGCACGCAATAATGCAAGCCAGAATCTCCCAGCTGAGCTTCTGTGTACAAAGCAGCATCACAGCTGCTGCAACACCAGCAACACGGATATCACCTGTGCTTGGAAATCTGCTGCTTAGCTCTCGTCCAGTGTGCAACGTTCAGCACTTGGAGACCTGACAACTAACAGCAATAGCCCTATGAAAATGTTAAACCACATCATGGGTCTTGCAAAAAAGGCTGTGAAGCCATGGAAAACACTCACAGGGGTTTTATGCTATTTTTTCATAACAAGCTCGGCTCTAATCTGTCCTCTACTTGAAGCTACTCTGATTTTTTGTAGTCAAAAAACATTCTGAGAAAGCATGAGCCGTCATGGTTTCATATTTTAACTTTCTTCCAGCACAAATTAATTAAATGTTGTGTGACCTTTGCCCTGAAGCATTTTTTCTTTCTTTTCCAAGGCAGATAGACCCAAAATAGCCTGAGGAAAACTAAATTAAGTCCCTGAGAAACAAGGAGATTAGAAAAGGATTACCCCTTTCCACCATAGTTAACAGCTGATCCACAAAAAGTAGAACTACACTGCTGTTTTACAGTGGCATAGAAGAAGAAGGGAAGCCGGCCTGGCTTAGATGTGTCAGCTTGGGCTGATGAGTGGCCAGAGCAAGAAGTAATATAGCGAGAACCCAAAGAACAACAAAGTGATTTTGTTGTGAAGGTGAAGAGAGAAGCCCATATGCAGAGATCTCAGTTTAGAATCAGAGAAGAAAGGAAATTCCTAGCAAGACTTCTTTCAGACATGGAGCCAATGCAACAGGCTGTGACGTGCTGAGAGCTGAGCAGTCCATGGGCAAAGGCTTCCTTCTGCATGGCTGCTGACTCCTCTACCCACGAATCCACGACCACTGTAGACTTTTCATGCATCCACTCAGCAGGTCTTTAACAGCAGAGGTTTATTCCATGTGAAATCCTCTCAGTACGTTTCTGGGGAAGCTGACAGAGCAGGACTGGAAGCACGATGCCTTTGGAGAACGCCATGCTCAAGACTCTAAGCATGCACAGGAAGAAGTAGAGAAGTCTGTGGCTCAACTGCTTGCTACCATTGGAAGAACAGCAGTGTGAAGAGCAGCAATTCTCAAATGCTTTCTGGAATCAAGGCCAGCCTCTCCATTGGGAAGGAAATACAGGAAGTGGTAGATTTTCTTGATTTTGCATTAATTATTCTCGCATGGAAAGAATAAAGTCTAACTTTCACTTCTATACTCCTCAAAAATATCTGTTGAAGGACACATGGAAATAAACTAAAACCTATGCATGCGTGCACTAAGGAACTGCAAATGAACATCCAACACTATGGATATTTAGCAGTGCGTTCAAAAGGGAACCTGAAAAATTGGGTCTGCTTCTAACAAGAGCACCACATGAAACTAGCAGTAATACTCAGGACTGTGCTTCCCTGCCTCTTGGGAACAGAATAACTTACCTCTCTGAGACATGTTGTCAAGGCAGACACACACTGCATTCAAGGTCAGATACAAATACATATCAATATATCTTTTTCAGCACTTGGATTACACATCCTTCCTTTCCCCCATCACACTCAAGTGTTTTAAAAAGTGGTTCTTGTTTCTCAGTTTTCCTTCTTGGGATGCACTGCTTAAACAGTCTGCTTGAGGATCAACGGACCTGTTCCAAACACCATCCCATATTCTTTCTGAGATAGGGTGAGATTCTCTGTCTCCCAGTTCCGACTCTTAGAAATACTGGGATGCCAGTTCATCCTCCAACCCCAGCTGCTTTGTCCATCACGAGAATATAAATCTCCTAAAATGAGAAAATTCAATGCACTGGCACAGGTTGCCCAAGGAGGCTGTGGATGCCCCATCCCTGCAGGCATTCAAGGCCAGGCTGGATGTGGCTCTGGGCAGCCTGGGCTGCTGGTTGGTGACCTGCACACAGCAGGGGTTGGAGCTGGATGAGCACTGTGCTCCTGTGCAACCCAGGCCATTCTAGGATTCTATGATTCTCATGGTAATCAAGAGCCCCAATGAAAGGGGCTTTCACTACTGACATTTGCAGAGTTTGTTAATGACGAGGCAGGAAACAAACATGACTTTGGAGAAGATTTGATAGCAGTGTGAAAATAATCATTTAAAAGGAAAATAAAACCAAAAAAAGTGTAAACACGTTTTCCAGGTATGGGATAACAAACACTGCTATTGCTATTTTGAACCCAAAGAAGAAAGAATGAAATATTCCTGAAGATGAGATGATAACGATTTATATTTTCTTTCCAGACCCAAAGGCTGTGATGTAAACCACCCAAACGGTGCAGAGGTGGTCAAAGTGACATCTCTGGAGCTGTTCATACCATCAGGTGTCACTGAGTGTCACAAAGTCATGCCGTGGTTTCACTGAAGAAGCACCGCGATCAAGTTGCAGAATTCAGGTCAGGCAGCAGGTAGGGCACAGGGGAATGCCCTTCATGTTCACACCTCCGCCTCGTGGTCCTCCAGGATCCTGTGGATTGCACAGAGGATGAAGGCATCTCCTGACAAAGCCATGGCACAGGAACATCCCTCTGGATCAGGCTTCTTGCAGCTTTGTTTTCACACGGGCACCTTCTCTGACATTAAGAACACGTGCAGCTTTCTTAGCAGGAGTCACTGCATATGCCCCTTCCCCTGTTGCAAAACCCCTCAGTATTCTGCATGCTGCTCAGTTTTCCAGTTTGGCATTAAAACCCAAAGCCTTTGAAAATGAGATCAAGTTTTGGTTTCTTCTGTATCTAGGAAAGAGAAATTAAACTTCCTTTTTCTTTTCCCACCAGGAATACCAAGCAAACAGACACCTAGAGTACAAACAAATGGAAGCCCCAGCCCAGCTGCAGATGGAAGACAGCAGAGAGAAGCACAGTAATGGCCTTAAATTGCACCAGAGGAGGTTCAGGTTGGATTTCTCCTCTGAAAGGAGTGGCACAGCTGCACCAGAGCGATGGGGTCACCGGAGGTGGTCCAAAGGCATGGAGATGTGGCACTGAAGGATGTGGTCAGTGGGCATGGAGGGCTGGGGTTGGTGATCTTAGAGGTCTTTTCCAACCTGAACGATTCTGTAATTCTATAGATGAAGTGTGAGGGATAGGAAAGGAATTGCCATCATACAAATCTCCAGTCTCACCAAGACAGATGAGCACAGAGGAAAAGGTCCCTCTATAAAGTTCAAATATTAAGAACGAAGAGGTAAAGAAAATCTGAAGTACGTATTCCTCCAGTCTTGAAGAACCTGATCTCAGTTAGACAGCAGAAACTCAACTTAAGCCACAACAGCTGGAGAATAGCTGAGGAGCAGCATCATAGCACAGAAGCTGGGGTGTGCAGACTGCAGGTGTGCTGCCAGCACAAACAGCATGCTGGCTCCAGTGCTTCAGGAGCCAAACGCTTCCAGCAGAAGGCACCTGCAGACAGGCACCTGAAGCTGGCATCTCACAGGGCCAGCAGTTTAAAATTAAATACCCTTGAAGGTAAGCACCTGGTTTTAACTTGGCACTTTCATCTACCAGCCAAGACTGAAGCGTGGGGTGATTCTTTCCCACCACAGTGCCAATTCAAGTCAAAATCAATAAGGAAAAGCATCTTTGAAGTGTTAAGAGCTGCTCTCCATCTACTCCACAAAGGCACTGGCATCCTGGTTAGGGCTAAAAGACCAGAGAACAGATTTATACTGCTTGAAATCCATGCTTGTCTTCTTTTTCTTCTTTTTTTTTCCCCAGGAATTTTCACCTTCTGACTCAAGAACGTCACCAATTGCCCAATAAGCAATCTTAATTCAAATCCATTGGACACTACAAACGAACATGATTTGGAGAAAAAATAATGTGTAAAATAATTTCAAAATTATGATGACAAGTTTTCTTACTTTTTACGATCGTATTTTTTATGATGCTTTTCACCTTTTACAGATTTGAGTTCCAGGTGTGAGAAGAGGCAGGAAATGACTTCCTATGCATCTCTATGCTTTCAGACATTTGCATTTTAGACTCAACTACAGAAAAATATTATGGTAGGAATCCCAAGGCAAACACTTATGCATGCCAAAGTAGATCCTCACCCTTCAGAATACTCCTAGGAACTACAAAAATATACGGTATGACAGGAATAACTCTAAACCTACCAGATGCGTTGACATTTTAAATCAAAGGTGCCTTTTGCAGCAGGCTGGTTCCAATGTCACTGTGGTCAGTTCGACTTTAATCACTGCCAGCTCTAACAATGCCAAAGATGTGTGGCAAAGTGCTTTGGAACCTTCTGCAATCCTTAATGGCTCCTGTAAGAACTACTTCCACCTTCTGAAGCAAACTGGCACAGCATCAGCTGTTCCACAGCTCCAAGCTCCTCCTGTGTTACAGCAGCCTTGATGGTGCATTCTCTACAGCCTCCCTGTTTCATATCCTACGTCTGGTGATTCACTTCATTCCAATATTGATACAAAAGCTGCAGTAAAAATAACTTCCGACACAAAACTAGAGGTGCATGCATCATCCCAAGACTGGCCAACCAAATTCTGCCTACTACAAAACTCTTTATTCAGTTCCTTCCCCAGTACAGTCTCCCTTACGCTGGGCCTACAGAGGTTCTAAAAGTGTTGCTTCTATTTTACTGAGAAAGTCAAGCCACAAAGTGAGTGTGTAAGAAACAAAAGTTCACAGTCATTAATCACAGCCACAAACAATTATAATAAAACTAGAGCACAGTATTGCTAGCATCTACTTTTCTCTACGACTCGCAGCACTGCTGTTTTTCTCCTAAGATTCAGTGCTTTTTCCTTCCCATGTGGGGGAAATGGCAAGAACACAGTGCAAGAAAGTGAAGCATGTAATTCTAGCACATTTAACTGACACGAGCAAACTAGAATGCAAAGCTTCCTATGCCAGGAGTACTACAAGAAAAAAAAATAATAATCTACAATTACTGTACCTTGGGAACGCTTTCGTTTAAGACATGCAGCATCTGAATTCTCCTTATATCCTCTCCATTTGAACAAAGAAGGGAGGGAGAAGGGAGGGAGGTAGTAGAGAACTAAAAGTAAAAACACTGAGCTTCAAAGTAAAATTTTTAAAAGGAGTGTCAATTTTCATTAGCATTACCATCACAAAAGAAAAAGAGTCGATGCATTTGTTGAAAAAGCACACATACTTCAACTGGTTCTGTAGCACGAGCGTCAGGTCACGTTAGGCACATTCAGTCTCTTTGCTCTTCATAAACAGTTACGACATCACAACAAAGCTCAGGGCGTTAGGAAAGGAAAGCTGTGACAGTGCATGCAGTTTCACTGAGTGCCTTTGCATCAAGGCGTACCAAAGCATTAACACACAAGTTGGCATAGGGCAGAACAAAGGCACTTTTAAGCAGACTCTAGACATTTGGAAAAATAAACAACAACTCATCTTCAAGCACAGCTCTATTATTTTCCCCAAAGACTGCAAGAAATGACATCCCACTGTTAACCTGTGCTGTGAGTCCTTCAGCAGAGAAACCCAGCAGCACACACTGTGCCTCTGACAGCCCTCCCACTGTGAGCAGGAGCTTCCCTTGGATGGCAAGGCAAGCCCACAGCTCCTATTAGACGTTCACTCGTCTTACTTCACCCCTGAAACCCTGAACACCACATAGCTGTGCCAAAGATTCTTTTTCACGGACTTACCTTCACATCAGTGCTGTGCAATTAACAGAAGGAATGCTTGAAGGAAAGGGGAAACTGCTGCCAAGCAGATTGAGTTATGCAGTCATGTGGCTGCTTCTCTTGGCACTTACACAGCAAGGCTGAGCTCCTACCAACCCACCTTCTGCACTCGTACAAATAGCCTTGGATTGTAAGCAAACAACAGGAGCCTCAAAAACTTTATGTAGTCAAGAATGTGTGTGCTTAAAGCCAGTGAGAAATCAGAGTCTCCAGTTGGGCTTCTGAATCCATAAAGTTGCTGAGGCTGCAATGGCTGGAAATCAGTTTGCCTGCTGGGGAATGGGAAAATGTAACTGACATCACTCTCCCTTACAGGCATTAGAAGTAATTAATGCTCTACAGCCCAGTAACTCACAAGTGATATTCCATGCTTCTGTCAAGGGCATCTCACACCTCCTCATGCTCTCAGCTCACAGCTTTGTCAGCAGATGCCTTCATACAGATGCTGTACATTACTGTTGCACATCAGTTTTCTACAGGGAGGGAAACTAGGCTCATCATTCCTGCACTGGGACTTAATGGAACAATTCAGCCTACAGAGTACTGTGCTGGCTGTGGCAATACAGGAACAGGCTGCCCACGGAGATGCTGTGGAGTCTCCTCTGCTGGAGATAAGCAAAACCCCATGGAAACATCCTGAGCAACCTGCCCTCATCGGCTCTGCTGCTTTCTCAATCTCCACAGATCCCTTCTGATCCTGGCAATTCTGTGACTGCATGAATGAGACTTTCCTTACTAAAGGTTAGCACAGTCAGCTGCAACAAAAACGCATTGTTAATGGTTTTTTCTGTTTTAATCAACAGAGAAAACTGTATTTGAAGCCTAAGGCAAAACAGCAAAAACTCCAAACACAGTTTCTATACTTTTCATGGCATGTAATGACACAGTGAAGCCCATAGCAAAACCCAAGAAACTCACGCAGTTTCAAAATCAATGCATTATAAAATCTGTTCTGATTCTGACTCGTGGGGATTTCTACATTTCTTACAGTGTCTCAGAATCACAGAGCTGATTTCCACTGAAGGAACTTGCTGGGGGTTATCTGCTCCAGTTTCCCACAGACAGGACCAGCTTTTCAGTTGAATGTAATATCACGTTTGGATCAGCTTGCTCTGGCAATTTCCAGCTGAAATCTGAGCATTTTTAAGGACGGATGCTCCACCACCTCTCTGCAAATACAATCAGCTACAGAATCACAGAACGGCCTGGGCTGGAAGGGACCTCAAGGATCACGAAGCTCCAACCCCCCTGTGCCATGCAGGGCCACCAACCTCCACATTTCACAGCAGCCCAGGCTGCCCAGGGCCCCATCCAACCTGGCCTTGAACACCTCCAGGGATGGACGGGGCATCACAGCCTCTCTGGGCAGCTGTTCCAGCACCTCACCGCTCTCACAGCACACAACTTCCCCCTGACATCCAACCTCCATCTGCCCTCTCTAAACATCTGTCCCTATTTTACCATCATGTGTATTAAACTTCCAGCATCACTTCTCCCCAGTTAAACGAATATTCTTGAAAAGCTAACAGAAGAACAAAAGACAGGTACCTAACTATACCTGACTCTAAGAGCTAACCTGCAGCTCAACGGCAGGCTGCTCTGTATTGCAGACACTGCTCCTCCCTCTCTGCAGCTGGAGCTGTGCTGCCTGCTAACAGCTCCTCTGTGCTGCAGGAGCACACAGCAGGGGATGTGTGGGCTTCGATCACACAGCAAGGGAGAAAAAGCAACACTTCAGATGCAGAACATTCCTGCCTTTATCGTGGTTAAATGATGTTACCAAAGCATCTAGCCTGAGATCCTTTCAGAACTTGCTATTATCCAAGTTCATGGCTTTGTTTTTATCTTACAGTGGCCTTGATCTCACCGAGGTTGCTAGAGAATGCTGCTCTTCAGATGAGCAAGTCCTAAACTCACTGTCTAAGCATGTATGAAAATAAGTTTCTATATCTTACTTATTCTATACCTTTTAATCTTACTGTTTGCTAACAAGGTTTTACAATACCCTTTTTGTATTCCTTTCAAAATGTTTTCACCTTACACGCTGCTTCACAGAACAAGTGCTACAATAAAGGTCTCAAATATTCATAGAGTTATTTAACAACAATATATTTAAGCATAATACATGGGCAGAAGCACAGTGCAAGAAAGGTCAGTAGTGCTGCAGGAAGGCAGTGACAGCCATCTCAGTGTGACCAAACAAACTCCTTAGTTTCATATTTCAATGGTCAATATCTATATTTAAAATTTTGAACCTAAGAACAAAAATGTCACCTTACACCTCATGCTGATATTAACCTATGCATGTTCAGCTTGAACAATGAACCTTCCCTAAGAAAGACAAGCAAAACCCTTGTTCTTATCAAAAAAGCCTGGATGAAAAAAAAACCCAATCAACGCATGGGCAAATGAACGTGAGGCCCAAAAAGCCCCCAACATCATCCTATCTCACCTATCAGCATGGTGGCAGAACTAAAAATCAGAGCTGGCAGTCGGTGGGAGCCTACAGATACAGCTTCAGCACTGCAGCATCTCACTGAATGGTTGAAGGCTTCAGACAGGACTGCTGTAGGAAAGACTTGAGCAGCAAACACCAAGCTCCCATACAACTACCACAGGACAACACCAGCACTACTCTTGCCCAAAGAATTGATTTCTAAGCTACACAAGTGAGGGCAAGCTAGAAGATACTGTCCTGAATCTGCCAATATCACATTTGTGATTTGCACAGGCTGTAGATCGTCTCTTCCACAACAAAGCAGTCAGAGAAATGCAGCCAAATCTCTGCTCCTCATCCCCAATGTGGATTCCTCCTGTAGCTCTAAAGGTTATCCCATCTTCATAGGCAGAATTGCAATGTTTCTTTGTCTATCAACAATCAGACTAACACTTAGAGCTGAAGAACGTATTCAGAATCTGGCCAGGATCAAAGCAAACTCTGAGGGCAGTCAGGCTAAGGAGGTGAGAGGTGATTTCTTTGCAGCTTTTGCTTGCACTGGTGTTCTGGTAGCATTCCTCCTGCCTGGTTTGGGGCAGGAAGGAGAACATCCTGCACAGCCACACACACACACACTGCCTGCTGTGTGGTGGCCTGAGAGATCAGCTGTCACTTGCCAGCATCTCATATACATGATGCTTCACTTCAGAAACCTCTGGTGAGGGTAAGTGGCCTCCTGCAAGCATGGCAGGTGCTCACCACCCCTCCAGGAATATCAGGAATCTGTCTAATTTCTACAAGCAGCAGACACAGCTCTGGAACTCAGTCTTCTGGGACCCAAATCTCAAATCCAAATATCAGTTGGATATTGAAAAACCAAAGCTCACATTAATCTGCTTTGACGATGCCAAGAAATAAGCAAAGTGCTCCATTTTGGAGTTCTGACCTGACGAATGATTCACCCAAGGAACTCATGTCACTGCTGAGATCACCACTCAGAGACCACTGCAGAGGATCAGAGGCCAGGAGGAATCAAATACATCAGGCAGCAAAAGTGCACTTCATTTTGCAATGCATGAAATTAAATACTTGGTCTCCATGAGCACTGAAGAGTAGGATGAACATTATTATCATCCCTGCAGGCCAGATTGGGGACCACTGCTCTGAAACATTGTGCACTTTCAAAGGAAGGCATTCTTGGACTGGCAGTTTAATAATGGGGTAATTATTCATTGGCAGTCTGTCGTTAACAAAAGTTCTGGATAAAGCTTATCCATGTTTTCTTAAGATGCTTCAATCTGGAAGCAGAATTAAGAAAGCAAATAACTGAAATCTACTCTTAACTTTTCAACCTGCTGCCACTGCTTTAAAGCACAGCTGGCCTAAGATCAGGGCCCAACAAGACTGTCAGCTGAATATCAGCAAGAGCCTCACTGTTATTCATTATTTGTGAAGCAAGGAGGCACGATCAAATAATAAAGCAATTATGCCTAGGTAATAACAGGCAGTGTAACAGCAAATCAGCAGAGACTGCCTTCCCTCTTGCTGATGGGTCAGATAAGATTGCTAGGTTTTCAGCATTTACAAGGTTGTACTGTAGCGTTGTGAAGAGCCATTTTGCCTCCCAGTGATACCTACAGGTCCATCCTAGCTTTCATTAGTCTTAAGTAACAGTCACCTGTAAACCTTAATGGGGCTGAGATGTATTTAATACAGGATGCAATGGCAACAAGTTGCAGCAACAAAGCAATGAAGCAATTTAAGCTGAACTCAGCACTTCTCCAACTAATGATGTTTACCTCACCAGTGATAATGCAAGTTGTAAAGCTTCTCCCCATGCCACCTGCAGATGGAAATCGCAGATTTCAGCCAATCAGAAATGTTTTGAGAGGCTAATTAAGATGAAAAATGCACTTTTCACACTTATTGTTGATCATTTTTCCTACATCTTCCCGAATTTCTAGGAGAAAGCCTTCAGAGAGTTGGGACTTATGCTCCCTTTTGAAGTCACTGCATGCCTCACTGTTATTGTTTTAGTTCAGCTTTAGAAAAGGCCCTGGGGGCTGGAGGCTCTCTGATCTCTTACATTTCTGTAAATAACAAGGACTGTATCTTTCCCATTCCTTTCCTCGATTCAGATCTGAATTTTTCTGTTCCACAACCCAGACATTTGCTGGAAGAAAAGCCCACCTGAGCCCCATTCCTTACACGATGAGGTGAACCCAAGTGCAGCTGAAGGCATTTTCTCTTCCTTCCTACAGACATTATGCTACTAAAGGCTGGAAGCACTCAGCAGCCATAAGGATGCGCTTTCCAAGCAAATTCATGCTGACCAACCAGAAATGACACTGTGCTCTCAGCAGGACTACAGCTGCAGTAACAATGCTGGGATTTGTATCAGTGCACTGAAATGATAAATTGACACAGGCCAACCAAACCCAGGTAAAAGCACCCTTCAGAAGCTGTGGGCACTGTGCTGGGGGGTCAGAGGTCACCCGACTTTAGGCACCCACCTGACAGAGCTGTTAAAGCAGAAGGCTTCTGCAGGGTTGGTCAGGGGAAAAATGGTTTGGTCTGGTGGTTAGCAACCCTGCACACAGCAGGGGGGGTTGAAACTAGATGATCGCTGTGGTCCTTTTCAACCCAAGCCATTCTACGCAAAATAAAAACCAGGGCAGTTCAGTGTCCTCACTGGCTATGAAGGGAGCTAGGACTTTGCTGCTTTCTGTATTCCTGTATTCAATTCCCCTGAAGTAAAAAAATGCGATTCTGGTTTTCCTATTACAGAAGAACCCCGAATGCTATCTGGCTTCTACATTATTCACAAGGTTTTATGCACGTGATGGCACAGCTCCCACGTGAGGACTGCATGTCTGCACCAAAGCACAGCTGTTTCTACCTCTGTAACCGTTTTGTTCCAAGTTTTGTTTAAGCTCCTTTAAACCACAAAGTTGCTTTGTAAAGGATAACCCCAAATGCTACTAAAACGTATTGCCAGGGCTCTGCGCTTGCAGCTCCTCCTTTGAGAAAGTTGCACAAGGGACAACAGACACACAAAAGCAAAGCATGAAAGCCAAAAATAATAAACTTCTGCTGTGCTACATTTGCCCAGAGCAATCAGTTCAACTGCACAGTAAGTTCAGAAGACTGTTCTTAACAAAGTTAAATGTGTTTGACTGAGATTGCCAAGAATCCTAACTGAACGCCCTCAGCCTGGTGATTAAAACATAAGGACTTCCATAACTGAATGAATGCCCGAGACTTCAGACTGGCTGAAAACTACTCTAATAAAGTCACAGATTGAGCTAGAATGGAAAATGAAATGTGATCTGTAAAATGGATGCTCCCTTTAGGGCAGAAATTAGGAATGCCAGCCAGAGAACTAATAGCCAGTTTGCCTTCAGACACTGACACACTTCTTAGCCCATAAAGGGATTACAGTTTGAAATGAGATTTCGAACACAATTAAAAGATATGAAACATTAAGCAAAATGGGAACAAGAGGTCCATCTGTGAATATAATTCCACAGTGCTCACCTAATGTGCTAGAGCAGGAAATCCTACCAGAAGATACAGTGGAGAAGGGGACAGCAAACTGCACCCTGTAACCTTCCCCATTATGCAGAACAGAAAGCCATCCCAGATCAAGCTCTTAGTTAAGGAGAAGATTCCAGCTGTCCAGAAGACATGTTATGCAAAGTAATCTTACCTTCCTTCCCATCAACAGGTTTTGATACTTCCATATCAAAGCTCTCTTGCATCTGCTGGCCCCGGAAGCGGTTGAGGTGCTCCTGCTCTATCAGGTTACTTTCCTCCTCCTCCAGAGGTTGCCAAGTACCATCAATAAACCACTGCCCTCGCATTACAGGAATCTTCTCCGTTTCTGAAAACCAAACAAGAGATTCTTTTATGCGACAGAACCCAAACTGACAGCAGAGAATCACAGAATCACAGAATTGTAGGGGTTGGAAGGGACCTCCAGAGATCATCGAGTCCAACCCCCTGCCAAAGCAGGTTCCCTACAGCAGGTCGCACAGGTCGGCATCCAGGCAGGTCTTGAACATCTCCAGAGAAGGAGACTCCACCACCTCCCTGGGCAGCCTGTTCCAGTGCTGGGAATCCCAACAAGGAAACCCCAACCACACACTGAGAAACACCGCTTCTTCCCCATGGAGCTGAGCGTGTTTGAGGATGCAAAAAACAGACAGGAAGATGTATATTCTGCAAACTTGAGTGCTGGGTTAAAAATGGGATTTATACTCCTCTCTATGTGGCTGCCCTGTATTTTCAAAAAGAACGAGGAACTTTGTGAGGCTCATGTTCCTTTATACAACTTGACCGATAGGAACTGGGGGTTTAAAGTTGTAAAGAAGATGCAGAACAAGGAGGAGAAAGCAAACCACATACGCTTGCCTTGACAGCACAGAGCTTTGTTTCTTTTGGGAACTGCTCTTAAAATAACTCCATCTGTGTATCAATTAACATAAAGGACGATTTTAAAGAGTGAAGTCACTTCTTAATTAAAACCAGTCTGTAGTGGGGGTTGTTTTCAGTCACTGTCACTCTAGTTTCACTTCCGGCGCTCCAAACGAGGAAGCTGGGTGCTGAGCATGTGTTGTCCATGTGATACAACAGAATTCTCCCCCAAAATGAGTGCTGGCACCTATGGTTCTTCAACAAACCACGACTGATGCCCAGATTCAGTACTGTGACTGCAGGGAGTGAGAACTCTCCTCTTGCACAGATACCCTCAAGCACGATGAGACAACACTATCCATTTTAGCTCAGGACTTCACAGAACCATGCAGGCTGGAGAAGACTTCCGAGATCCCCCAGCCCACCCCACCGTGCCCACTGCCCACATCCTTCAGTGCCACATCTCCAGGGCTCTGCAACACCTCTGGGACGGTGACCCCCAGCCCTGGGCAGCTGTGCCACTGCTGAATTATTCCTTCTGCAAAGAAATGTTTTCTCACAGCCAACCTGAACCTCTCCTGGCACCATTTCAGGCCGTTCTCTCTCATCCTATCATGGTTGCCTTGGAGCAGAGGCCAACCCCCACCTCGCTACCACCACCCTTCACGGAGCTATAGATAAGATCTCCCTGAGCCTCCTCTTCTCCAGACTGATCCATTTCCCATCTCTGGAAAATCAAGGAGAGCAGTGTGTGGGTTCCAGAGCCTTTGGGGCTGTGGCCATGGGACTGGCTGAGACCCAAGACCAAGAAAGCAATCCCACCACTGACTTCCAGTACAAGCTGGAAGAGACTCAATCAAATGCAAACACTGTACATGTGTACATACACACCACACAAACTCAGCTCTCCAAGGAAGCAAAGCACTCAGCCACAAAAGGAGAGACTTAAAAAAGAAGATGAGGGAAAAAGAGCACCAAGGTTTTACTACTCAAAGAACTGTTCGTACACAGATGGTGTGAAAGCAGCTGATACGGGCAGCTGGGAAAAGCAACAATAGATGCAAAAACAATCAAAAACAGTAAAGGAAAACTAGATACATAAATGCAAAGTAAAAAACAAACAACCAACCAAACAGAAAAACCAACACAGAGCACAAAGAGTTCCCAAGCACAGGAACAGAAAGCAGAGATGCCTACCCTGTCAGATGTGAAGTGCTTTCATACCAGGTGCTCACAGGGGAGAACAAAAAGCAGCAGAGATCTGCAAGCACCTCCCTTATTTATTCTGAATTCATCATCTCTTAGACCAACACAGCAACGAGCTAGGAAGACTAAAGGGAAATCTCGTTGCAGTGATCTCCCCTCCAGGCAGGAACACTCCATGTTCCAAAGCCTGTTTCAAAACCTTCACCATAGAAGATTTACAGTCCAACAGTGTTTCTACAATACCACAAGTGCCGATCATCCCCTAACAGCCCTGGCCTTGCAGCTGGAGCAGGGCAGGCTCTGGGTGATGGCACTGCTGGGCAGCTCCTGCAGCACAGCGAGGTGAGCAGCAGGGAAAGCAGCAGCTGCTGTGGGCAGATAACCAGAGCGAGCGGCCCCACATCACGGCTGGGTGCTGGTGTGGGTGCTCTGCTGATTACCCAAGTGTACTCACGACTGGGAAACCCACAGGCAGCCCCGTAAGCAGGCACGCAGCGTGATGCAGGGAGCAAATCCCCTGAAGCAAAGGCTCTGATCACCCCCAGCCTCTGTCATCCCGGCCTCCTGCACATCCCAATCCCCTCTTGTTCCTCCCTTCCAAGATCCTCAAAGCCTGTTTTAATGCTCTGACCACTGCTGCAGCACCAGACCGCACCAGTCTGGCTGGCCTGACCAAAATGCCAACAGACACCTTTGGCACGGTGGTTGGAACCTGATGATCCTTGGGCTCCCTTCCAACCATTCTATGATTCCGTGGCGCAGCACAGGACCCATTTCTGCCATTCAGTTGCTAAAACAGCTCTTCCAGATAGCTCTGAATTATTCCACCGTGCATTTCTGATGTTTTGGGTATCGTTGATCCGACCAGATGAATGAAAAGGCTGGGCTGTTGGAAAGGCATGGTTACTTAATGAAAAGGGATCCGAACAATCAGAAGAACTCAAGGCGCTTTGAACTGCAGGAATTAATCGTCATGAAAAAGGACACAAACTGCAGTTGTGTGTGAAAACTAAACTCATTTTAGAGTCGACAACCCATGAACGGAGTGCCAACCATCAGGTTTTGGAATGAACTTTCTCAAACTCAACCCGTTAAACACCACAATTGTGAATCATTATTGATCACTGCCGCACGGAGAACAAGAAGCAAACTCCAGCAGTAGCTGCTCATCGTGTGCTGGTCTTCACCTCGGCTGTGTCCCCTGTTTTACACCTGCTGCTCTGCAGGGCTCATGCACACACATCCAGCTCTGCTGCTCTCACAGCACAGCTCTGCCTGCAGGAAGAAACGAAGCACACAAGGCATGGCAGTGAGCATAAAGGATCCCATTGTTGCCGAAGCAAAGGCACAACTGTGTCAGATGTTGATCCTCACTGGGAAAAATCTGCAAGCAGCTCCTTAATTCTCCACCAAGCGTTCTGATGAGGCTCCATTCACTGAATCCATAATAAGATTTTTTAAAAAATTAAAAAAAAAAAATAAAAATGATGTGAATACTATTTTGTACTCCAAACCAAATGAAGACAACAGACCTCTTCTTCATTTCTGAAGGGTTCCGAGGTTTTCACATGGGAATTTCCACCTACAGATTTCTAAAATTCGAAGCATTAGCAATTAAAATAAACGTTTTCAGGCTCTTTCTGCTGGAAAAAAAAACTTTCCCACTGAGTTTCTTTAAAGTAGAACACAGCAGTCAAACAGCAAATCTCAAATAATAGATGGGCAACAGGCTCTCCCAGAGAAGCTGGGCCAGGAAAAAGAAAAACGGAACGACTGAAATAAGAAAACATTTATTGTAAAATCTTTACAGCCTAATTTGGTTTAGAGATAAAATAATATATCTGGCTCTAGGGCTGGAAAGGGCATTTATCTGGAAAACACTTCATCTGTAAATCACTTTCGGATCCAGAGAGAGATTATTACAGGGCTTCGTTTTCAAAGCAGGGCTTCATAAGGGAGCCAGGTTTTCCAAAGCTCAGTGGGATTTTAGGGAGACCCAGGAGTTGGTCCCCACCAACACTTTAACAACTGGGGATTGGGTGAGCTGATCTCCAGAGGTCCCTTCCAAGCCCGACCACTCCGTGTCTTTTAGTGCCTGCAGCCACAGCATCTCAGCTCGCTGTATTTCACCCTGGGTGCGTGGCAGGCTTGATCACTGTTACACTGCTGGGAAACCCCAGCAAAAAGACCATCCAGTACAGAGGGAATGCCCCTTCCTGCCATCAGGAGCACGGTTTGGTCTTCATAAAAGTGAATGCAGTCTTTCAGAGCCATCAGATTTGTTGCAGATGACAATGAACTGCAGCACAGCACTGCTTGTTAGGCTTGGCAAAGCGGGGAAAAAAACAGCTTCTTGATGGTTGTGAAAACCAAGCAATGATAGGACAAGGGGAATGGTTTTAAAGTGAGACAGGGGAGGTTTGGGTTGGATATGAGGAGGAAGTTTTTCAGCCAGAGGGTGGTGAGGCACTGGCACAGGTTGCCCAAGGAGGCTGTGGATGCCCCATCCCTGCAGGCATTCAAGGCCAGGCTGGATGTGGCTCTGGGCAGCCTGGGCTGCTGGTTGGCGACCTGCACACAGCAGGGGTTGGAGCTGGATGAGCACTGTGCTCCTGTGCAACCCAGGCCATGCTGTGATTCTATGATGGCTGCATTACCAGCGTGCAGTGCTGGGCTGCACTCAGGTCACACTCCAGGCAGGGCAACAGCAACCTCCTGATCCTCAAGGCCATCGGCTGCCATCGTGGCACTGGGTGGTGAAGGAAGGGCGGTGTGTTGAGGCAATGGCTGTGGGCACGAGGCTGGGTGGGGAGCCCAGGGACTTACAACACAGCAGCAGGTCCTTCCGTATCACCTGGCTGAGCGAAACCTCAAAGCTGCATTGTGGTAAACAACCCCGCTAATCTCAGACAGGTGCACCAAGATTACACCAAGATTACCCTGTGATTCATCCAGCACGATACAAGCTATTACAGTAATTGCCATGAAACAGCAGTGTACCAAACCTGCTATTTTAAGGCCCAATTGCATTCCTATCCACTCGTTCATTCACGTCTTGAATATTCACCGCTGATTTCAGGAAGCATAAGGCAAGCTCCCCCTGCATCTTCATTCCACAAAAGGAATGAAATATTTACATCCAACTAGAATTTGATTTCTCTCTCCTCCGATACAGAACTCAAACTCTGTAGGAGGTAATGTTAAGAGTTTATCTTTGTCATTCCAACCTTGATCCCCAGGAAAGGATTTGCCTTGATTTCTTTACTGCCTTAAGCCTTACACCACGTAATCTGCAGCTGGCTGTGCTTCAAAGTGAGGCCCCACGTGTTTGGTCGGTTCTTGGTGCTGTACATACACAAGGATTCCTAAGTTGGAATGGCAGAGATTAGGAGCTAATGAAAGGCACTTTATTTTAATTAGTCATACTTATTTCACCACTTTTAAAGAAAAATAGTCCCAGCAATGGCAACAAAGGATTTATAAATTTTTAAACAAAAAGTCCTTGTTTTTTTTTTTTTCCCCTGAAAAGTTCTACGAACACAAAAGCTGTAATTAATGATGTGAAGAAACAGGAACGTGTGCAATTTACACCATCGTAGCCTCCTAAATCTTCTGAAAGGGAAGAACTGGGAAAACAGAAGCTGCATCAGGCTGGATGGGGCTCTGAGCACTGATGGAGCCCTGGGTGTCCCTGTGCACTGCAGGGGGTTGGGCCAGATGGCCTTCACAGGTCCCTTCCAACTCCAACAATCCATGGTTCAGCACACCCATGCTGTAATTTATACACATACATACCCCAACCACTTCATTTCATTGTGCAGTGTTTGTGAGATCCTCACCCAAACAAAAACTGCATCCAAAACCTATGTAAATCTATCATAACACAGCAGGAAAACAAATTATGGCACTCATTTTGGCTACATTTTTTCCTTCTTGTACTACTCACTGATCATCGTCATTTGTTCCCTGCCAACACATGGCTTGAAATTGCATATACCTAAATTTAATAGCATACAGCACAAACTGTGCCTCATACTGGCCCCTTCCACCTCACTTGATTCAGAACTAAGAAAGCTTGCAAAAATAAGACCACACAAACTTCTAATTAAAAGCAAAAGAAAATGAAAGGAGGTCTCTCTCAGAAACACTGAACGAGCATGCAACCTGGAAGACATGTAGACAGAATGAAACAGTATGAAAGAAAGATGCAGTGAGCTTTGGATGTGGGGTGACTTCACTGCAGCCTTTCAGTACTTAAAGGGAACAAACAGGAGGGGAGTCAACTCTTTGAAAGGGTGGATAACAGTAAGACAAGGGGAAATGGTTTGGAGTTGAGGGAGGGCAGATGGAGGTTGGATGTCAGGGGGAAGTTGTGTGCTGTGAGAGTGGTGAGGTGCTGGAACAGCTGCCCAGAGAGGCTGTGATGCCCCGTCCATCCCTGGAGGTGTTCAAGGCCAGGTTGGATGGGGCCCTGGGCAGCCTGGGCTGCTGTGAAATGGGGAGGTTGGTGGCCCTGCATGGCACAGGGGGGTTGGAGCTTTGTGACCCTTGAGGTCCCTTCTACTCGGGCCATTCTGTGATTCTATCCACATCCAGTGCCATCCGCTCATGAAGCTCCGGACAGCTGTAACAATTTACCCAGCAATGAGATCTGAAAGGTTAATATGGCATTTAGGGGCTCAAAAATGTAAATTAAAACTTACGCTCTGCTGAAACCTACAAAGCCAAAGGGTTGGACGTGGAACAAAGGTCCATGAAGTGCTGTTGGCTTGATACCAAGGACTCCTGCTTTCCAGCGCAGTCATTTCTCTTCCTTTAATTTGGCTTCCTTATCACTACAGTTGTGAACGACCTCTAGTGCATGAGGATAACATCTGTGCAAGCTAAAGTATCTGCAAGGCTGTGGTATCTCAACCTTAAAGCTCCTTAGGTAATGAAGAGAGAAGCCCACGCACTTACTAACAGAGGGGGAAAACCTGGGCAAAAACCACTTTGACATTTTATTTTAAGTCCTGCTGAGAAGGCTGAATACTCTGTGCCTTGTAGTGCAGCACTGCCTGCTGCAGTAGGAACCTGGGCACAAGAAGCTGGATGTTAACGTGACACTGAAATGAATGTCTTTTACAGCTACATCCTCAATGCTACTCTGGACTTTTTCATATCAGCCATTCGTTCCAACTTCACCAGTGCTTACAGTGATATTTTAGGTACGTTCACTGCTGCACGACCCATAAGACTTCTCACTTAGGTATGAGGTCCAGAATTACTCACACTGCACCAGAGTGCATCCTCACACCCACCAGCCATCACCAGCACGGCTTACAGAGCCCCAGCAACGTGCAGGTTTGACTTGTGCTGATGCAAATGCACAGAGCACAGTTTGCAGGGTAATCTGTTCCTCCTAGCTCCCCTATGGAAGGGTTTGCAGAGCCCCACAAAGGGAGAAGAATGCAAGAGAACAGAAAGCTCGATTAAGAGAAGTGATGGCTGTGACTGCTGATAATGAGATCCCTAAATTTAATGGCAGTGATGTGATCATGCACACAGGGTGAACAAACGGATGTAATGAAATAGACAAAAGCTAAAATTTCATTATTTCCTGACTGCTAGGTAACAGAACAGGCTTTCTGTTGCAGCTCAGTGTTCTGCAGCTTTCCAGCTATTTCCCAGTACATTACTGCAGTATAAAGCAGGTTACTGATATTTAAATAAATGGCACCATTCCTTTAATCACAGCCAGAATGACTTCCCTTTGTATAACCACAAACACAGCAACCTGTTCTGCTCTTGCAGAAGTACCAACATCACCTAAAGAGGAATTCATGGGTGAAATCCACCCTCAGAAAACTTCATAGAAACAGACACTGAATTCACAGAGCCAGAATCTTACTGAGCATCCAACATCAAGAGATTTCCTTCACTGAGTGGTAAAGAATATCATGCTGCTGGTCCACCAAATAATTCTAATTCGCTTTACTGAGCCAATTTCAAGATAACAGGTGGAAGTAACCCCCGAAATACAGCATGCATTATGTTTTTCAGGCAGGATTTTCCTTTTAAGTTGGTAGCTGAAGGAAGATCACTGCAATTACTCTCTACACAGTTCTGAAGCCAACGGTTTAACACGGAATTCTACAGCTCACCTCATCAGCTGCCTCAATGACGTACGGAACGATGCTCATCAAAAAACCCTGGACTGTTAAAACATGAGAAGAGGTTGCGGCCTTAACTTTAGAGCCTTATTTTTACTGAATTCTTATCCATTAACACAGTTTACCCAACGTTAATACCAGTACTCTGAAGTGAAGCACTTGCACCAGCAGCACTTGTTGGCTGTGGCTGGTAAGTTTTAGCAAATAGTCCCTTATCAGCCCTTTTCTAACACACATAGCTTGCACTTTTTGCAGCGGCGTTAGGTGAAAGCTAAGCTGAATGACTGTGCCATGTGACAAACAGATGTGAGCACCTCCTGAACTTGAGCACGTGCTCTGATCCCATTGAAAGTCATGGGACTTTTGCACAATCACATTCACGGCGCTGAGGGTTTGTGCTCTGCTGGGAAGCGCCCTCCTGCTAGCAAGCTCTCTCCAGCACCATGCAGCAGTGATCATGTACGAGCAGTTTCAGAAAGCAGGTCCCTCCATAGGAATACCTGGACTTAAAAAAAGCAAGCTTTTTCCTGTGCATACCTAACACCTACACAGAGCACTAACAAACACATTCAGGGCACACCAACTCTTTCTCTCATCTTCCCTCTCCCTTCTCTGCAGAGGGTTGTCCTCCATCTCACTGCTCACTTACTGAGCTGTTCACCAAGCCCACTGTCCCTGCAGTGCCTCCTTTCCAGCCTCCTGCCAGGCACATCCTGGTGTGGCTTCACAGCTGCTTGCAGCCCACACTCAAACAGAGCATGCCACCCTACTGACCTTCTTTCTGGCCAACACTTAAAGCCATTACATACCTACATCTTTTTCAGCCTTAGAAATGAACTGATAGAATTGCCCATAGCATCCCTAGCATCTCTGCCTTCCTTCTTGTCCATCATAGCCACCAGAAGTGATGGACCACGCCAATGGGTGAGCACAACTCACTCTAAGCAGGATCACTCAGCTGGAGTTGACAACACTCAGCAGACGAGGTTTCTGACATCACTTAAAGAAAACTGATGAGTTTTCCTTAAACAATGCTTGTAAATCACAACAACAAAAGCTGAATTTGCAGAAGGAATTCATCTTCAAAGGCACACTCAAGAAAAGTACCAATATCTCCCACCTGCTTTAGAAAAGCATCCTGAAAGTCACAACTCACCCCTACTGAAAGGGAGAAAAGCACCAGAAAGCAGAAGCTATGCACACTGAGTACTGCAGAGCTGAAAACTGCTTCACTGTCACGTAAGCATTCTGATCAGGAAGGAGATGGCTGGACTGAAACTAGCAAGATGCTTTGGGAAGGAAGAGAGCAATGGAATTAACAGGAGAGGCAGAAAAGTAAAACCCAGGAAAGATCTCAGTTAGCAAAAGTAGTGCTTTACCTTGCCATGGAAACTATCAATATTTTATTTCTAAGTGAAGGATAACATGCCTGGTGAGAAAAACAAGAAAACAGCATTCAGGAGTTCAGTCTTCAATGAAAAACTCCTTTAGGAAATGGTATCGACCAAGTTCAGAGTATCTAACACCAAAAGCAATGTTCTAGGCACACTGTGAAGCAACTGAAGAAGTATTCTGCTGCTAAAAAAGACTGAAAAAAAAATGCAAACTATATACTGGTAACTATTAGTTCCAAATCCTCAGTTTTCACCTACCTCATAAATGTATTTTAATGCTATTTCTGTTTCAGAATAGAAGAAAAAAACCATAAAGCAATCATGCAGGCTCAGCATACCAGATGTCAATTAAAGCAGCCAGGGAAGCGGTGCCATGGGGCCTGTGCCTCTGGATGGGCTCAGGGTGCCAACCTGTCAGAAGCCAACGTGGAAATCTGCACTGCTAGGAGAAGGCACAAGCAGCCAGCACTCCTGCACAAAGCAGGCAGCAGGGGAGCACCTGGCAGCTCCTGCACACTGATTTTCAGTCTCCACAGCAGAGCTGTAACAACCACCAGGGCTGATGTACAGAAGGGTTTCTATCTCGCTGCTGACCTCCATCTCCTACATCAAAACAAGCACATCAAAACAACCCACTGACAAAACAGCCATTTGTAACATCTGGTGCCAAGCATTACCCACTATACTCCCAAGATTTTTCAATGATTCTGACTAACTCTAAGTTCAAAGGGCTGATAACACATCCCTGGCACTCGTGTCTCGTTACGCAGGAAGCTCTCCTGGCAGAGGCTTCTCACCCTGTCTGCTCCTTCTTGCCATCTACAAAGTGGCTCACAGACACCTTACAAAAGAACTATGGAGTTCTTGGAGATTTCTTTCTTTCACTACAAGCTTAAAGGGATCTCACACAGATTTTAAACCTGTCCAACCTGGCTGAAGTTCAGGGATTTTAAAATCTGTATCTGGGGATCCAATGACTCCCTCTGCATTCACACATGGGCTAAGCAGAATCTCTGCTAGCAAGCAGTGCAGCAGAAATTACCTCTGTATCCTCAGTCAAGGACAGTCCTAATGAAGCATTCTTATTTTTGATACAATATGCAGTATTTTACTTAATAGGTGCCTGCAAGCTATTAGGTACAAAGGCATATATATCAAAAAGAAATCAACAAAACTCTCACCGGGTCTGCTTCTCCCCACATACTGACAGATCTGTATAGAAGTCCTACTTCAATTTTAAGAGGTGTTCCTGCATGACAGACAGCAGTAGAGGCGATGCATCCTCAACAGCCTCAATTTAAACTGGAGAACATGGTCTGGAACTGGAGAACTGGTCTGGTATTAAATGTGGAGGTTGGTGGCCCTGCCTGCAGCACGGGGGTTGGAGTTTCATGATCCTTGGGGTCCCTTCCAAGCTGGGCCATTCTGTGATTCTATGAACATGCTGAGATGAGGACAACTACCTGGAGAGTGTAAGTGGATTAATATGTAAGAAATCAGTAACCTGACAGTGTAATTGCCAAAAAGCAAGGGAAAGGCAGGGCAACAGTTGCATGAGACAAAGGCATGAGTCCCAAGCCAATGAATAGGACGGTCACCCCGAAGTCTGTAGTTTAAACAGATTCGCCCAGGGCTTTGAAAACCAGACTAAGTCAATCTACAGAAAAACAGCTGCAAAGCAGCCCTCTTTGAGTAGGAGGGCAGAGAGGACTGGGCACTCCAAGAGGATTCAAAGGGCAGAACTTGCACATCAGATACCACTCATCACCACGTCTGCAGAAGAACAAGAAGCCCAGCTCCAAGCTACTCATTTATCTGGAAGCCTCCACTAGTAATTTCAGTTCTCTTGTGCTGTCTTTGCTACTTCCACAATTCTAATTAAATAAATCCCAGAGGTCACAAGGTAAGGATACAATTCTCAGTAATTAATCTCTTCAAACTGTAACTCAGTCTGGTATTTCTGATGTTACAAAGGAATCCTGTGGCGAGCCTAAGATATTCCAGCAGAAGCCGAGCTACGATCAGCATCTTCCTGTCATTGAGATTACAAAACAGCTGAAGAACTGTCAGGGCACCCAACGTTGTCGCTGTGAGATAGCAGCCGTCCCTGAAGAGCAGTACATATGTGGAACAGAGCAACAGGGAAGAACAAAGATAAAAGCTTTTGACCTTTGCTCTGAACTGAAAACATGAATCAGCAAAAACAGCAGTTTCTGTACTCTTTAACGTGCAGCTCAGCATATTTTCTGCCAGTTGTACTCGCTGTTTGTCATGCTCGTGCAGTCAGAGAGTAAGATCTGTCTCCCTTACCCACACATGTATCTAGCGTGAGATCTGGTATGCCATCAGTAGCTTCCTCCCACAAGACCAAAGTAGCATCTACCCCTCAGATCCAGAATTGCACGCACGCCATTAGATGGGAATAACAGCCACACCAAGGTCTTCAGAAGCAGGAGATGAGACAGAATCCTTGGGATCTGACCTTGCAGTCTTCTGTGGCCTGGACGCAGCAGAGAACCAGGCAGAGAGCACCAGGAGGCAGCGCAGCAGAGCCATGCTGGCCATCTGCCTACAGGGGAACGCACCGCCTCACCTGGGAGGAGAGAATGGGAGAAAGGCAAGAACTCTCACATTTACAGGAAGAGGCAACGAAACGTGTGAGCAAAGGAGGCATTAGGTCAGAAGACACTGACAGATCCCTGGAACACCAGAAGTTTATCTCAGTCTTGCAAATGAGCAGACCAGATAAGAAGAAAAGACTTGAGCACTCTTTAATCAGCTTTCTGAGGACAAAAAATTATCCCCATTTTTAGCACTGTGAATTTATTTCTCTGTCTAGCACTGCTTCTGGTGCTAACCTCTAGAAATATCTCCTTCCAAGCATCAGAAATTGTCTCTGTGCAGCACACGTTATTTGAAACAGCTGCTCCTCAGGCTTAAGGAGACTGAATCAGCTTCCAAAATGGACCAGGCAAAGGGTCAAGAAATTAAACCTTTAAGCTGCTGATGAGCACAGCCTCTTGCTCCCATTACCAGGAGCAATCCTGCCTCACCTGGCAGCTCTGCTCACTCTGTCGCCTCTGTCCCCATGGCACAGGCAGCAAGAGGGACAGCAGCAGTTTCCTCATCCCTTGGGTGATCTGTAACCACGTGGCAGATGCAACAATCACCAGCAGTCATTGCTTCAGGGTGGTGATAGAAAAATCCCCACTGTTCAAACATGGAGCTGTGCCCAGGCTCTTCTTTAACTCAAAATGTGTGTGAACTGAGAGCTCCTTGGGCTCACTATCTGTCTTTTGGGGTGATGAGCTGAAAAACAGAGGTTTCATACACCTCAATGAATTGTACCACCTGCTATAGTCTTTCACGGATCTCCCCCCTGTAAAGATGACAAGAAAGAAGAGAGGAAACAAGCAAGAGCCCTAGTTTTCAGATCTGCTCCTCTGTGACTCTCATCAGCCCCAAATTTCCCAAGTAAGCCTCAAAAATTTACAAAAACTGCCTGCTGCCCATGCCAAGACAATGTCCCTTGCTTGACCAGTCTATGTCTCACACTCCATTACAGTCCCCTTGACCTTGAAGGAACACAGTTGGAAAGCAAGTCTTCAGGGTCAGAGGGTGAGCAGCAGCATACCCTGCCTGCTCCAGGAGAGCTGATGCCTGTCCAGCAAGACCCTGGGACACGTTCCCTCCAAAGAAAGGTGCCTAGCCTTTCATCTCTGTTCCTCAAGGTCCCCTCTCTAGGGATAGAGACAGATGAATGCAAGAGATGTGCCTCTTGAGGAAGGATGAGAAAAGGCGTACATCACCACATCCTTTTGAAGCTGAGGTGGTAAAGCAAACACCCTTCACTTGGAAGGATAAGAAGCAAGGACTGCGCATCTGAGATGCCTGTTGCATCCCCGTGAAGCAGAAAACAGAAGTTCCATTTCATGCCTCTCCCAGTGGAAGGATGATTGGGTTGGGGAGATGAAGCTCCATCGCTTTCCTAGAAGAGGATGACAGTAGCAGAGAAGCCAGGTTTCAGCCCGCTCTTCCATGGAATTCCTCACCAAAGAAAAGAGATCAGAAGCATGCACGTGGCAGGGAGACAGTGGACAAATAACTGCCTGGTATCCCCCGGCTCTTCCTGAAGAGCAGGTATGCATACTGAGGGGAGTAGGGACAGCAAAACTCCACTCCCGCTCACCCTTTCCCATCTGGGAAAAGGTCAACTCTTTGAAAGGGGAGATGACAGTAAGACAAGGGCAAATGGTTTGAAGTTGAGGGAGATTGAGGTTGGATGTCAGGGGAAGTTGTGTGCTGTGAGAGTGGTGAGGTGCTGGAACAGCTGCCCAGAGAGGCTGTGATGCCCCGTCCATCCCTGGAGGTGTTGAAGGCCAGGTTGGATGGGGCCCTGGGCAGCCTGGGCTGCTGTGAAATGGGGAGGTTGGTGGCCCTGCATGGCACAGGGGGGTTGGAGCTTCGTGATCCTTGAGGTCCCTTCCAACCCAGGCCATTCTGTGTGTGATTCTGTGAAATGGGAAGCACAAGCAAGAAGGTTCTCAGCCACCTTCCTCTGTACCTATCAAGGAACAAGAGAATGCCATTCCATCATCTCTGTATGCCAGGGAGTGCATGCCCAGATGCCCCTTTCCTTTAGGTGCAGAGGGAGGAAATAGAGGGAAAGATGCCCAGATCCCCTTTTTGCCAGAAGCATGTGAAGAGATGAGCAGGGTCTCCTCTTGCCATGAGTCCGCATGCAGCGTGGGGGTACCCAGCGCCTCCTATCCTCAGGATGCATTAGGGGGATTCATCGCCCACCCTCTCAAGTCCATGTTGAGTAGTACCCCATTCTCTATGGGCACTGGACAGCCCCTCACCTCCTGGACGCACAGCATTGGCTCGAGGAGGCTGCCCAATGCCCCCGGATGCCAAAAGGGAAGAACACCCTCCTTGAGTGTCTCTCCTTGACCCATTTATGTGTGAGACACGATGCCCAGCTGCCCCCATCCCTTGCCCCAAATGTCAGCATCAAAAGGGTGCGACAGGGAGCGCTCAGCCCCGCACCCATCAACACCAGGGGGGCAAGAAGGGCCGCCTGCTAAACCCATTTCCCCATAGCAGCTCCCTGTGCGAGCAGGGGACACTCAGTGACTTTTTGAGGAGGGCAGGAGGCAGATGGCATCCCGCCGCCTGAGGCGTGATGGTCCGGTCCTTCCGGGGGTGGAAAAGCACCCCGTCAGATCCGTGTCCTTCGGTCCCACACAGCCGACGGGGATCCTGTGCGTGAGCCGCCCTCGCTGGCACTGCTGGACCCCTCCCGCCCCCCACCGGGGCCCCGGGCCGGCAGCGGCCGCACTCACGGTTCCAGTAGACGGGGTAGCACTCGGCGTTGGCCACGTCCACCTCGTAGAGCCCGCTCCGCACGCACACCGGCTCCACCGCCGTCCGCTCGGGGCTGGGGCCGAGAGCTCGGAAGGCCAGTTCGATCCGCAGCGAGTCGTAACCGATGAAGGGCTTCCAGCTCTTCCGGTCCTCCCGGTAGAACCAGCGCACCTCCTCGGCCCCCAGCTCCCGCACCACCTCATAGCGGGGCCGCCCGCCGCCCGCCGCCGAGCGCTGCCGTTTCCTCTCGGGCAGCGCGGAGCCGCCGCCGCTCTCTCCGCTCGCCAGCCCCGCGCCCTCGCCGCTTTCCCCGGTGCCGGAGGAGTAACGCAGCGAAGCGCCGGACTCGGCCGAATCGAACTCGCCGCCGCCGGTCGAGTCGCTCGGGGTGGCCGCCTCCGGTTCCCCCTCCTCAGAGGAGGAGGTGGAGAGCGCGGCGCGGAGCGGCTGCACGGAGCGCTGCCGGGGGCGGCGGGGCGGGCGGGCCAGGGGATGCTCCGCCGCTTCCTCCTCCTCCTCCTCCTCGCCGCCGGCCGCCCGCTCGTAGCGGCCGCCGTAACCGCCGCCGCCGCCGCCGCCGCCTTCCCCGGGCAGCTCCCAGGCGCCCTGCGGCGAGCCGGGCTCAGGGTAATCCATGCCGCGCCGGCGTCGCCTCACCTCGGCCGCCCTCGCGCCGCCCCGCTCACTCCCGGCTCGCGGCTGCCGCAGCCGCCGGCTCCTCCGCCCGGCCGGGGGCGGCGCCGCATCGTCACGTGCAGCGCGACGCGGCCGTGGGCGGTGCGGGGCGGGGGGGAAGGGAGGCCTGGGCTGAGGGCTGAGGGCTTCCTGGAGGCTGCTGGCTGCGCTTGGGCTGCATTACGCAGTTTGCGGGAACTGCCGAGCGTTTACCCCCGTCAACCCCAGCACGTCTCCGGGGTTACGTGGCACCCGCACGTGTGTCACTGAATCGCGGAATATCTCGGGTTGGAAGGAATCCGCAGGGATTGCCGTGCTCCTGGCTCCACGCTGACTACCCGAGCCCTGTGGCTCACTGGAACGGGTTGCCCAAGGAGGCTGTGGATGCCCCATCCCTGCAGGCATTCAAGGCCAGGCTGGATGTGGCTCTGGGCAGCCTGGGCTGCTGGTTGGCGACTTGCACACAGCAGGGGCTTGGAACTGGGTGAGCATTGTGCTCCTTTGCAACCCAGACCGTTCTGTGATGCTATGACTCAAAGCCATGTCCCAGTGTTCCCTGAGCTCTGGCAGCCCAGGGCCATACCCACTGCCTCTGGGGCAGAGCCTTGCCCTGACCAACCTTATCCTCGCAGCTCCATGCTGTTTCCCATAGAGCTCAGCACTCAGCTTGCTGCAGCAGCTGCAAGGCCTCCCCTCCGCCTGCTCTGCTCTGGGCCCAACAAACCATGGGGCCTCAGGCATTTTACACACACCTTGCCTTCCAGACCCTTCACCACCCCCATAGTGGATGGTGGCTTCATGTCTTCCTGATATTGCAGTGCTCAACTTGCACCTGGTGCTCGAGGTGAGGCCACACCTGCTGCTTTGGTGATGTCTCAGCCCAATGTGAGATCCCAGTCCTCCGAATGCTTGCTATGAGTACCAAAAAGGGAAGTGTTGGGCCCCAAAATGAGAGGTGCTGGGGCACACCTGTGCTTGTTGGTGTGTGAGCCACAACCAGCCACCTCCCTGCCCTGTGCACACCTGGCACTTGGCAGGAGGGGGTGCTGAGATGCGTATCAGTGCCGGGTGATAAAACACTTTGTTACGTCAGGAGCGAGGATGAGGGATGGTTTTCAGTCCCCAACACACACCCAGAGATGGATCACTGCTGTGTGTACGTCCCCCTCGTCTTATCTCGTGGCTGCTGTGGGGGTGGCAGAGGGAGAGCTTCCCAGAAACACACCCTGAAATACTGGGGTGGGGTCACCTGTTTGTACGAAACCCCCCGTATTGCAACACCCCCAGGAATGAGGAGGTGGAGTGAGGGTATGTGAGCGATGCTCCTATCCTGCCTGCACATCAGCTGTGGAAAAAAACAGGATGCAGTATGCGTGTTCTCCAATTCCCACATCTCCTCCTGGAGCTGGGATTCCACATCCTTAATGCACCATTCCCTTCTGCTTGGCTCTGTCCTGTGAGGGAACTTCCGTGTATTGCATGGCATTGTATCTCCCAGAATAGGTTTGTGACCTACCTGCTAGATCCACTTTCAGCGGGGGAATCCTTTTAATGGACTGCATTAAAATAGAAAGAGGCCAGATTAAGTTCAGGTTGGAAGGATGGGCGAAGCTTTTAAAAAATGTTTGCTGTGGGTGAATGCATCTTGAATGCCTGGCAACACTTTTTGATCCTAAAAACTCCACAAAACTTTGTTAGCATTCACACGCTTTCACCATGGGAGCTTTGTTAGTGCTCCTTCTGCATTCTCAGGTGGGGAAAAAGTAAAAAGAGAGGAGATGAAATATAGGCAGCCGTCAGAGGAAGCTGTGCTTGACTTGATATCCACGCCAGCCTAGCAACAGGGACATGAGCTACTTGTTTCATTTTGCATTTCTAAATGAACTCAACAAGGTATGCTTTCCGTGAAACCTGCCCCAGATTTTCCTCAACAGTGGGGAAGAAGAGGAGAATGCCACAGAGTCATAGAACCATTAAGGTTGGAAAAGATGACTGAGATCACCTCGTCCAACTGCCAGCCCACCCCACCATGCCCACTGACCAGGCGTCCCTCGGTGCCACATCTCCACGGGTCTTGAGAACCTCCAGGGGCGGAGGCTGTCGATTGCTTTGAAGACACATCCCATGAGATTCTCATTTCCATCCTCATTTCTGTCAAAGCCAGTGGGGTTTTCACCATCTTTTATCATTCAGCAAGTGTTTCGCCCTTCTTCATTTATATCATCCTACTCGGATGCTCCCTCCTTTTCTTCTTGTTTGAGAGAACAAGGAAAGGTTGCCTAAATGACCAAGGGACACATCATGTTCTTTATCTCATGTATGTATTATTTCAGATGACTTGATCTCTGATTCTGTGATTTATTTCTTCTTGTGCACTTCTGTGAGTGTATGTCTGCTGTCCATTTGCAGACGCTGCTTTCTTGTTCGCAATGTCCCTGTAGACTATAGGCAAACAGAGATTGTTCATCATCATCAGGCTGAACCACAGCATCAAGAACTGCAATTTGACTTTTCTTTTTCAGAGCCGTTTTGGAAACCTAGAAATACAAGTGGCAGAAAACTGGTTTATTGAATGTGAAGGGACCTGCAGAACCTCAAGTTCCCTCCCAGAAATGTCCAATTTCTGCTCACTTTGAATTTCTGGGGGAGATCTTTGCTGGGGTGGGCTGGTGTGAATGGAGCCCAGACCTCTCTCTCTAGAGCTCAGAAGAGGAACATTTTCCTCTTTGTGTGGTTGGGAACACACAGTTTGTGGGTGTGGAGTAGCACAGAAGTTCCTGGCGTGACACAGGACTCTACTCCCATCGCTGCTGATTTACATCAAGTAAAAAGTAAGAGTGAGTGTGCAAGGGCAGAAGTTCCCTTACAGAGGAAATATGTGGAAGAATGTGAGTGTCTACGTGGAAGGTTTAAAACCAAATTGCGTTAATTTTGAAGTGTTGTTTGTATAGCTCCGTGAATTTCTACGCAGACTAAGATCAGTCCTGTATGTCATGAAACCCTCACAGAAAGCTTCCACAGACCATCAATCGATACCCAAACATGTTGGCAACTTCCAGGAAAGGGGAACACGGTTCCCCGTGAATCTGGGTAGCATGGGTGTAACTGAAAGTGTAAAGGGCTTCCCTTAATTAAGCTCATTTTACCTAGTCGCTTGGATTCCTTTTGTCGCTGCTATTCTAATTATCCACATCCCAACAGTTTTGTTTTCAAGAGCAGCTACTCCTGTTGGTGCTACTTTATACAGTGTGGTCAGTTTTGAAATGATCACAATGCACAACTGATGCCATCATCTTGTGATTTCTTCCAGATCCTAAATCAAATACAGTGAACAGCACGAGGCCGAGTGCCTGCAGGAGTCCATTAGTAACAGTCTTTACTCATTGATGAATCCTTTCTAACAAAGCCATTTTAAGATCTTTCCATTAGCTATTTTTAAACCATTTCTTATGCACTGGTATTGATTTTGTATATAACTTTTTCTTCAAATCTGGATACTGTGCAGCTCTGAGTCAACATGGTTACTGCTGTCAACTGCACCTGTGATTTTATCAAGGAACAGAATGAAAATGGTTCTTTGACAGGAACGTTTACATTTCCCATGAAAACTGCTGATGGCCATCTCATTACATCCCCTCTCTCCGTCTCCTTATTAATTGGTACATGCCACTTCTCTATAGGTAGGTCAGAAGTGTCAGATGAACCAACATGAGCTTACCTCAGTCACACACTTCAAATATTGACACAGCGCTGAGTTTCACCTTAGAAATGGTCCTCTGGCCCAATTCTAGACTCTCATGTTCCCACCTTGTGTGAGAACAGTCATCTGAACAGCGAGCTCTTAAAACCCTGATGTGCAAGTCCTCTGGACCTGCTGCTTTTCAAATGTCAGCTGTGCTGTTTAATGTTCTTCTTTTTTTAAGTTGTTTGCATGGGAAGCATTTCATCATCATTATATAACGTAGAAACAACATTCAACTTTGTCCCAAATACAGGCAGGAAATATTTATCAAACGCTTCTGCTTTTTTCAGTTTCACAGCTATCCAAATATATTTGGGTTCACTGAGAGTGTTAGGAATTGGACTCTGCTAAAACATTGTTCATCAAATTAAGCAGGCTTCCAAAAATCTTTGCTTACACCTTGATATTTTCTGCTCAGAAGACATTGACTCCAGGCTCTTTTAGAAAGGATGTTGGTTAACTGGATTAACCCCTCCTCCAAAATAGACCTCGGTTCTGCTTTCAGCCATGGAAAGCTTGTCTGCTTGTTTTCCTTTTACTTGAACGCCAGCAGTTTTGGTCCATCTCCTGAGCCAAGGTCAGCTGTGCCTTTCTCTAGAACTGAGATGTTCTTCCAAAGCTACAGCTTCATCTCTCTTTTCCCCTGCTGCCAGCAGACACAGAATATCCTGCTAGCTGTAAAAGACAAGAGCTGGGGGCAAGGAGGGGTCATTTCTTAGATATCACATACCGTCCCTCTCAAGGCAGCATTGTTCAATCGTACAGTTTTTTCCCCCCTCTTTTTCTTTTGCTGTTGTTCCAGGGCAAACAAAAGGAAGAAAGCAAAGTAATGACCCCTGACAGAAGTGTTTACCCTTTCAGATTTTGGTCTGGTAAAGCTTGCATGGACTGAAGATTAGGTGCTTGTCTGTGCATTGATGAGACCCACAGAAAGCCACGCACAGGCAGCCTGCTGGCAAAGAAAAGGCTGAACTAGAGCCATGCCTAGGCTCAGCTGCCCCATCTCCTCCTGTTCTCTCCTTCTGGGGGTATGTATTTTGCCCTTTGTGCAGGAGTGAGTCGGAGCAGAGTGACTGCCCCATCGCTGCAGGTCCCCAAGGCTAGGCTGGATGGCCCCTCATCAGTGGGAGCTGTGGCAGGGGTTGCAGTCAGACGGCTTTGAGCTCCCTTCCAACCTAAATCAACCACATCATTCTTCTTCAACAAGATGAAGAGGGGTTGATGGAAAGAATTTCTGATCATGAGTCCATCTGTTATCACACAAGCTAGCACTGCAATGGATATGTTGCTCTTTCTTTCTCTAAAAAAATAGCCTGGCTCCGCACTCGTCTCCCTGTGAAAGAAGGAGATGGAGATGTGAAAGATGTGAAACTATCAAATGGAGGGATCCATGTCAGTCTTCTAGCCAGAACCCTTCAGCATTCATCTGATGAGAGCTGTTGTAGAAGAGCTTGTCATAGTGGGCTCACTTAATTAATGCTGTATTTGTGCTTGTAGACGTGGATAAAAGGCCTCTCTCAGAAATGTGGTTGCAATTCAGATGCATCAGAGAGAGCCCTTCAAATCCAGGCTCTCCTAATGGGTCTTTGGGCCTGATGATCTTGTGGGTCTTTTCCAGCCTAGATGTTTCTGTCATTCCTTATAGCACTGACATTGCCCAACTGCGTGTTTGCCAACAGCTACTCCAGATACACACCATCCTGTAGTATTTTCCTTCCTCCTAGGTACTCTTCCAATAATGTTTTTTTGTTCCTTTGCTCTGGGATTTGCGCAGTTCCCAGTGTTGGAAGGGTTTTAACTGATTTTCTTTCTTCCTTGCTAGAGGTGGTAAGCAAATAAAAATGATAGAAAAAGGTAATTCTTATGGTGTTTTTTTTCTCCAGATGTAACAGGATGTAGGAAGCGCCTCAAGTGTGTGCACGTGGAAAGCAAATTAGTTTTGTAGCTCCAAAACCAACAAAGCTGACACAGGCATTTTGGAGGAGAGAAGGGGAATATTGTGTAACCTTCTGGTAAGTGTTGACTGTGAACTTGACCAGATCAAAATGCAAACAAGGGCTCTGCATTCATGTTGAGCCAATGGCTAGGCCAAGAGATAAAGCACAAAGACCCCTGGAGGAGATCATCGACCTGGAAAATAAAGACCTTGTTCCATTCTGTAGATGCTGAAATGAAGAGTTGGAGGCCACTGTATCTCCTGCACCTTACACCTTGCATTCAGAAAGGATGGAATACACGCAGCGCAAGTTAGAAATGCCACCAGGAAGAGGAAAAAGAAACAAAACCTTTTTCCTGCACAGAAGTTCAGGCTGGTGAGTGGTTGAAAAGCAAAGGATGAGAGGTGGTTATAAGTTGTCCAGAACTCCTGCTCAAAGGGCTGTAAGGAGGAACAAAGGATTCTGTAGCAGTGTGGGGCTGTGCTGGAGGTCACAGCAAGGATCCCAGGAGCAGGGTCAGATGGGGGATGGAGACATTTCAAAGCCCTCTGTGCCAGCTCTGGAGGACTACACACAAATGTTTTGTTTCATGATGCCAGAAAGCGTTGCTGGAGTGCCAGGGCCTTGAGAACACTTGGCACTAGAAGTGAGTTTGGAGTCATTGTCAGTGTGGTGGTGTGTGAAACACAGGGACCTGTACTGTATCGCCATTGGTTTCAGTAGGATTCAGATTTCAGCTGCTCTCTGTGCTTCATCCTTTCCCCTCCCAAATGTTCATTGTTAGTCTGTCACAATCCAATCCACTGGATGCATTTCTGGCACAAATATAAGAAGATTGGGCACGACGAATCATAGGAGATGCAAAATGCATCACCTGGTCCTCACAGCACACGCCGTTCTAGGAAAGCATAGAGCAGTGCTTGTCATTGCATCCTTGATGGAGGTACCAAAGGACGTAACTTCAGGCAGGAGAGCAGTAATGGAAACACTCCTGTAAAGTCAGATACTGTCTTAAATGTCTTTCTGGAGCAGAGTGTGATTCAGAAGACCTTAAGCCTGCAGGGAGATGCAGACTCTGCGTCTCGGTAAGCTGACACCAAATAGCAGGTGAGCGACCTTGGATCATCTTCGTCATACTGGCCCAGAGGGAATGTCCTCGTGACTTGTGTTTTACTGGGTAATGTGGGATGCTTGCTGTGTGCAGCTGGAAATGTGCAGGAGGGTTGTGCAAAGCTGCTCTGGCAGCATGCAGCCAGAAGGAGCTGATATCAGTCAGGTGACAGCTAGTGCCTTGGATTCCTGCTATAAATACACCACATTGTGTTCATTTCATGGAAGTGCTTTCACCAGAAGCCTCTAAATGCATAAGCCTCTGGACACTCCAGTTTTGCTTTTCGCTGAATATTGCTGTTACTTCATTCTGTCTCTCTTGTCAGATACTTTTACTTCTCTTAGATGCTGTTAAGAGGTCATGTCTGGCATGAGAGCTCCTTTCTTCTTGTAGTGCAAGTCCTGCTGCAGCCAGTAATGAAGGACCTGGCAAGAAACATTGAAGAGGGGCCTCGGAGAGTGAGCTCCTCTCAGTTCCACTCTTTCAGATCACTGCTACCTTATGGGCTGAAACAGGACAGCCTGCACTCCTATGGTGCAGGGGGACCAGAATCAGAATCACAGACCAGCCTAGGAAGGAACAAGCATCTGATATGGGAAATCTGTAGCAAAACTGGCCGCAGTGGAAATCGTCATGGCTCAGGTTACTTAAAAGGCCTCAAAACAGCCAAGCAGTGTCACCATCCACGTGGCCAGGGACAAGATCCCTCCCACTTCTGACCACTGGACCCGTCCCCGAGTTGGCATAAATGCAGTAATCGAACCCTTGCAGAATATTTTCCCATCCTACCACTTTCCAGAAGCCTGGGCAAAGGCTTATTGGCTTAAATAGTCATAGGGCCCTACAGCCCTCTCACCTTGGGTGAACTTCGTGCATGGTTAGAAGCTTACAGCCAGAGTTTTACATCACATCTGTAAAGCAAGCTGCAATGGGAGGATCTGCAAAACAGTGTTTTCCAATGCAAATGCCTGTTATGATCCCTGCCCTGCTCCCCACATAGGCACTTGCACTGGAAAACAGGTACCTGCCCTCAAAAATGGACGTGGTGTGAATCTGGGATTTTGGGTGGGTGAGGGATGAGCAAATGGGTTGTGTCACACTCCCTGCATCTGATCCCACACCCCGATTGGAGGGTTAGGTTTTCCTGTGGGACTTCATCACCCGGATATTACAATGGATTTGTACTTCATAAGGGAGGATGGTGGTGATTGAGGCACACATCCAAACCTGCTGTCAGTATTCCATAGTATCACGAGTAGGACAGGTTTCATGATGTGGACATCTGTACTCAAATGTACTGTCCTGTGCCTTGTTCTCTTTTTACAGTGATTTTAAATCAGGATTTTCTGGTGGGAGGAGTAAAATCAGGGGCACATTCTGTATTGCCATCCCTCCTGGCCTCAGTGGGCAGCCAGGACTGCAGATCATGACTTGAAATGGTAAAGCACAACTGAGCAAAATAGATAAGCTGCAGTTGCCAAAACTCCCAGCACATGGTCCATTTGTTCAATACTTTCTTCTGTAGTCCTTAAAAAAAGGAGGGAAGAAGATTTCCAGAGGTGGAAGTATCTGGAAGGCAGGGAGTTGTCCTCATCCACATCCGTGACGTCCTGGAGCCTATGCAAACATCAGCGTGCTGGCCCTGGGCCTTTTATTGCCTTGTGCTGGAGGCAGACCCCACTAAGTGCAGCCTAGAGAAAGCGTCTGTCCTTTCTGCTGCTTTTTCTGTGCCCTGAAAACTGCTCAAAACGAGAGACACAACTTCCACTGTTGCTACAGTTTTTTGAGGTCTTTGCTTATTCTTCAATAATTGCATATTCTTTCCTTCTTTCCTTTTCTAAGACTTAATGGTGCCAGCCAAGAATCCATATTTTTGCAACTGTTCTAAGTCTGATATCCAAGCAAAGCACCCAAAGCCAGCAAAAACATGTCAGGTTTGAGGGCTGCTGCTAAGATAGGGGAAGTATCTTTTTCCCCAGCAGCCAAATTGTAAATGAGAGTCAAAGTCAAGCAGTGATTCTATTTTTATTCATCTTTTCTCTCTACTCTACCTTGCATTCTTGTATCTACTTGTAAAAAGAAGCAAGAGCCTATTGCTTGTAGTGCCTGGGGAAAGCCAGAAATCTGAGCTAACAGCAAAGCGAGCAGCCAGTGTTGTCCAGAAGCACTTGATGAGGGGGTCAGAGATTTAAACCCCCTGCCCTCTGTGGCTCCACAGGCATCAGTGAAGGGGGTCTTTTCAAGCTTACCCTTGTAATACTCTGGCTCTGTTTTTGTTTTTTCCCCCCCTCATCTCCATACTTTCATTTCCAGATTTATCCACCAGTAGTAGCTATTGGAAACCCATACTTTCATCATTGATGGATGAATGCTGATTTTTCGTGTCAGGTAGCTTCTGTGGAATGCCACCAGGAGATGATACAGGGAGTGATTTAGAAATCCACACAGAACTGTGAGTAGTAAGCAATAATTAGCAATAAGCAATAAGTCTAATTGCAACAAACCAGCACTTATTAACAGGATGAAGAGTTGCGTGGAGAGGACGTAATGAGATTCAATGAGGACAAGTGTAGGGTCCATCACCTCGGGATGGACCAGGTGAGGATGTAACCTCATGCACCCGTACAGGTTCAGGCTGAGCTGCTGGAGAGGAGCTCTGAGGAGAAGGACATGAGGGACCTGGTGGCCAACAGGGTGACCGTGAGCCAGCAGTGTGCCCTGGTGGCTCATAAGCCAATGGTGTGCTGGGGTGAGTTGCAAAGAGCGTGGCCAGCAGGGCAAGGGAGATACTGCTCCCTGTGCTCTGCCCTGGGGAGGCCATGTCTGCAGTCTGAGGAATTGAAACTGCACACGGCAGTTACCTGACTTTCACTGCAAAAAATTATATCATGTGTGATTTCTTGAAGGTCAATGACCGTAAATTGAAATTTTCTTATTAGGCAATGTTAATCAGATTGAGGCTAATCTAGTCAAAGGTGTGAGGAACCGGCTTTGGCTCTGCTTGGCAGCAGGAAGCCTGCTAGTCCAAGTGCCACAGATGCTGAGACATTCCTTCATATGGTATGAGCCAAGTCCTGCACACTGCCAAGAGCTTCCTCTGTAATTCATGGGAACTGTGGCACCCAGCAAGACCAAGCTTGCTGCAAAAGCCCTTTGGAAAGGACAGGGTTTGCATATCAGAACTTGTGTAGTAAACTGACTATGGTCTTAGCCTTGCTGTTTGCCAGCATGAACACAGAGGAAGTTGTGGTGTAGGAAGGCTTGTAAACCAGGGTGGGGAGACTGCAGCCTGAGAGGCTACGGATGGGCTGGAATTTCATTCATACAGCCCAGATCATGTGGTTTTACAAGAAAATCTCAGCTAACATGCTAGCAATGCCTATTTTACCCCGAGAAAAGCAAAGATTCCCCACCACTATTGCGGAGAAACATCAGATCCATTGCACAGCTCTGCTGGGAAATGTGCAAGGGTGCTCAGTAATGTACACAGCCTGTGCCTAGGCTTGGCATTGACTTCGTGCCCCATGACAGCACCAAACTTAGTTAAACCTTCCCCTCAAATCCAGAAAGGGAATGGAAAAAGGCAGATTTCCCTCCTTTCTTCCCAGGGATTTCTATCTCCAATTGAAGTGGAGTACACAAAATACTTTTGCCTGGTCTGGTGGCAAGCTGAGTGGAGAAGGAACTGATTGGCCAGTGTGAGATGGAACATGCATCCATGCAACAAGTTCTGTGTTATTTCAGTTTTTCCATGATCTCACCTTCTCCAGCCCCATGACCTAGCAGTGAGCACTTGTGACAGGGGCTAGCTCTTTGGGGCATTAGAAGTCAGTGACTGCATCCCTGTGCACTGCCCAATTTCAGTGTTACATCCCATTAATTTTGCTGTTCACAGGTTGCAGTTTTTCGGGGGAAGACTTGGATTTTTTTTTATTATCACGAAATATGAAGGTTTGGTCCAAAATTAATCCAAATGAGCGGTGTATAAAAGTGGCCTTGTTTGGAATTAGGATCTTACACAACACAGTCATGGACATTTTACAGTAACGGCTGGTCCAATGGTCCTACAAGGATGTGATCCTTGGAGATACTCAAAATAGAAGTTTCCTTTATGAGAGTGTTTTGTAGGATCAGAATGATGCAAGTCTAGAACTTAAATTTGGTGCCAGCCTCAAGGCACCAAATTTTTTTTACCATAACAGAATCACACAGAATCACAGAATGGCCTGGGTTGGAAGAGACCTCAAGGGTCACGAAGCTCCAACCCCCCTGTGCCATGCAGGGCCACCAACCTCCACATTTCACAGCAGCCCAGGCTGCCCAGGGCCCCATCCAACCTGGCCTTGAACACCTCCACGGATGGACGGGGCATCACAGCCTCTCTGGGCAGCTGTTCCAGCACCTCACCACTCTCACAGCACACAACTTCCCCCTGACATCCAACCTCCATCTGCCCTCCCTTACCATCTAAATGTCTACTAGAGAAGAGATGATGTGGAACAGCTTGATGCCTCTAGGACTGCTCAGGTACCTGGCACTGGGCACAAACTTTGCCAACACTCTGTCACAGCACTGCTACAGGTGTACAGCCAGCAGACCTAAGGTAGATGAGAGATGATCTCTCTTTAACTGTGATGCCACCACTGGCTGTCTCTCAGGAAGCTGTTCCAACTCATGTCTTAGGATCATAGAATCATAGAGTCATTCAGGTTGGAAAAGACCTCCAAGATCCCCAACCCCAGCCCACCCCATCCTGCCCACTGCCCACATCTCTCAGTGCCACATCTCTGTGGATCTGGAACACCTTCAGGGATGGTGACCCCACCACTGCTGGGCAGCTGTGCCACTGCAGCTCTGCTCTTTCAGAGAAGAAATTTTTCTTGGCATCCAGCCTGAACTTTCTCCAGCTCAACTTGAGGCTACTATTATCTCTCACCTTATCTCTAGTTACATGGGAGAAGAGACTGACCTGACTACACTCATGTACCTCATACTTATTCATTATATGTTTATCAATGTAGAGTGTATGAAGAACTCAGTGGTAACTGCACAGATGTCATTAAGTACAAATCGATTGATTTGTACAGGAGTTGGATGGTTTCTGCCAGGATGACATGCAGCAGGACAAGGGTGCAAGGCACAACACGATTGTTTCACATGTCAGTGAATGAATACACCAGAGCAAAGTAGCCCATGAGGATCTGTAAGTTCCACTGATACTTTGAAAAAAGGAGAGCAGTGATAAAATCTTGGTTTGACTGAAGAAAACCTCAAAACTGAAAAAAAAAAAACCCCAAACTCCCTTTAGCTCCTTTGGAGCCAGGACATCAACCTAGGGCTCTACATCATGCAAGTTGTTCTGTGCAGATGGACCTTTGGGTTTGCTCAGAGCTCTGGTGGTTTTTCTGAGGCTGCAGATGGCTCTGAGATCTGCTGCAAGGAGTGGGGCTGGAGTGAGAGCTCAGGGGGAGGAACCAGTGCAGGCAAAGTGTGCCATGCTGCTCCGTGAGGAGTTCTACCACTCCATGCCAGGCCTTGCCATGCCATGCCATGCTGTGCCTTGCTTTGCCAAGCTGTGTCTTGCCATGCTGGGCCATGCAATGCCATGATGAGTTGTACCACACCATGCCTTGTTGTGCCGTGCCATGCTTTGCCAAGCTGTGTTGTGCCCTGCTGGGTCACGCTGTGCCAACCCATTTTGTGCCTTGCCATGTCCCACTACCAGCACCTGGGAAAGGCAGGAGCAAGTTCAATCTTGAGCATATTGCTGAGCACTGCTTGAACTTCCCCAAGGGCGACAAGCAGATGGACAAATAACATTAAACCTCACCTACTTGGATTCCACCTTTTCCAAATGTCACTTGGTGGAAAACAAAGCATTCTCTCTCATGTATGGTGAAAAGGTCAAAACCACTGCAGTATGGGAATAGGGGCCTTCCAAGTAGGGCTTTCCTAGGGGAAACATTTCCTGGAATTTTTTGCCATTACCAGTCTTGGAAAAGTACTGCTGGGGCTGCAGTGGCGATCAGAGGGAAGAGAACAATGTCTCACAAGGCCACGAGATGGCAGCCAGAGCCTGAGAAGTGGCTCACTGGCACAGCAGCTCCCACGGAAAACTCCATCATTTGCTTTGAACTGTACGAAAGCCTGCATTTGGGAACGTGCACCTGCACCACTTCACTTTGAATGCTTTGCGTGTGTGCGCTCAGAATTTCCAATCCCCGTTTCATCTCTCAGCTCCTCCAAGCCCTCCTCGATTACTCAGTATCAAATACATGGTTTAAGCAATGTAATCCCTGCCGATAGGAAAACAGCAGTGCATCTGGTTGTAAGCTGTGCTGTGAGGTCAGAAATACTTCATGCAGAGGGCGGTGAGGCCATGGCACTGCCTGGAGCTGTGGGTGCCTCATCCCTGGAGGCGCCTGAGGCCGTGGATGGACCGCAGGCATCCTGAGCTGGGGGGCACCCAGCCCACAGCAGGGGTGGGGCTGGATGGTCTTTGAGGTCCCTTCCAACACAATCCATTCTATGATGTGATTCTATGTTTTTGTTTGGTTATTTTCCCCGATTTTTTGTCTGTGCTGATACCTCTCAGCCTTGTTCCGGTCCTCACAGAAGTTGGGGAAACACAAATGGGGAAACAGAGGTTTAGGGTGGAAGTGAATGCTCTGGCTGGAAAAACAAAAAAGAACATTTACATGGATGGATTTTAAGATCATAGAATCACAGACTTGTAGAAAGGCTTGGGTTGGAAGAGATGTTAGAGCCCATCTGGAACCAGTGGCCAAGATCACCGAGAGTCCACATAGAGGTCAAGGCATCGATCTGGATGTGCCTTTGGCTGCTTTTGCCACAAGTGACAGCATGACACTCCTTATGCCGGTGTCTCTCAATTGCTGAGCGTATGGCAGTGTGACACAGGAGTCCTATTATTTGCATAATGGAAGATATGTTAATGTTTCCATGCTTCAGCCCACATAAGCTCTCCATATGCTGTGCTGCTCGTGCTGCCCATCTTTGGCCCGTTGCAGCTCTGCATTCCCTCATTGAGCGATGATAATCACGTTGCATATTGCAGGAGCAGTAATCAGTAACAGATTAGCACCTACTGCTTCAGAAAGACCTTAAAATAGTAAAGAAATAAAGGCATTCAGTTTGCAATTCATTTCATGGCTGAATGGTTTGCACAAGTGGAGCTAGAGGAAGGAGGCACCAACCCATGCCCCTCTGACATTGCCCCCTATAGCCCAGGGCATCTCCAAAGTACCTGCTTCTCCTCCCTGCTCCATCCTGCTTCTATGTGCCAGAAAGAGCAGTCACACTTCTTACCACAGCAAGAGGGATTTCTTGGCAGTCGAGAGCAGTAGGAAATGGCCATAGTGGGAATGCCAAGCAGAACAAGGAGGAAATTGTTATCAGCCATGGCAAAAAGGTGAGGAATCATTGCAGCAATTTCTCCACTTCCTGAACGCTTGGGTTTGTGAAATGGGAACTCCTCTGCTCAATGTTTTGTTCAGTGAGCATCCCTCTTTCTTAACAGTGTGAGCTTATTCTGTAGGACAGGGGAGCACAGCCAGATTGGAGCTTCTTTTCCCCTGACCTACGGTGACTTATTTACAAAGGTTTAGACTGAGTTAAAGCAAAGCCGAAGCCTGAGCCTGCTGGTTAATATCTTGCAGCTGCTCTTCTGAAGCCCAATCTGAAGACCATTAACATTACTAGGGACTTTCCCTCTGACATCAGGGGGCATTAGGATGGGGTTTATGCCATGATTTTATTCCTCCTATACAAATAAATAAAATAATTCACTTAAGCCCTTGGAGGGAGCAGGTGAGAACCTGGTGCAGAACTGAGATATGCAGAACATGACCCTACTCCTCCCCCTGAAAATCGAAACAACGGGCTGTGACTTTATTAACTGAGCGTGGATTTAGCAAAACAGCAGGTGAAAGACTGGATGACCTTCTTCTTTTAAGACCTGGGAGCAGCTCAGGGGTCTTTTAAACCCAAAAAAGGGAGCTCTTTCATGCAACTCCCTTGAAGCTCTTGGAGCAGCCAGGTGCTTTCCAGGCTCACGCTGCAGCCTTTGGTTAGGACTGTCACTTCTTCAGCCAGGCCAAGGGAAGCAATGCACAACTGTCAGCTCATCCTTTGTCCTGGTGCTCAGAACCCGAGCGCACAGATGTGCCCCAGTTGTGTGGAGGCTTCAGGATCGTAAACAGAGCTGAAAACTGGGACATCCCTGAGGCTTTGTTTCCACAGCCTTCCCCAGCCGTAAACGCCAGGGCTGTGATTTCTAAATCATAGCCTCCAGATTTCTTCCTGGCGGGTGTCCGGGTCCTTCTCTCCTCGCACACTCACAGTTCCTCAGTGCCCAGCACAGCACAGGACGAGCACATCGAGCAGTCTGCTCTGAGCAGGGTTGCACTGCCCAAACAGGGGCTGAAAGCAAGGGGAGCAAATGGAGCCATTCCCACCTCCCTGGGAAGCTGGCATCAGTCACTTCACTTCGTGAAGATGTGCCCTTTGGTGCTGCTCCTCCATCTCTTTCAAGTAGGGATAAATAGAAAGATAAAGTGCTTTCTCAGTATTGCTCGCAGCTGGAGCAAAGCTTCTGGTTGGGAACTGGTGGCTCTGGGGTCATCACTGTGCTGTGGTCCCTTTGGCCACCGGAGGAGAGTGCGCTCCTGCCATCTCATGGACATCTCCGAGAACAAGAAAGAATTTCTCAACAGGAAGAGAGGATTTTGATGAATTTTTCATCAAATCTATTTCAACAGTTGAGAATTCAGCTAAGTATTAAACAGATTAATTTTTTTTTTTTCCTTTTGCCTTTGTGCAGGCTTTTGATTATGCAGTTGTCGTAATGAACTCAATGTGGTTGTTTCCGATTTGGCCCCGTAGCATCTGGCAGGGAGCCGCCGTCTGAACGCGAGCCTTGCTGCATCCAGATTTGATTCCTTTTCCTTGGCACAGCTTTCCCTCCTGCTGATGGAAGCTTTAAAGAAAAAAAATACCATGACATCTGAAATACTGCCAAAAAACATCAACATGCTTTCTAGCTGCCATCTATTGTGCAACACGAACCTCTTGAGATTTCATATTTCTAAAACTGCGGTGCACCTGCTTGCAAGAAAAAGTACCTTGTCACATGGTGACATGTTTTGTTAAATCACTTTTTGTACTTATTAGCTTCAGAATGTGGGTCTCTTCCCATTCTCCCCCTTCTTCCTCCTCCACCCCGAGATTTCTCCACAAAACAACACTTCCTTCTGGAATTGTGATCTGTGATTATATGACACGCTTTCAACCCTCTGTTTTTGGTGGATGTTTGCCCTCAGTCTACGGTGAGAACTTTGGTGATGGGGTGTTTAGTTGTGTCCCAGTGGTGCCATCACCATGAAAGCCCACTGAGGCCCAACTGGTTCACCCAGCTCTTCACTACCCACTGTTGTGCTGAAGAGGGCTCTGCTGCCCGGCCGAAGCTCAGCTCTTGGGCTGCAAAGAGAAAAACATTATTTTCCTATTTGTTTGATTTTTATTTTTTTCTTCTTGTTTTTTTTCAAGGTAGGTTTGAGCTCCACAGGTGCTTCACTGGGGTGGGAATCTGAGACAGAGCTGTGTGCTGATGATGGGCTCAGGTGGGCAGGAAGGGCTCAGCAGGGAGAAATCTCCTGAGAAGGACACAGGATGCCTTCCCTCTGCTCCCACCTGGTAGATCAAAGCAGTGCTCTGCCAACCCTACCAGCAGGTCGCCTTCCAGGTGTCACAGCCATACACACCTCACTCGGGTTACAGCACCCACTGCTGGCACTTGCTTTCCCTAGAGCATCCTCCACAGACCCCTCCTTTCTTCAAGAACCTCAGGAAGTGACACGAATAACAGCAACAACAACAAAAAAACAACCCTCAAAACCCAACACAGAAGGCTGCGCCGCTTAGCTACAAGGCCATGAGGAGCTCACACTACTCCATTCCTCGTTACAGGACCTTGTGGTACTTAATTGGAAGGGGAGGATGTGGGCACTCTCTCCATTGCCCTTGTCTGTGTGCTGCCATGGGGGGGATGGCAGCTTGTGGTGACAGACACGCACCCAGCCATCACACCACAGGGTGCTTCCAGCAGCTGCCGAATAAGCAGAAGCCCCTTGGAAAGTTTGTCAATATTTATCCTCACTGCATATAGCAGATGAGTGCTAGCAAATTACAGGCTGTATCACTGCAGACAGGCAGGCTCTGGTTGTGTGGATTTGGGCTTGCCGAGTGTCCTTATTGATGCCGCCTTCGTCAGCTGTGCTTGCTGTAAATCAGCCACTTCAGCGTGCTGCTTTCTGCTGCAGAGGGCCCAGGAATAGTCTCAAATCTTGGCAGGAATTCTCGTGCAATCCAGAGTGGTGTGGCCATGTGGGGTCACAGTAGATGCAGGTTAGCTTACTTTGTAGTGGTCTGGAAAACACAACTGGGCCTCTGGAGGAATGCAGCCTATCCTTGGCCATGGGACCATCTCTTTGAATTGGCTGAATTCTTTTCTGGAGGCTGAGGGTGAACCTTTTTGCCCCATACCAGCTCTCCCTGTCCTCTCCTCTATAAACTGGGAAAGCTTTGCCTAGCTCCATGCTCAAAGCATGACTCCTTGATGTATCTAAGGGGTCTGGAGATAACAGGGGCCCAGATATGATTACAATGCACACTTTCCCTATGACCAACTTTACATGTGCCTGGATAAGACTGCAGAACCCACTTTCCCCACAGCTAACTTTCACATGCCCAGATATGACCACAGCACCCACTTTCCCCATGACCAACTTTGTTCCCCCCAAAAGACCTCCAATATTCTCCCTCCCCCACACTTGTGGAGAGCATCTTTGATTCTGTGATTCTACGACCTTCTGAAGCTGGTGGTAGGGCAGACTGGTGCCCTCTTCTTTTGCCATCCCATGGACATGGACCCAAGTCCACTCGGTGGGTTCATCGGTCATGGGTCAGTGTATCCAAATGAAAGCGAGCAGAGGGAAGATCTCCCCTCCCTCCTTTTCCATTCTGCAGTTGAACAGACACAACATTTCTCTTCATTTGCCACAGAACAGTACAGGTCCCAGTTCCCATATTGTGAAGCCCTCTGCCATAAATCAGGCTGATAGGTTTATTCTCTACGTAATGGGAAATTATGACAAATGCAGCTGTATAATCTAGTTAGTAACTCACCATAATGACTACTTCTGGGGTGATTTATGGGTTTTGTCATATGTAAGCTTTCAGAACACTAGAGATTACATTTTTCACACTTTTTGTTGGAATCTCAGTTTATTAGACTTTACTGCAGCATTAATCACTTGCAGTACAACCCCGGACTTCACCAGTGTATCAGATCAGCATGGAAAAGGCAGAGAAAACAAGAGCTGTTGTGAATTAATGATCCGGATAACGTGTCTCCTAACCAGCAAGGAACAACCTGTGTTCTTCTTCAAGTCACAGCAGAAAGCCCTGAAGCCCACAAGTCTTTGATGTGATGTGAGCAAGGGGCAAAGAAGTGAAACACCACAGCCAGGCTGGAGGATCTGCAAGGCTGAGTCTATTCTAATTAATGGTGAAATGATGTGTGAATCTGTCCTAAGTGTTCAAATAAAGAAGATTGATTCCCAGTTATAATATGTCTTATAAGTAAAACATTGGGATTATATAGGAGAGATGTATGTGTTGTGAAACAACCGATAAATCAGACAGACAGTTCCAAGGTCTACTGTGAAGGTCTGGGAAACTTTCAAAGTTGCCATTTATGGAGTTTGGGGTGGGATAAACTGGACCAAAAGGCCATCGTTACCCAAATTGCTTTGGTTTATGGTGTTTTTTGCCAGAGGCCCGTTCAGATAACACTTATAACATTCCAGGAAATACGTTGAAAAAGCCCCTACAATCCATCAGCAACAAGAAGAGGGGAGGCTGGGGTGATGTGACTCATTCCCCACGAGGGAGGGACGTTGGGATCTATTGCAGTGCTGGGAGGGCACATGGGGTGCAGGCCTCTTTTGGGGCAAGTCGACGTGGTTAAGGGACGTGCAGCTCCAACCTTTGCATGCAGAAGCCTGGATGTGTGCTGGAGGTCCTCAGCACCTGGATGTGCTGCCTGGGTTTTTGGTCCCTGGGTAAGATGATCTGCAGGTGGGGAGCAGTATCTCTGCTCACCAAGCACCTGGAGAGCTGCAGACACCGATCACTGATAAGGGACAGGCCAGGCAGGTGACATGGGGCACTGCTCCTGGTGTCCTCTTTCTGCTGCTGCTTACTGCTAAAGATAACAGCCTGTTACCAAGCTCTTTTTGTTCAGGCAATAGGTGGACGGTGAGATTCGCTGCTGCATGTCTCTGCTTTTGTCTGCACTTCTATGCTGCCTGTACCACCAGCAGCTGGGCTGTGCATGCTTCAGAACAGGCCCAGTGTGAGTCTTCACTGTTGGGAGCAGCAGGCCATCCATCACTAAACCAGAGCCTGATTTTGTTTTCCTCTTTTGAGGAACACAAAGGGCCATTCTTGTTTATTTCATTCACAATTCCCATTTTTCTTGTTTGGGTAGTGCAAGATGCCTGTTGCATGAGAAGCATGAAACGTTACATCTCACCAGTGTGTGGCATCTGTAACTGGATGTGAATGCTGCTAAATATCCTTCTGGACGCTTGGAGACATGGCTGCTGGAGGCACTTAGATGGCCTTGGTGATCTTAGAGGTCGTTTCCAACCTTAATGAATCTATGATTCTGGGACATATGGAAGGAAGATGCAGGATGTGAACACAGCAGAAAGACCAAGATAGCAACATCAGAGCCTTTGGGTATAAGCAGCATAGCAGGAGCTAAATCCAGATCAGATCTTCTCAGCCTGCACCCATCAGTCATTGGAAGTCATCATTGCTGGGATGAGAATGAGGAGTGGGAGAAGATTTTAGTGTACTTCTCCAGCTGCCATGTACACACCTCTAGCTCTGCACTGGGATCTGGACCCTGTGCAGGGTGACATGGAATGCCTTGTTTGCCAGGTCTGGTTGCATCTGATCCCCAGTGCAGCCTGGAGGAGAGAAATCCGGAGGCATTCCTGTAGCTGGAGAGGGGAGCTGAGCCATCGTGCAGCACTATACATCATGTCCTGATGAAAGATGCTGGCTTCAGCAAAGAGGCCAGCAACCAAAAGTATTCCCTACCTGCCCACATGAAATAAATGGATGGAAAGGTGTCCATGCACCCAGATCTCCATGTCTTCTGCACATGGCTGGGATGGGTGACACTGGGGTAGATGCAGAGTGGTCAATGCAGCAGGTCAGAATGGCCTCAGCCTACATCTCCTCACCCACATTAGGCTGTGCAGCTCCTGGCCTGCAGGACTATGTGCACCTCTCCTCCCTCACCACCTGCAGCCCCTGTCCCCACCATCAGATGGCCCGTTCTCCTGGAGGGTGCTGTTAATAGCATCAGAATCATAGAATCACAGAATCATTCAGGTTGGAAAAGACCTCCAAGATCTCCAAGCCCAATCCCAGCCCACCTGCCCCATGCCTACTGCCCACGACCTTCAGTGCCACATCTCCATATGGCCCTTGAAGATCTCCAGGGACGGTGACCCCTCCACTTTCCTGGGCAACTGTGCCAGAAAGTCCCATGTAATATTTTAGCTCTATTTTCTATGCAGCGCAGTGCTGAATTTAAGGGGATGAATCTCCAGTAGGCTTGCTGGCATCTTGCTGCTGCTCCACAAGAAGCTCATTCCCCCCACTCTTCTTCTCCTTGTTTTTTTTTTAGGGGAAAAGTCTTTTATCTCCAGCTAGGGAAAATGGAGACAGATCCTCACCCCCAGCCCTGAACACCAGGAGTTAGGCACGATGCTGCTAGACATGGCTTCTCCTCACGCCCTTCTCCCCACTGCCGTGGCTCCATATCTTCAGGAGTGCTGGGGACCCTGCAAAAACAGTGGAAAATTGGGGACAAACTGGAGAAAAAGCTGCCTTGCTTCTCAAGCGGCCACATCTGCTCCGAGGTCAGGGAGATGCTGCTTTTGCCAGCAGAAAGAGCCCAGATGTTTCTCTGCACAGGCAGGCTCGAAGGCAGGTCAGCAACACCAAGCTGCAGGCTTGCAATGCTGAAGACCCCCTCTTTGCAAAGTCTCCGGCATGAAATACGCTGCAAAACGGGAGGTCGGGGTGCTGGAGGGGTTGAAGAGCCTTTGCCCCAACTCGAGGGTCTGAAGGGGTCTTTGCATTGGTTGGGTTTCTGGGTTCTCATATCAATGAGAGAATTAAATCATTATATTAAAACATCAAAACACTAATGCTTTGTTTTCATTGGCACGGAGCAAAATGATCTAACTCCAAAGCCATGAAATATCAGCCTTCTTTTTTTTTATTTTTTTTTTTTTGCTGATGAATAATAAGATCTCTGGCCGCTCGTGATAGTAAATTTAATAATGTCAGCGATTTGAAAGGTTTGAATCCTAAACGTGAAGAAATGTGCTTCACCCCCTCTGCCTGCTGCCTTCTTCTCCACCACCCCCCAGTAATGTCAGGGAGTTGCATGGCACAGAAGCCAAAACGCATCGCTCAGAGCCCATTGGTCCCAGGTACCAGGTGAGTGCCAAACTGCGTACCAGCGCTCCATCTCCCAGGTGGTCTGCATTTGCTTATAGCCGGGTCCTGTAAGCAGATTTAATATTTCATAAGCACTGCTCCATCTCATGCCTATATTATTGACACCACATGGAAGTCAGGAAATTGGTTCTTTCTGGGAACGGTTTGCAGAAATATGCAGCCTGTCAGCTCCTTTCTCATGGGGTGCATTAACAGAGGGGCTCGCAATTACAAGTAATGAACCTTCTCCAGATGTCTGCAGTGACTCAGCTCCAACTTTATCTTCGACGTACGAGATGGACTTGACAAGATGGATTATTTGTGGATATAATATAACAACTCTGCAAAACGTGGAATTCCCAATTATTGCAATTCGGTAGGAGAGGAACGCCAGGGTTTATCCGCTGGATAAACAACAACAACCCGAAAGGAAATAAGCTGTGCCATTTCCCCCCCTCCTGAAACTACAAGTGTTCCCATGCTGTTTTAATTCCTCCTCTTTACGATACCGTTTATGTTACACACATTAAAGTTTAGTCATGTCTTTAATAAGATGGAAACTGGAAGTGAGATTTTCAAGGGAAAGGAGCTCGGCGTCCTAAATTTACTCTGCACTTGGAGAGCACAGAAGAACAACAGAAAGGATGGGATAGACCAAAGAAAGCAATTTTAATTGTCATCTTCCATGGAAAATTGAATCCAGTCGCTCCCCACCGCTGCGAGTGCCAACGTAGTGCGCTATATATGGCTGGGTGCTTATTTTAGCCATTCAGCTGCACAGAGAATAGCGTAGCCCAAGTGAAATTTCTTGGGTGAAGCTCTAGCTGCAAATGGCACACAGGGCTTCTGGGGTTGTAAATTTTAAGCTGGGTGTTTCAAAGCCTGCGTTGAATAGTTGGGACAATCTCTTTTATCGCTAAGAGCGATAATTTCATGCTAACGCCCACCGAAGGCACTCTTGTCAGGTGTGGATAAAGGGATGCTGAATTATCTTTCTTTTAAATCACAAGTCTCCCGGTATCCAGGGCGTAAGGGCGAGCTCTCCTTGGGGAAGTATTTGTATATCTTCTTGGGCTGAGCTGCAAGTTTGTTTGATGTGGATCTTCAAGATAAAATTACTGCGCTCCAGATGTTACAGTTTAAATGTTTGTACATAGGGATTTCCTTGGTTGTTGAAGAGAGGAGACTCAAAACAGACTCGATCATTCATGCAACTGTTTCTAGCACATGCTTTGCTCTGTTTGAGGAGGCGAATGTCAGGAGGAGCTTTTATAAACAGGCCTTTCTTCCTCGGAGCGGTTTGTTTACTGGCTAACGTGCAGAGCAGGCTTCTTCAGCACTAGCAGCAAACTGTTGATTTGAACTATTACGCCTCTCTCGGCAGCTCCAAAAATCTTCCTTTCTGGTCTGGAAGAGAAAATAAAGGGGGGAATTCTGCCTTGTACTCAGTGCCTGCCGTAGGGGAGACTGTAGAGTCACAGAATGGGTTGGGTTGGAATGGGTTGGGTTGGGACCTCAAAGACTGTCCATTTCCAACACCTGCTATGGGATGGGTGCCCCCCAGCTCAGGCTGCCCATCCACAGCCTCGGGCACCTCCAGGGATGGGGCACCCACAGCTCTGGGCAGTGCCAGGACCCTCACTGCCCTCTGAGTAAAGGTTTCTATATAAAAAGAGCTCACGCAATGGCATACCTGCAGGAAATGAGCCTTTGGCACTTGGTGGGAAGCAGGAATCTGTCTGGGAAGGATCAGAGGCCTTCCCCGTGCAGTTTTCTGCCAGGGAACAGTCAGTGGGGCCACTTCCCTGCCATGACTCTTCATGGGTGTCCTCAGCAGTTTGGGATAAAACGTGGCTCAAAGCGGCAGCAAACATGTGTGGAGATGCAGAGCGACTTCAAAGGGAGCAAAAACACATCAGTGTGACCGATAAATATCAAAAGGAAAAGTCAAAAGGAAATGTCAGCCTTCTGTAAATACAGAGGAAGAAAATAAAAACAAAACAAACAAAAAAATACAGCCGCTGTGGGACCGGGTATTACCTGTTGGCTGCTCTGTTGGCACGACATGCAGGAATAAGGGGGCAGGGCTGAGGCCCCTTTCCTCACCGTTTCTCCTGGGCCTCTGAGGAGTCCAAACAAAGAGGTCTGGGGGAGCCTGGATGAAGCTCAGCAATCACCATCCTCATCTGGTCATTTGGGGTGGCCTTGATGTCCCAGGTGATGGCTTTGTTGGCACGGAGAATCAGAGAGGGGCAATCTTCTTCACTTCCATATAGCTACAAACCCTATTTTTGGCAATAGCTCAGCAATTTGCAGAAGAACCCAATTAAACAGTGGGGAAGAGATAGACAGGGGCAGAGCTATGAGGGAAAGGTGATGGAGACCTTCTCTGCAGTGAGTGTCAATGGCCTGTGCCCCCCAGCAAGGAGGGGAAGGGTCTCCCATTTGGGGTGAAAGCACAAAACCACCACACCCACTCTGCTTCCTAGGAAAGAGGGAAGCCACCTATGCAGAGCTGCAAAACACATCCCTCATCATAGAATCATTAAGGTTGGAAAAGGCCTCCAAGAGAATTAAGCCCAACCGTTGACCCATCACCACCGTCCCCATTCCTTCTGCTCCACGCATGTGATGACTGCAGCCAAGGTGAGTTTGGAGCTCACACCACACTGACTTCTCCCTGGGACACCTGGTCTCAGGCTGCTGCTCCCAAGCACTCAGCACCACCATGGTGGTGGTCTGGGATCTGCTGCTGAGCCCCAGGGTGCGAGCAGGCAGCCCTGTTGGATGTTTCCTGAGCAGCTCTCAGTGTTTGTAGTGAGAAAGGAATGTTCTTCCTGTCCCTCCCCATCCTCATTTAAAGCCCTGCATTTCCCAGTCAGCCATATGAGTCCCTTCCCAACACAGTCTTCCCTTCAGCATCATCTTGCTTTCTTAGGGGTTTTGTTAGCCTGTTGTAATATGGAAAGGCTTTATGCTGTGCTCCGGAGAAACATCTTCCTGCAGAACCCCAAGAGAGGAGCTCACCTTGCTCAGGCACCTTGCTGTGGCTCATGCAGGCATGTCCACAGCTTTCTCGAAATGGCCCTCAGTTTGGGCAGCTCCACAAACCAGCTGAGGCTTGGGATTCTGTGCTACCATTTCCATTGGAGAGAGAATGGAGACTGGTTGTGTGTGTTGGTACTGTTGCAGAACCATAGAATCATTCAGGCTGGAAAAGACCTCCAAGATCCCCAACCCCATCCCACCCCACCCCACCGTGCCCACTGCCCACATCCCTCAGTGCCACATCTCCATGGCTCTGGAACACCTCCAGGGATGGTGACCCCACCACTGCTGGGCAGCTGTGCCAGTGTCCAACCACTCTTTCAGAAGACAAAGAGGGTAAGGAACAGACTCACTTTGCTGTCCTAGCTGCTTCAAAGGCAGCTTAGCTACAGATCTCCTTGATGGTCCCAGCATTCATCTTGTACCATGTTCTTGTAGTGATTTGGCTGAGGGCAGTGAGCTCCTTGCTGTCTGACAGGAAGGCCAGGGAAACGATGGAGGCTCGTGTATGCAGACAAAAGTAATCCACACATGAAAATCCTACTCATTTTTGAATGGGAAGCCTTCCTCCCACAGCCTGAGACCCGAATGCTGGCCCTGGACCCGAATGTTGCAGGTGAATGCTTTGAAGAAAGTGGGCTCTGCAGTGCTTTTGATACCTCCCAAAGCACTTACAGAGAGCTACCCTGGGTATATGCCCTCCTGGCTCCACCTGTACGAACTGCTCAATCTCACCAGACATTGCTCTGTGGTGCTCTGCAGCATGTAGGTCCCCAAAAGAAAGGTAAATTTCTCCATGGCTGTATTTTGTCTCCTGAGTGCCTTGTTTGGTGCAAACAGACATACATGCAAAACAAACAGCAAAGAGGCAAAATAGTTTTTGGGATAGAATAGGAATGACAGGGAGGAAAAGAGGCAACTAGGGAAAGAGCAGCCTGGTGGTGTAAGTGTTGTCCCAAGGGATAAGAACCAGCATGGCTCAAGCAGGTACAATTTTGCCGTGATAAAAGAAGTCTGGCCACTTCACATAGGGTCGCTGTCCCCAGTGGTCCCCTTTGTTCCCCAGCATGTGGCAGTGGCAGAGCAGGGCTCGGTGCAGCCGTGCAGCCGGAGCAGCAGGAGCACAGGACTCCCACCGTCCTGTCCCAGAACACTTTGTCCTTGGATGCTGCTCGCGGTGCGGCTGCGAGGACAAAGACCTACGAGCCAACATAAATCATCGTTTGAAGTCTGCAATGACAACATGGAGAAACATTAATGGGATCGTTTAATAAAATCCACATTGTTTCCATCGGGAAGCTGTATAAACAGCACTATCGGCGCTGCCTAAGCCAGCCCTTGAAGGCCTCAAGAGTGTGTGCTGCTCAGCTGATGCTCACCGCATGCGGAGGGAGGCAGGGAGCTGGATTGAACGATTGATTAATCAAGCAATAGCTGGGCTCACTGGGGAGTGGGGATGCTGTTTGAACACACCCTTCCCTTCCGCAGCAAGCTGGCCACCTCCTCCTCCAGCCCAGCTGTAGGTGAGGGATGCTCAGAGGAATGCATGACGCTCTCACTCGCGTTTACCCGCTCAGCCAGCTGGCATCCATGGGTCTCCCTGTGGCTGTCCTGGCTGAGAGATCCTCGCTGTTTGTCCTGGGAAACTCAGCTTGTCGATGCCAAACTCACCCTTTTCTGCTTACTGTCCCAAGGTGTCATCTTTGGAGCAAGGCTGGGTACAGGTGTGTTCATGTGCTTTCGCCTTCGGCCATCACCCAGATCCATTTTAGCTAAATTAATCTGACCACAGTGTGCGTAACAATCCAGGGGGTCAGGGATGTCTCAGACCTCATCCAGGACAATGGTTCTGCTTCTCTTCCAAAACCCCATGAGGTTGCCCAGATTGATGTGGGTGCCCCATCCCTGGAGGTGCCCAAGGCCATGGATAGGGCCCTGGGCAGCCTGAGCCAGTGGGAGGCGTCCCTGCCCATGGCAGCGGTGGGAACTGGATGGGCTTTAAGGTCCCTTCCAACTCAAACCATTCTATAAGTCTATGATTTTGTCAGCAAAAAATGAACACGTTGGCCCAATGTCCTTGGATTTGCTGTTGTCAGTGTGCTGAGTGTTGCCTTGGCAGAGGGTTTTCCTGCAGGAGATCAAAGGCTGGAGGAAGTGTGAGCTGCACTGTCTATGTTTTGAAGAGGGATGAAGCATTTTCCTGCATTGGCTTGGGACACTCGGGCAGTGCTTGGATTTTTCTGTATTTTTAGGAACTGCGGATCTGAAACTGATTGCTCTGAGTAAAGCTTAAAGACAGACAGAGCTGCCAATTTGTGGGATTTTATTGCAAGCTCTGTGGTATTTCTGAAGTCTTGGTTCATGGAGTCACGTGACTAAATGAGAATTTCAGTATTTGTTTAAAAACTTTTCTCAAGCAAGGTGTGAAACCTGAGATTACCTCCAAAACCCTTACAGTAGAAAGAACAAAAAATATGTTTTAAAAACATACTGGGTTTTTTTGGGTGAGTGTTTCAGGGAGCCGGACTTGGTTTTAAAGAAGGTTGATAGTGCTGAAAAAATGTGGTTTGGGTAGTTGTAGTTTGAGGTAACATCTGTAGGGAGAGGGCAGAGCAGAGCATGGTGCAGCCAGAACATCGCTCTATGAAGAGATGATCAGATGAGATTTTCCTGCCCTGAATCTGTGTCTTATTTTCCAATGCCTCCAATGAGGAACGTCCCTGGGGAGGGCAATATCACAGAAAGGTTTGAGTTGGAAGGGACCCTTCAAGGCCCTCTGGTCCCACTCCCTGCAGTGCACAGGGACACCCACAGCTCCATCAGTACTCAGAACCCATCTCCTCACCTTGGCTGTCTGAGGGATGGGGCAGCATCATCATTCTGGGCATCCTGTGCAGTGCCTCAGCATCAGCTCCTGTATAACCTGGAGAGTTCACAGCCCCCACACAGCCAACCCTTTGCTTCTTCTGAGGACATCTCTCTTTCCTGTTCCTCCTTTCCCACTCTAAAGCAGACATTTAGGGAGTGAGAGCCCATGATGCTATTGCTGTCACCACTCCTGTGAATTCCAAAATGAGCAAGGCTCATTTTGCTCTCATTTGCACTACTTGGTGGATTCTATTCTTTAATATTCAACTGAACTTCTAGCAAATCTTGAAGTTCTTCCCTTGAGTCCCCAAGCAGAAACTTGTGACTGTTGCACCTTTAAGATGTAAGTAAGTTAAGTAAGATCAAGAATCTGGAGTTACGTAGCTCCAACTTGCTTCTGCCTCCTGCAATTTGTTCATCTCATGTTGCCAACCACCATCCATGTTGCATTATATACCTAGCAGGGATGGTTACTGTTCTGATGCTCAGCACATAAAGCAGCCCTCCAGCTCTTCAGAGCCTACTGGCTTTGGTTAGCATTTGCCTTCCCACTTTCTGCTGAGCACTTTGTTAGAGCGATAGAATTGTTAAGGTTGGAAAGACCAATAAGATCAAGTCCAACCACCAACGCATGCCTATGACTGTTCTGAATCATGTTCCTGCATGTGACATCTACCCTTTTCTTGAACACCTCTAGGGACAGTGACTCCACCACCTCCCTGGGCAGCTGTGCCAATGAGTCACCGCTCTTTGGTCCAACAGGACTGGGATCTCCAGCCCTATCCTCTCTTGGGCTTGTGCACAACAAAAATGGATTATAGCATAATGTAGCACTACGAAAAAATCCACAAGCAATCCACCAGACCTCCAGCACTGTAGCTGCAATTTTCCCAGGCTCACCATTAGCCCAGGTACAGTCCCAGAGGACTGGGCAATGCCAACAGCAAACCAAAGTCTGCTCTCTCCCATGTGCATCTCTGGTCTGCTGGGAGTAAAATGAGGCGATCGTTCTGAGAATTTGCTGGTTTATTAACTGTTTGGCAGCCTTCATCCTCCCAAAACGACACCGCAAATTTAAAGAGAATAAAGGAAAACAGAAAAAAAAGGAAAGAAAAATCTTTGCTGAATCTAATTAGTTGAATCAAGGGCTACAGACATAACCATGCTTGAATTATAACTGCGTCATTACTTCTTGACTGTAGGGCAGAGTGAAAGAAAGAATATCCTGAATGAACACACCCTGGACTGGTTTGGATTTCTTTCCCATCTCAATTTAATTTTGTTTTTTCTGACCCCAGCTCCTGGGGCTTGGGATGCATCCAACATCTCTGTAATGGTGTTACTCCACCTGCAGCCTGTGTTTCAGCCCGCGTTCCTGCTTGAGATTGCATATTTTTTGCAATTGGAGCAATATCTGAAGATCCCCTCCAGGACCAGGCCCCACTGTGCAAGAATTTGTACCAACATGCGCCAATAAGGAAGTTTCAGCTCAAAAAACATTGAGCTACTTCTGAGGGGGAGGCTCCAGGCATGAGCTGAGGTTCACCTGCTGTCTCCAGCGTTCTTTTCTTGCTTCCTTCTCCTGCTGACACTGTGATTTGGATCCTATAGCACCGTGTGCACTCCATTTGTCACAAAGTCCATGTTGGTCCCATGCTCTGGACAAAGTGGGCAGCATTTCTGACCCTTCAGCCAATAAAGCTGCAACAAAAAGTCAACAGAGCAGTAACCAGGATTGGTTTAAATCTATGTCTAGACCTTAGGGTTGAGACAAATGTACAGAGAAGAAATATCAAGTGTAATCTCTGTGTATAATTTCTGTATAAAAGGACAAACTTTTTCACAATGAGAGCAGTCAACAGCTGGCCATTGGAGCTGGTGGCCCGGGGAGGTTGCGCAGTCTCTATACTTAGTTTTGAAGTTGAACTGGATAAAGTTCTAAGCCTGGTATTTGCTCAGACATTGGATAAGGTCCTCTTTCCAGCCTGAGTTACCCTGGTTGTGTTTATCAGGTCATTTTCTAGGTGATTTGCAGCTCAGTCCCTAAATGAAGCTCACTGTCCTGGCCCCAGTCATTTGCTAGGATTTTTCCTTGTCAGAACCTCAGCATCAGGGCATCCACACACACACTGGTAGCCATCTCATTGCTTTTCCTTTCCCTCTTCTTCTGTCCTTCATAGAATCATAGAATCACAGAATCATTAAGGATGGAAAAGATCACTAAGATCCCCAAGTCTGTTGCCAACCCACCCCCACCATGCCCACTGACCATGTCCCTCAGTGACACATCTACTCTTTTCTTTTTCTGCAGTCCAAGGCAGAGGCAGACCTTCAAGGAAGGGCAAGGCAAGGTTTGAGTGTTCACATCAGAGGGCAGAAGGAAGCTCTTCAGATGGCTTAGCATGGAAAGGAAAATGGGCTGACCTGAAAAATCAGCTCAGCAGAGCATCCATAGCATCCTTCTGGGTTCAGGGAAACAAGCCCTGGGAAACTTCCCACCTGATTGGGATAGATCCTTGGGCCCTGATGCAAAGAGAGGGGGTGAGAGCAAAATGTTTAATGAGAGTAAGCTGTCGTCCTTCCTACTGCAGGAACCTGGTCCTGGGGGTACCCAGATCTCAAGGGGTTGCTTCTGCTATGCTAAACTTGCCAAAATTCAGCATGAACAGTAGAAAGAGCTGAAAGCAAAGCCAAATAACCTTCAGTCAGAGAAGACTCTCCTGATAAGGGGAGACCTTGTCTGAGGCTCTGGTGCACTGGGAAGGGAATAGTATATCACAGACTGGAGAGGAGTAGGCAGTGCTCTGCTTTTTGCAGGCAAAGCAGCCATCAGGCTAGCAGTGCTATGCCAAAGACATGCAAAGCAATCCATCTGCTCCACGCAGCCCCAGGAAGACCTCGGCTGGATATTGAATCCAGCTTTTGGCACTGCACTTGAGAAAAGATGCGGACTCCTTGGAGAGGGTCCAGAGGAGAAGAACAAAGGGGAACAGAGCTCTAGAAACCATGACCTGCATGGAGACACTGAAAAAAAATGGAGTTGTTTTGTCTAGAGAGGAAAAAAACAGAGGGAAAACATGATAACAGCCTTCAAGTATTTTGACTTTCCCCACTGGATAGGAGATAGGAAGCAGTCCTCGGCGTCTGCTGGGGATAGCATATAAAGTGATCAGGTTAAGGGCAAGGGTGACTGAGGTCAGACTTTAGGAAACATTTTCCGAGGGTGAGAACTGTGATTCCTTGTGCGGGAAGTGGTGGAAACTCCATCACTGGAGGGTTTCAAGGAGAAATTGCTTAGCTATGTGTCAGGGCAGACTAGGTGATGAGAAGACCTGTAGGGACTAGAAGACCCTCTGGAGGTCTATCTGGTTATATCTGTCTGATGCGAATTCAATTTAACTACTTCAGCTTAGTCAAGGTGGACTTTTAAGGAATCTTATTAAAAGACGTTGGCTGGAAATCGCATCCACAACTTCTTCCACTTCTCAGATAAGTGCTGCTCCAGCAGCTCCAAAGCAGGACGAGGACAAGGCTTCCCAAAGCGCTGAGCCCTGGGCCGGCTGCAGCTGACAGCTCCACGTGGGGATGCCAAGGCATGCGGGGAAGCTGGATGTGCTGCTGCAGAGCTGGGTGTCGGAGGAAAACAGCCGTGTCAGAGGCGGGAGGTACTGTGGGTGGTTTCATTGTAGTTGTTTTCGTGATTTATGGCTGGTGAGCCTGGAGTCCGGGAGGAGTGTTCCTTCTTATGCTCTTTTGTATAAATCCAAATAAATAAATTCAGAGAGAATCTCTTAGGCAACCAAGGCCTGGCCAGCATATAGCTGTTAAGATTAATATCTGCCTCTTGAGCTGCGCCAGAAGACCAGAGAGGGAGCTGGCAGTGATCTCAAAGCACTTCGTAGGTTCCGAATGTGTTGGAAAGTCTGGCGAGCTGTTCGGTGGTCCAGTGGGAACTGCAGTGTTGGGCAAAGGCAGTCTCAGTGGAGGGTGAACTATGGAACGCTCCCAAAGTGATCACTTTGAACACTTTTGCTGAGCTGCAAGCATTTCTTGAAGGAGGGGACATCCCAAAGCCCAGGGCTTTGCTCAGCCCTGAAAATGCCACCAGCACATGGGTTGGGGACCATCGCCTCTCTTTGTCCTCTGGGATGTGCTGGGAAGGGGGATGGGAGCAAAGCCCCAGGAAATGAGCCAGGCTCACTGCATCCCCAACACCGTTTTAACGGATGGAAGAGGACACCAACGGAGCACTGCTTTGGTTTAGTAGCCGAGCAGCCAGAAGGCCAACTTCACTGGGAGGAGAACGGGGTGCGCCAGTAAAATGTCACCGCCCAGTTGAAGGAGTGACAGAATAATGGATAGGGGTGAGCCCCGAGGAAGTTTTGGATCCTGAGCGCTCTCAGATGCCGCATTCAATAATTTTATGACACGGGCGTTCAGGGGAGTTTCTCCCGGAAACATTTGTTTTATAAATGGCTCATTTTCTAATTACGTTCTGCAGGGCTGAGCAGCAACAAGAAAAAGGAAGGGAAAAACAAGTAAAGAAAAAAAAGGGAGGGCCACAAGACTTGCCAAAGCTGACACGACACACGCTTGCTGCAGTTTCCACTTTGATGTGAATCAGAAACACCCACTGGATGCAAATGATAGCACCGGAGGGAGCTGTGTGAGAGGGGCAGCGGGTCTCCTGCGTGGGGAACCTGTGGGAACAGAGTGGTGGGATGGCTCAGATGGCTCTGAGTGCCCCCAGAAGGGAACCTCTATGGTGAGTGGTCATCGTTGTGCTCCATGGGATTCCACTCCCACCTGCCTTCCTCCCACAGCAGCAAACTCTGTGGTGTCCCTTGCTCTTGACTGTAGAGCACGTTTGCTAATATGTCCCACTGAAGGGTGGTGAAGGAAGAGTTAACCACTTCCTTCCAACAAACCAAAAGGCCCCTGCTTCCTGATGGGACGAGTGCTGGGGGCTCACGGGCGACCCTTCAAAGAGGATGGGAATTGTTTGGAGTGTCCCTGGCCAGAGAGAGGGCCCCAAACTCTTTTCTGGGCACGTGCCCTCTTTACAGGATTCTCTTGGCTCAGTGCAACAAGGCCAGGCGTCCCATGAAGCAACTTTAAAGCATCGCTGGGAAGAAGAGAAAGAGGGGAGTTAGAGGATGCGGCCCATCTTTATTCTGCAAAGGAATCTGGTGGCCACATGTATCCCTGTCCTCCGGCTTGATGATGATGATGAAAGATGTCATGCTAGGAAGCTCTGGAGATCAGAGACACGCGGACCACATACCGGCATTTCAACACGAGAACACAGCTCCCAGCGCCTGCCCAACCTCGGAATTTGCACCTTGTAACACTAGAAATGGACATCTGTAGACAAAAGAAAAACCCTTGTGTACACAGGGATTTATGAAGCCGATGGGGGCTCTTTCATCCCTCCAGCACTGCAAGGGCAGTCCTGCTGCCAACGGTTCCCCGTTGGATGTGAACTGTGAGTTCAACCACACTGGTGTGTGTGCCTGCCTACGTGCGTGGGTGCACACGTGTTGTTCAGGGATTAGAAATCTCTTCCAGGCTCAACAACAAAGGGTGGCACATGGCAGTGATTGTCCCCATTCAGCCAGGGTGAAGTCGGGGGAGGTCACAGCTGTCCTGACCATATTTAGCTCTCAGAACAGGATTAATTTAGTTTAGATTTTTTCCTTTTCTTTTCTTTCTTTTATTTATTTTTTTTTTCCTCTCTAAGGAATAAATTGCTGGCTGGTGAGCAAGAATGCAAGTCACAAGTTTCGGGACCAATGCAGTGATTGCTCATCCCATTGAAAGCTTCAGAAACTGGCTCTGTTTCAGGATACGGGCAACCACATGGCATCCTCCTGGGCAGTCTGGCTCACCATTCATTGTTGATAATTACAGAACCAGAGGATCCTTTGGGTTGGAAGGGACCCTTAAAGACCATCTGCCCCAGCCCCACTGCAGTGATCGGGGACACCCACCCTGTCCAACCTGAATGTGTCTGTGGAGATGGGGCATCCACGGCCCCTCTGATGGAGATAATCAGAGAGACATTTCACACAAAGTCATGGAACTTGGGTTGGACCCAAGCAATCACAGCTACCTTCTCCCGACCTGCTTCCAAATAATTCCTCCTATGCAAATCTGCACCTCTAATGAAAATAAAAGGGAAGGAGAAAAAAGCCCCAGCCCAGCGACCCTCCTTCTCCTTGCCAGATGAGCTGTTCCTCAGAAACACCTGTCTGCTAAATTAGAGTGGGAATTGTAAACGCCAAGCACAGCATATTTTCCTTCGCCACTAATATATTGGAGTTGCATATGGTGCCCTTGGGGAAAGGCAATTGTTTCAAGTCAGATTTTCAAATCATGAGCAAATCCTAGGGAGAGAGATTTGCTGATTTACAGTGGACCTTGAGCACATATCACCGGGCTGAGCCTCGGATGGGGAAAACACAGAACAGGAGCTGAAGGGACAGTGAGGACATGCTGTGTGATGGCACTGCACAAGGGTGCAGGGAGCAAAGCCAGAGAAGTGCTTTAGGTGTGCAGAAATTGCTATTCCTGGTGCAAAGGAAAGGGAAACAGCAGAGAGAAGCGTGAGGTGCACGGGGGCTGTGTCCCATCCCAGCCATGCAGAGGGGAGCGAGGGTCCTCTCATCAGTCCTGGGAATGGGAATTCCTGCACAGCAGCCGTGCCGGGGCACACGGAGGCACAACGACTTTCGGATCGCTTCAGAATAAATACGAATGCAAATAAAAAGCATTTAGCTAAGTGTTTTGTCATTTGGTCCCTCCATAGCTGGAAGAAGTGATTGTTTCAGATTTATGCACTCTGTGTTGTTTTTCTTGGCAGCGCGCGGAATGGCGCGGTCTCAAAAGGCTTGCAATTTTAGGGATACTTTCTGATGCTTAAAGAGAGACTTCTGGCTGGAGTCCACCAACTGCCTATAGCCACAGATACTAAAACTGCTTTCCAATGGCTGCCACTAATCACGCAACACTTTTGTGCTTAACATCTTGCCCTGGAGTTGACCCAGGAACTGATGGGTTCCCATCCTTGTACGGTTCTCCAAGTTGTGGTGCATGGATGAGCCCAGCAAGGCCAGAGCAGCCTCTTGGGCTGCTGCCTCTGACAAACACTGAGGTTCACCAGGGGGGGAAAAAACACCTATATATAGTATCTATGCATACATACATATATTATGTATGCATATATATACATATAATACAAAAATATGTTGGTTGGACCTGGCACTGTGCAAACGCTGACACACAGATGAGGCATGAAATGAGCTTGTTAAGAGCCCGTGATGAGAAAATGAGTTGGTTTTTTTTGTTGTTTTTTTCTGGAAATCATTGAAGCCCATCTGGGAGTCAAAAGGAATAAATGAAAGGTATGTGGGAATGATAGCAAGTGAGCAAAGGTTGAGAGGAATGGAAAGAAGGGCAGGTGCAGTGCAGTTACTAGGATTATTGTCAATGTCATTACCAAAAAATAGTCCAATGGATTATTTTTTAGATGTCAGCTTGTTCATAAAAATAGGTCTAACCCTTAGTATGTCAAGTTCATACATTCATACCCCAGCCGAAGCTACCAAAGAGAAGGAAGGAATGTGGATGTGCTCCCACCTGTCCCCTGTCATGGGGAGCGAGGCGGTGCTGCTCAGCTCTGTGCGTTCGTTAGCAATCCCACTAATTTTACTTCTGATTATTTATGTTTTTTCATGAGCAGCCATTAAATGTTCATTTGTTAAAGGCTTAACACATTCCATTACACCACAAAATTTATATTTGTAACAAAATGATGTCTCAGAGTGATTCAGAATTGAATTAATGTGACACGGACTATTTATCAATATGGCAGCTTGGCTGCTCAGGAACAAGGAATGATTTAGGAGCGTGTATGTGTGCAAACCTATGGGCTCTGCCCTGGTATTTCTCTCTTACTGTAGAGGAACTGATAAATAATCCTCCAAAGTACCTCAACATATGGTTTAGATCATCAAAGAGAAAAATACTTGTAAAAGCACAAAGAAGAAAACCAATAAACATGTACATCTTACCAGTTCACTCCCTTTGTAGGAAATGTAAAGCATGAGGGATGGTGGGTTTTGGGTTAAATTCAGTCCTTTGTGTATTTTTTTTTAATTACGGTATCATATTGGCTTAAATCACAGCCTGGCCATTCCAGCAATGGGCATTAGGGCAGAGGGCAGAAGCTGATGGACCAGCAGGGCTGGGCTGACTTCAGGCACTGCCCCTCTGAACCTGAGCAGTTCTGACACTGTTCCAAGGCCCTGCTGGTTTTCTTTTGCTAAAAGAAGCAATACACGTTGGAGAGCTAACTATCACAGCCTTTTTTTTTTTAAAGTGACCATGGTTTCCTCGCATGTTAGATTTAACATTTCTTTTCAGGGATAGAATCACGGAATCACAGAACCACAGAATGGCCTGGGTTGAACAGGACCACAATGATCCTCCTGCTCCAACCCCCTGCTGTGTGCAGGGTTGCCAACCAGCAGCCCAGGCTGCCCAGAGCCACATCCAGCACACATTTTGGAAGATTTGCATCAACACTTACTGTGATGTTCTATCAATATCCTATTTTATTAACGGAAGTCTCCATTGCAAATGTTCTCCATTGCAAATGTATATTTGGGATTTTCACTCCTGTATACCAGAGCTTATGCAACGATGGCATTCAGGTCAGACCGTGTTGAGATTATTTCTTAAAAATATGTACACTTTTGCTACCTGGTATTTAGACTGCAATCTATATTCGGGCATATACTTATGTAAAAATAAATTTACCCCTGCATTTCCTTGCAAATTCCAGCGTTAAAATAAAGCAGTAAATGTCTGAAGTGAATGGGCACTGGGACACTACAATTAGTGAACTCGAATTAATAATTTCCTGAATTTTCCAAAATAAATTGGATGGCTGTTGAACATTTATAGAATTTACAGTCTCAGGTAGCACTCACAAGAGCAAAGCACTGGGTTTATGAGTTCAAGGAAGGGTAAATGTTTCCTCCAGGGGAGTTCTCTTTATTTTCCCATGCCTTTTTAGCCACGTAGAAATTAATCTCGCTTAATTAGCGCTCTAGCACTTTCCAATGCTTTCATGATCTGCTCTTTTGGAAGAGTATCTTGCATTCTTCCCTGGCGAATCAGCCATTTCCAAACACATTTCTTGGGATTCTTAAATATTTCGCCACATCGAGCGTTGTGGTCATGGCAGTGCAGACGTTATTTATTGCTTCCTTGAGCAGTCCTCATTTCCTAGAAGACACCGTCTGTCACCTGCAGTAACTTCAGGGAAATTTATGAAGCACATCTACAGCCCCATTTGTGGTGATGTCACTCTCTGCAAGGGGAATGGCTCTTCCACTCACTGTCAGTATTTCAAATTGAAAGTGCCAAGCTTAACCTTAGGGAGATTCCACTTGGATTTCTTTATTATCGATAGCACAGATCAGCTCTTTTGTTTTGTTATCCCTCAGACTCTGTCTTTCAGAAGAAGGAAATGAGCTTTTCTCCAGGTCCTTTTGCCAATGGTATTTTCGTTAGGAATTTACATCTTTGTCACCAGATCCACCGAAAAAAAACCACACAGCTGTCCTAGGGCAGCTTTTACTCACCCAGAATTTCATTTACCAAAAGACCCCAGATGTGAGGCACACCAATACCAGGAGCACTGCTCCTGCACTGACTCATTTCACACCAGAAATGAGGAGAATGCCCCAGCAGCTGGAAATCCTCCTGACTTGGGAGTTTCACCTACAATTAGAGAAAAGTGACAACTGTGTTAACCATCTGCTATTCCTTTCTTAAAGACCATCAAACGCTTCAGAAAAATGCTCCTTTGTAAAGTGCTGTCAGGGGAGCAAGTGCATGGCGTGGGTCTGTATTTATCTGGGAAGGCAAATAAACCACTTGTCTCGCAAAGGGAATTAAATGGCAACTCCCAGGGACACAGATCATGTGTGAAGTCAGCCACAAGACCTGTTTTGGGACGTACGCGGCCTCAGTGTGTTTCTGCTGTAGCTGAGTTTTTCTTCACCACGTACTCAGTGTGACTGACACACCTCCGACCTGCTGCAGTTGCTCACTTTGCAACTTTGCTTCAGCATGTGCCCCTCAAACTCCTTGCATCCTTGCTCCTTTTTCACATTTTTACTTCTGTTTTGTCCAATAATTTTGTGACGACTTCTTTTTGTAGGTTATCTTTCTGAACAAAGGTCAAGCACCCCAAGGCAGTCTGTGACAATGCTGGACATGCACCCAACTGCTTGAAGAGCACAGTGGTGTGAGAAGGAAGGTAAAGGATATTGTGTATTTTGCAATAAAAACCCAAATATTTATTTATTTGCAGCAGATTTGCTCTACTTTTCCCCAAGGCCTTGCCCAGCACTTTGACCTCACCCCCCAGCTGCCCCCAGACATCCCCTTCTCCACACCTTGCAGCTGTTCAGCTGTTGCACTTATGGCCTGATCTGCAGGAAGCCCATGTGATCATGTATGAGATTGTTCTGGCTCATGTTTTCCATGAGATGAGGGCTTTGGGATGGAGTTCCCATCATTCCATCAGCTCCCTTCCTCTGCCAAGGAGCTGAGCTCATTCCTGGGGTCAAAGACAGAGGGTGGCTGCTCTGCCCTCCTCTTATGCAAAGGGGTTGATTGCTTGCAAGGCAAACATGAGCTTTTAAAATGATTTACCTGCAAATCCTGCAAAACCCACAATTTTCATGCCCAAGCATAAACCAGGAGGTTTTGCCATTCAGGCCAAAGATTGTGTGGGGCAGGGAGGCCCTCTTACCAGCTCTTTGAAAACGCCTCTTTTCCCTTCCCTCCCTCCCTCCCTCCCTCCTTCTGTTCTTCCCTCTCTCCCTCCCTCTATCCTTTCCTACATACCTACCTTCCTACCAGCTGCTCAGGCTGCCTTCAAAGCCCATCATGTCTTCTCCACAGCCCAGGCACGACCCATCTTGGCTGTATGGGTAGTTGGCTCCAGAGAGGTTCTGGAGTGGGATGTGCTGTGCGTGCATGGCCATGCAGCACCCCATGGCACCCCAGCCATGTCCACAACATGCAGAGGTGAGTCTGGGCTTGTGTCTGGCCAAACCAGAGGAGTGCAGATGAAACGTCTTTCCAATACATAATAAAAGGAGAGTGAATCCAGCTGGAATATCCTGCACATTAAGTGTGATGACTAACTATAGCAGATGTTGGTGCATTTGTTAAAGTTTCCACCAGAAGAGAAGGGACTGGAATATGAGCATTTTAAAATGAAAGGTAGCCCATGAGTCTGGGAAGAGAAGCAGGAGACGAAAGGGGACAGAGCCGAGGGGTGGGAAGGCAGCAGCTGGGTCAGCAAGAAGGCCAATGGGGCAAATAGGGGTCAGGGGCAAGGGGCTGGGCGGGGGGTTTGTGGGGCTCCTTCACCAGCAGGGAAGGGATGTGGGGCCTTCATCAGCACAGCGATAAATGGCTCCGTTCCCGAGGGTGAACAAGATGGAAAATCACATGCAAAGCCTTGGGCAGCTGTGGGAAGCAGCACTCAGAGCCGTGCCTGCATCTCCCACAGGGAGTGTGGAGCACCACTATCACTGCTGTGCCACCTCAGGCACCAGAAATCAAGGAGCAAGGCAACGCTCCTCTCCTTCACCTACCTTGGAACAGCAGCTGTTCCTCCTTGACAGGTGTGTTCATCCTGAGGCTGTTCCACTGCACCCGTGTGGCGATGAGTCACAACATTTTATACGGGATCAATGCACTTAATGGAAGTTATCAATATGTAATGATAACTGAGAACTTTCTAATCAGTACTGCTTCCTGAGAAATCCCTGCGTTCACTCTGCTGAGCCGATCTCTATAAAATGCTGTGCGAACATTCGTGGCTGGTCGCTATTTCTAGCAAAGAAGTGGATCACGTTGTTTCTCAAATTCAAAGCGAGTCAGAAGCAACCAAAAGAGAATGCAGGGATCTGGCCACACGCCTGTGCAAACCGCTTTCTTTTTCCTATTTAATGTTAAAATAATTACAACGTGAGGCATCAGCTGAGGTGTGAAGCAATTCCACTCAATATTCAGTGACTGCCGCTGTGGGGTTTTTGTGGGGTTTGTTCAATAGGTCGCAGTTTCTCAGATTTATTCAGCCAAGTGTTACTCTGTGCACAGAGCACTGTGACTCTAAGTTAAAGATCCATAAACACAAAATTATAAATGGTAATGATGAGAAAACGTGTGTAATCAGTCCAAGTGCTTCTGACAAAAACACCTTCTAGCGATTATTTCTCTGCTACGTGACACTGCCGGTATCTATGTAGGAGTAATTTGAGCAATACCAAAAGTCCCAGGTGTCTTTATTTATTTCTTTCTTTATAGAAATTACAGTCAGCATTGTGAGCTAATAACTGAAGTCTCAGTCATTGTTGCTGTTGTCAAAGTTAAAAGGCAAAGAGGATGACCAGCTCTGGTTAAGACAAGTTCTTCTTCCAGCCTGGCTGGCTACTCTAATATCATTTTCAGTTTTGGATCTAATGCAATATTACCTTAGCTTTTCCTTGGCAAATGAGATGAACATGAGGTTGAAAAAAAGGCACCAAGATTCAGCTTGGAAAAATGGAAGTTCTGGAAGAAAGATTAAAATGAATGAAATATCACTGGCTTGGCTAGCAGCAGCTGAGGAAGAACGAGGCAAATATTGGAATGACATAAATCCTGAGGAATTACAGAGTTATAAGGAAAGGTTGAAAGTGAATAAGGTAAAATTTTGGCTGTCTAGCCACAGAAGTTTCCTGGTGCAGTTATCCATTAGTGAAGCAGCCTTACGAGGAAATGGTGAAGGATATATAAAGTATGACATTTCCAACTAGACTAAACAAAAACTGCGCAGCCCTTCCTTTGCAGACGAGTGCCCCCCAGATCCTCTCCTTCGTCCCATGCAATCCCATGCATGGTGCAAGCAGCTGCATCCTGCAGGAAGAGCAGCGGAGCAGTGGCTTTTTTCTTAGACCACACTCCAGCCAAAGCTGGGCTTTGAATGCTGCTGAGCTCTGAGTGCAATGGCTTCAGCTTGAGCTGCAGCCACAATCAGCCATGAACCAAAACATCTCCTGGCTCAGCTCTGTGATACCTTGGAAAGCTTTGGCAAGATATAAACCTGTTGATAATGGAGCAAGGTCAATTCCACCCTCCTCAGTTCTTCTGTGCCAAAGGTCTTCAATGAAGCGTTAGGATCACCTTGGGCTTGTGCCATGCTGGAAAACCCTGACAGTCTTGGAATCTGCTCACAGGTTGGCCTTTCACACCAGAAAACACAACTTCAAGCCTGCCTTTAAGTCACACGTGGTCCAGTCTCTGTATTTGATTGTCTGCCTCTTCTTTTGCTAAGATTTCCACTCTGTTTGTTGTAGGGGCATCATTACCAAACTCGAGCATGCTCCATGGTACCACGTCCCTTATGTGCCCAACCTTTCCCCACCTCCAGTGGTGTGAGAAGTTGCGTTTACTGGTGTGGCACTACCTGCACTTGGAAGGTGAAGAGAAGACCCTTCCCTTTGCAACAGAATGTTAAAAAGGTCCTTAATTCAGATTCATCATTTCTTTTTCCCTGTGCTAGATCTTTTGTTCAAGGCTTGGAGGAGGATTTAACCAAGGGATCAAAATTGCTGCAGTGTCCTTCCCCACTGAAAGCTGTAGGCAGTGTAATGACAAAGAGAACAAGAGGAAGAAGTTTCTACGGGCTTTATGTGAACGGGATGGAAGTGTGTACCCAACTGAAATGGCTCATATGAGCCCACATCTGAAGAGCAGGACAGCTTCACCTTCCCAGTCACTGCGTGAGGTCAGTGACCACATCTGAAGGAGTGGGAAGCAGAGACACGCAAAGCACTTCATCGGTCAACTACAGCTTCAATTCCTTTCTGCTTGGTAAATGAGTTTTCCATGACAGAGGGAGAAACTATGTCACTCGATAACCAAAACAGATAAGCACACATATCTTCATTAAGCCAGCGATGCAGCAAGCTGACCTTCCAAAACTGTATTTGTTCATGGCTATGGCGAGTTTTCAGCTTCCAAAATCATCTTTGGACATAAAGCAGAGGAGAAATCAGCTCTCTGTGACGATGCCAGTTCAGCGTGCAGCAAAAATAGCCCTACATATCCACCACACATGTCTCCTGGAAACAAGGAGAGACAACCAGGCCTGGTCTATTGTCTTGTAGTTGCTTGGGATTTTTTTTCCAGCTAGAAAAGAATTGCATGTGGCATGGTGACTCCTCCGTATCCCAAGGGGCAGCAGTGGGAGAAATGTTCTAATTCTTTACATACTATTGCACTGGGGTTCCCTCTTTAGCATGTACTCATGAGCTGGTGGGACATCTCTCCATGATACTGGCAATTACAAACCATTCAAGAATAGATGGGAAGAATTCTGTGCCACTCAACACCACAGGAGTAGAGTTGAATAAGAGTTAAATACAGATCCCCTCTTAGTGGCATCTGGAGGGAGTGTTACAATAGCTTAAGATAGATGTGTTTCAAGTTCTCTCTGTGTGATGGGGTCTGCAGGCAACAGTTCTTAAAATGAGGGAGACAGCGAAATGATGTCATTTGGTAGAAACCAGCTTCTGTGAGCAATTAGAAATCCACTAAGCATTTGTGTAAAGTTGGTTATATTGAGGTGGGGGATGTCTCAAGAAAAATGCCAGTAGATGGTCTCCTGCTATCCTTAATCAGCCTTGCTACCCAAAACTGGTGAGTTTGTCTTGCCTCTTGGTCCTACTCCAAAATGTCCTTTGGGATCTCTTCCCACCTCTTTAGCATCTTTAGGGTCACTGGTACGGGACTGGTGTAGCAAAACTTAACCCCCCAAATGGGCTGCTGGTCACCTCCCCTGAAAGCCAGCCTACCACAGCCGCCATTGGAGGGTCCCACATCTCTGTGCTCCCAGCATGGAAGATCAGAGGAAGAAAACCACATCTGTCTGTGGACACAGCCCAGAAGGGATTTAACAGGGAGCCACAGTGTTCTTATAAACATGAAAAAGGGATCGTCCAAAAATTTATGGCTTTCTGACAATTTCAGTGGCCTTCCTGAGCCAAGTGGCCACCAGCCTAAAGGTAAACATTGAGATGTTAGTTAATGCCTGTTCTAGGCAAAAATCTCTGCTGTCAGAGTTGCCAGGTGTTTTGTTTAATTGGCAACCATCTTGTTTCTTAAAGCTTTTCTTTGGTGATACAAAGGATAGTAAGGAACTCATTGCAGCATGACGGCTAGAGGCTGCCATGCTCAGGTGGGGAGAACTGGTCCTACATGCCAAACCCTCCAAAACAGATTTCTTAGCCTCAAGTCCATCATCCTTGTCTCCAAATCTGCTCTCCTATGTGGCAGATAGTGGCTGGTGCCACTATCACACTCCAACATAGGGCTGGGACAGTGTCCAGCATGGTGACATTGGTATGGATGAGAAGGGACATTAGCATAGTTAGAGGGATAAGCCGATAAGCCCTTCCCCAGTTTCATTAGGCATCTGAATTACTGGCATTCCTGTCAAATGTTAAGTACAGACCTCCTCAAGAGTGGCAGCTGGGCCAAGGTGTGCAGGCTTTGTGAATGAATGCAATTTGGTTCTCTGCAATGAAGTGAATTTGCAGTGGGGAGCTCTCTGGTGCAAGGAATGTGCCGGGTTGTTTTTCTGGTGGGGGCAGATAGACCTGGCTGTGTGGGGCAAGCATGGGAAGTATCCAAGGGTACCAAAATACAACCTCCTAAGGCCATCGTGCATGGCCTTCCCTTTGTTAGATGGCTGGGTGTGGGGGCCTATAATCCAGGGACCTCTGATAGCAAACACAAGGCTCTATCTAGTCCTCATAGAGTGGATTGAAGAGCTCAATGCAAGGCACAAGGGTTGGAAACAGAGGAGGAGACAGCTTCTGGGGGAACTTTCATGTCTGCAGTTAAAAGGAGTAGCTTTGGAGCCCTGTACTATGGTGGGGTGGCTTTAAAGCATGACCACACTGCACGGATGGCACATGGGCAGGGCAGAACCTCTGATCACTGTTTCTATTAGCTTTGGATTTGTTTGTTTGTTTTTTTAATGACTTGGAAAAAAAAATAGCACCTTTTCCCTCTCTTCTTACCTCTTTTCTTGTAGGAATTCAGTGAGGAGTAGACAGATGGAGGGGATCCGCTTCAAGATGACATTCAAGGATGAGAAGGGTGCCCATAATTGGGGTGTTGGTAGAACATAGATCTTAGATATGGCTTCAGGGACCCCGGTAGGCACTGGAAATGCATTGTACTGAGCTTTTGAAGAGAAAAGAAAGGAAGAACATGCTGAACATCATTGTTGCTTCCATATGGAAAACACAGGAGGAGAGCTCTGGTGCTGCTAATATCCCAGACAACCTTGTGTCAGCTGGAGATGGGGTAAGAGTGAGGGATTTGGGCTTTTTCCACCATCTTCTGGATTGGGCCCTGGAAGGGTAAATCTCAAGAGGAGAGTTTTAAGAGGTTCTAAACCCTAGGATTTATGCTTCAATAACAATAAAATCCGCTGGGATATATGTTATAAAGGCAGCTAATACACACCTCGGGTGGTGAGGCGCATTAAGGCCATTGCTGTGTGGGTTAATGTCCCCATAAAACACATCCCGTTGTGCAACATTGTTGTGAGCAGAATGAATCAATAACTCCAAGACGTGCCGAGTGAGTGCCCGTCCCAGCTCTGTGCATGCAGAGCCATCCCAGCCAGGGGCTGAGGGATTTGGGGCTAATATGAACTGCTTGTTACAAGGCTGTCCTTCTCCTCCCATGCAGCACGGGGGACCTTTTCCTGTTATCTACCATCCATCCATGCGTGCCTTACCACTGGCATTGCTGGCACTTTGGTCCCTATCCCTATGGCCAGCTCAAGTCAATCCTTCATCAGCTTCTGGGCAAGCCCATGCTATGGCAAACAATAGATTTGGCAGTGCTGAGGGTGTAAATAAAAGAGCCTGGCTCAGCCAGGGCTGCTGAGTGGACGCCACAGAGAGCCTCGAAAACTGGAAAGTATTATATCATTTATTAATAGGCATTTCTGTTACACTCCCCACCAGAGCATGCATGTCCCTGGTGACAGAAGTGCTTACTGGTGCTAATGAGGCAGAACAGAGAGGAAAAACGGCCCTGTGGGTCTGGGACTGGCTGGGGAGCCAGGAGATGTGAGCTCAGCTCCTGGCTCTGCCACCAGCTCTGGGGCCAACATCAGTGCTGGGCTGCTCTGCTCCACCTAAGGGCTGGGGGCACATCACCGCAGTTATTGAGGGTATTGACCACTGGGGATTTGTCCCCAAGCTATAGTTACTGCTTTGTTTCTCTTCCAAGACTTTCCAGGATCATTATCCTCTCCATCTCCCCCCTTGAGCTTGGAATCGTTCGGATTGGAAAAAACCTCCAAGATTTCCAAGCACAACCCCATCCCACACCCCCCATGCTCGCTGACCACGTCCCTCAGTGTCACACCTCCATGGTTCCTGACCACCTCCAGGGATGGTGACCACATCACCTCCCTGGGCAGCACTGCCACTGCCTGGCCAATTGCAACAACGGCAATACCATCCTTTGGCTATCCAGGGCTAAAGACACCCTCTCATCATCCTCAGCTAGCACATTTCAGCAGTTCACCAACAGAAAAACATGCACTGGGTTTTGCTTTCAGTTGCTGGGGGTGGTTTGACAGGTGAGAAACCCCTAGAAATATTCATCAGTACTGCAGACCTGCCTTGTGCCTAAATCACCTGTGTGAAACACACCAATTCATTGCCTTGTGCCCATGGAGAGTCAGGAGACTGTCCACGTGTTGTAGATGGGCTGGCAGAAGCCCACTTTGGCACATCCTGCTCCTTCCTCTCTGTTCCTCACCACTGAAGCTATCTGGTGGTGGGTGCCCAGCCTCTGGGGGGGTGGGGGGCCAGGTTGAGGACCTGGTGCAAGGCAGTATTTTATCTCTACAGACAACGTTCTTGTGCGATGCCCTGGGAGGAGGCTGCAAGAGATGCTTAGCTGATGAACGCTCCTGAAGTACCACATCTTGACCCACTTCAGTCTGAGCACCACAGGAGGAGAAAGCTCATGTTGTCGCTGCTGGAGGCGTTCCAAATCCCAGCATGAGAATGTCATGTACAACATGCTGGGAAGGTTGAATAATGAGCAGTCTGCAGCAAGGATCTACCTTTCATTTGCTCCCCTTCCTCAGAGTGGCAATGTCTGCTCAGCACACCTTGGGAGCAAAATGCAGCTGGGCTGGAGCAGAAATAAACTGGATAGCTGAAATAGGAGAAGTGAGTACAGCTACAGCACAGCTTTGTGTAAAACTTCATTCCTTGCTGGTAGTAAATAAAAATAGTGGGGTTTTTTTTGTGTGTGTGTGTGTATTTTTTTTCTTGGTGACTCACAGCACAGAAATTGCATGGAAAGGGCAATAGAATCAACAGCCAGGGGAAAAAAAAATACAGAAATGGAAAAATGATCTTCACAGTGCATTTTTCCCATTCCCCTTTCATCTCTTACACCTGTGTTTGACTTCAGCCAGCCTTACATAAATCCATTAAACATCTGTCTAAGTCACTTATGCAATAAGCTGAAATGGTCTCAGCCAGGCTAACAGCTCATTCTGTTGGATATCGGCATGTTTCAACCCAAACAGGTCTGTGGAGCTTGCCAAAGCCGGCAGGCAGCAGGCTTCCCATCAAGCCCCACTCATTCAAAATGTTAAAAATTGTTTGTGCCAGAACTTCTGCGGGCACCACCTTATGAAAGCCCCTATTTATAGCTGTGAACTTAGAGGCAACGAAAGTTTGCTTGAGTGCAGTGGCTGACTCTTATGAAATCGCACCCGGCAGAAGCCCGTGTTGCAGACTGACGGTAGCCAGCAGGGACATGGCAGCATGGGGTGGGAAAACAGGATCTTGGGATGGACTTGGGAAGGCGCAGTGCTGCGTGAGGAGCGCAGTATGTGTGAATGGTTACATCCTCAGAATGGAGGAAGGAGCAGAGGGTGGGAGGGAGGTGGCCCTTGGCTCCTTGGGGTCAAGGCTCATGGTTGTGACTGTGGTCAAGACTCTGGGATCTGTTGTTACTCTTCCCTTTCTGTTGATATTTCAGAATCCATTGCATCTGTTTCACCTGCTGTCTTCTTGTCTACGGACTGGCTTCTGTTTCTGCAAAGCTACCTGCTGTTCACCAGTATTAATAGGAAATTTGTTACATGGGTACATTGACCTCTTTATTTTATTGTGTACTCACAGTAATGCTTCTTCAAAATCTAAGAATGTTGTTTCTCTTCCCCTGAGAACAGACTTGGGACGCTTCCTTGGCCCACAGTCCCAACACATGAGTATCTCATGCACATCAACAATCTTCACAACAGCTCCGTAAAATTTTAGGAATCCTATTCTGTAGATCGGAAGTTAGAAAGAATTCAAATCACTTGCTTGAGATAGAGGAAAAGCTTCCAGGCAACAGCTGAAGGTCAACTTATTACTATCCAAAAGTTCACCAGCAAACAAGAACTGCAAGCAGAGTCCCTAGAGGAAGGAGACGCTTTTCAGCCTGTGCTGAAATGGTAAGCTCTAGCTCTTCCCATCATAATTTGACTGGCAGACTCCACGTTCTGGATGCTGCTGCGTGAGATTGCCTCTCTGAGCAAATAGCAACAGCCATCTCGTTTGTAACTCATGTCCCAGTGCTTTGTCCTACTTGATGTTTCAGGGAATTCAAACAAATGAGGTTTTTTCTTTTTGTAGAATAGGAGCTTGCTTTCCAGGGAACCTGCACCCTGTACATAATTCATTTATCTCCATTCCTTTTGTGAGTAGAAATGTCCTCGTTTTCTGTCTCAGTTGATTTGAGCACATAGAAACACCTGTTTTTGTTGTCCACTTTCATGGGACTTTTGCACTGCCTTTTCTACCACATCCCTGAGCAGTCCTACAGGACTTGCTCTTGTTTCAGACTTCCCCAGCCCTTGGCACACTCTCCAATGGTTAGGTATCCCCTCCTGCAGGTTTGGTCGTGTTGAGCTCATGCTTTGCTGATACACCTAGCAAATCTTCGTGTACTCTGTTCAGAAGTAAACAGCACTTGAGCTTTGTCTCCTAGTAGAGGAGATGATTTCACACCATGTGTTTTCTTCTGAGAGTGAAGGCTGCACTCGGGTCTTCTGGGAGGTCTGAGTTGCTGGCTCCAAGTTACATGCAGTTAAACGAATAGATATAGTAGCTGAACTAATTTTTATCTCTAATGAAACACAAGCAAGAGTGCTTTCCTTACGGGCGGTTTGGATCTTCTCTATAGGCACCAGCAACTCTTCTTTAATGGAAGTGGATGCATGAGGCAGCTCAGCTCTTGCCCCAGGTCTCAGTTTAGTGTCCACATAGAGTGGTTATGTACAGAAAGGAAAAACAGCCGCTTTTTTTTCCCTCTGTTTGACAATCAGAGGAGCCAGAAGCTTCATTCTTGTGTGTTCTGATGGTGCATTCCTGCAGTCGTAGTCACAGTCACTTGACACATAACAAGTGTTACTTAGCAGGGCTCAAAGAAGGATCAAAGGCACGTCACATGAAGACAAACATCAGCTGATCCTGCATGCTACACAAATGAAAATCAGGCAAGAAACACTTCAGATACTGCATTCAGGCACCCACGCAGTGCTGAGTGTAAGCAGGAGCAACAGAAATACCAGACGGCCTGGCTGTTTCCTAAGTGTTCTACTTGTGCGTTTCCACTGGAAGAGCTCATGTCTTCAAGACATCACTAGAGGTGAGATGCAGCAAGTGAAGGACAAGAGCAGTCCTGCACAGCTGCTCCTGCAGGATCACGTGGAGATGACTGAGACAACGCCAAGCCGAAACACAGCAGTGTTGAATGGGAAGCTGGGGGACCAGGATAAAAAATAGACTCAGATTTTTAAGAAGTCGATAACCACAAGTGGGTGAATAATCTCTTTGTGTAACACTGGCTCTTCTGATCCCGTTGAGAACTCCTCAGTCTCAGTGTTCTCCCAAGCTGTGTGCTCCCAGTGGCTCATCCATCTTGTGCTTCTAAGAAGGATGTTGCATTCCTGGGAGATGAGAATGCTCCAGGACCGTTCCAAGGAAAAGGGGATGGTAGGTGCAGGAGTTTGGGGATATTTTGCTGTCAAGACCTTGAGTTACCACATCCTCCCCAGCCTTGTCTTTCCTCAGTTAGCAGGGATATCTCTCCTTCAGTTTCCCCAAGGGGTTTTTGTTGTCTTTTTGCCCACATCTTATACAACAGAGCATTTGATTATGGCCTGGAACATACTATAAATAAAACAGCGAAACAAGGAGCTGATAGGGAAAAGAAAGAAACATTCAGTAAGTATGATGTTGGGCACTAGATAGACTTCTGTTTTTTTTCCCTCTGCTGGTTGGATGCATGAAAAAAAAAAGAAACTGTAGCCAACACTTAGTGGGCAAAAACACCCTGGTGTAGATGCACTTTCATTGGCAAAGTGTCCCAACCTCACTGGGTGACATCACGCTAAAGGCAGATGTCCCTAAGTGCCACCTTCAGTTGGGCTGGAGCATCTTGTGATGGCTCTTAAGCTTTTCAGGAGGTGTGCACGTTAGGCACGGGCAGGGATCCTACTGTTATTAGACAGACCTCTTTGTGCCATGTGGTCAGCTGGGCCCCAGGAAAGACAGCCCCCTGGAAAAGCCCTGTGAACGAACAGCCTATACATGGATTTAAAACCATGCTTCTCTTCTCAGCCCATCTATATTGCAAAGTGGTTTTTCAGCCCATCTGTTTAATGATTAGGCACCGCTGCTGATAGAAAGGGCCCTGCCAAGGAGATGAACTGATGCTGTGATGCAGACAGATCTTTTCCATATTCCTCCACAACTTCCTTCTGTGTGGCCACTCTCTTGATTCAACTACTTTGCAGTTCCAGCCCCACAGCCCAAGAAGCAGCAGCATCTGGCTGAAACCCTCACAGTGTGGTATGGCTGGGGGAGGTTTTTTTATTTAGATGGCAGATCTTAAATTCTCTTTATGCCCCCAAATCCATGTGCAGATGACTTTTTGGTATGCTGTTATTTCTGAGGCTCTTTGGTATCTGAAGATGGTCAGAACTGCCTGCAGCTGAGATGTGGTTCTGGGTACACCTGGGTTCTTGGGTCAACGCTGGGTGCTGTACTAATCGGTGTAGATGAAGGAGATTATAGAACCGTAGAATCATTCAGGTTGGAAAAGACTCCAAGATCACCAAGCACAACCCCACCCCACCATGCCCACTGCCCACATCCCTCAGTGCCACATCTCCAATGCTCTGGAACACCACCAGGGACGGCGACCCCACCACCTCCCTGGTCTCTTCCAGTGCATCACCACTCTTTCTGAGAAGAATCTGAACCCCCTCGGATGAGATGAGAGCAAAGGAGCCTCATCCTTGCCTAAGGTCCTCAGTTTGACTTGGACCTTGCTGAATTCAGTGGGAGAACAACCTCCTGAGGGGGAACCAGCAGATGTTCACAGATATTCCCTAAGGTGGGTTCAGTTGTTTAGCTGACAACTGAACACAACCTACTCAGCATGGCCTCTTCCCATCAGGAAGGTTTTTCTTTGTTGTGAGGATTCCTGTTTAGGTGCCTGCAGTTAATAACAGAATGGCAGTAGTCTGCATCCACAGATCTTGGGTTCCGTAGCATGAGGAGCACTTCATTTCCTTTATGCTGATCTTTTCCATCTGCTCTTTACTGCTTGTAAGGTATTCCCATGTGAAAAGTAGTTCAAGCCCACTGTTTTCAAGCCTGATCCAAGAATTTTGGACATTTTATCATTAAGGGCACTAATACTTTGCACATATACAAAATTTGTCTTCCGATTATTGCTGGCTTGTATTACAGTGCACTCTGTAGGCATATGGCCAAAATCTTTACCTTTAGTCAGATATATGACCTGCTGTTTCAAAGAGATGGGAGGCTGGTCCAAAGCCTGTTAGATCAAGGGGGGTTGTTATGCTGGTTTAGCAGAATTTGAATCAGTCCCCAAAGGCAACACAGATGATCTGAATTATCAGAAGTGATCCTGGGCAGTTCTGAGTTGGTAGAGATCAGTTTGCAACTACCAAGGTATCTGAAGAAGTTGGATCAGATTGTTTCAAATCATCTGATGAGAATTAACTTGACTTAATCAAATCACAAGGCAGCTGGAAAATCCATCTAGGCTTGATGGAATAGGCTTACCGACTAGACAGAAAGCTAAATATACCAACAGCAAAACAAACATGCAAACAAAAAAAGAAGATCCATCAGCTGAAGCATGCAGCTAAACAAATTCTGACCAGAAACCAATTGTGTATTTTTTCCGTTCATCTAGAGGGAAGTATTATCAGCCATGAAGAATCTTTAAGCAAAGCAAGAGTATCTTACCAAAGAAGATAATTTATAAAACTTTACAAACTGATCATAGTGATTCCCTCTTAGCCTACAATAATAAACTTGCAGTAGCCTAAAAACAGTACAACTGTAGCAGTAGATAAAATTCTAATAGGTTCTAATATTCCCATTGACAACCAAATGCATACAGAAGGCTTTGCATTTATGCTGATGTGGCAGAGTTCAGCCAGTTGGTTTGTCAGAGAACGGCACTGGTGTGTTTAACTTCAGCTGCAGCTCATAAGAACCCTCCTCCAATTAACATCCTTATTAGCAATTTAGCCCTGCTGAAGAGTAGGGGATGGGTTACATGAGTTCATTTTGTCTCAGTCACCTTAACTCAGAATAGTGTTTTTTCTTCTGAAGAACTGGGAATGCTCCCATGTCTTACAATATGCAACTCCCATCATCTTACCTGCTCCAAATTTGCTCTTCGTGTTGCCAGATAGTTCTTGTGAAAGAATGACCTGCTGTGTATTCCTGACCCTTTTAAACAGCAATCTGTATCCTAAGCAGCATTACAGCAAGTTCTTCTCCGCCCTGAAGCAATATTTTAATGGTATCAGGTTTTAATTCTTCCATCTTCCCACCTCCCTCAACTCTGAAAGCTAGACCTAAATTTCCTGTGTAATTTGTGGCCCACTGATTTATACTGCCTGACCGCATCTCTGTTATACCAGTTAAATCACCTCTTTCTTGCCAAGTTAAATACTAAAGCTTTCCCATGTTTGGTGGTAAACTCCTGCAATTAGCATGTGGCATTCCACTGTTGGTGGACGCTCTGCTCTTTGTCCCACTCTGCTGAAACCCATGTCTGCTTGGAGAGGTGCCTCTCACTTATTATTCTTTATTGTTCTGGCCACTGGAAATCCAATACTTTCCCACAAATCCTTCTCACCTGCATCCTCCCAAATCTTAGAGCCACCTACAGCGCTTGTGGTCTGAAATAAATACTCAGAAGATTTCCCAGGCAACTGGTGGTTTCTTCTCTTCACTTCAGCTGTATTCCCTCAAAATGGATGCTGGGATGACCAAAGCTGAGCAAATGATAGAGAGCAGGGCTGTAAAAGCAAATCAGTGTATCAGACCATAGGTCTCCCTGGTCCAATATCCTGCCTCTGGAAGTGACAAACGCCTCAAGAGGTTTGGGGAAGAGTATAAGGTTTAGACTATCCTCAGTGAGAGCCTACTCAGCTTACAAAAACGGGCAGACCAGGGACTTTCTGAGCCAACAATGACTGCTGGTGGCTCTCTTCAGTGTATTTCTCCTCTGTAGAGATGTCTGTGGGATCCCCACCACATCCAGAGTCCTGCCACAGGCACTTCCAGGGCTTCTTGTTTCCAAGTCATTGCCTTTCCCTTGCTTTGCCCAGAGGCCCTGCAACATTTCCTGTCTCACTGGGCTTCTTACTGCCCACACCAGCCCTTTCCAGGGCTGCTGAGGCTCCCAATCCCCCAGCACAACCCTGGCAGTGCTTGTGGAACTGAACTCCCCATTATCTTTCACATGTTTGTAATGCATATTGTTGATGTCCTACTGGTTTGGCTCCATTGGAGCAACTCATCCTCTGATATCTAGGCATGAGTCTTATGCTCCATGTTGGTGGTGGTGGTGAAAGGTGAAAAAGCTCTTTACCACTTGCCCTATTCCTTTACAGACTGGCTGGAATTCGTGCCCTCATCAATCCTTCTTTCTACAATGAAGTCCCAAGTGTCTAACAATGTTAAATCACATCCACTCATCCATTCTTCACCACCAGGCACTGGCGTGTGTTGGCACCCCCCCTGCATTTCAGCAGGACCTGCCATAGATGGACTTCCTTCCCTCTCCCCTCCTTTCCCTCCTCCAGCTCTTCCCGTTATGTGTCATACCACGGCCTGCAGCTATCCCCACATGCTTGCCCCATCCTGTGGGCTGTTTGCAGGGAATTTGCCCCCCCCCAGCATCTGCAGCATTTCTCTCCCCTTGCCTTGTGGCCAGCTGTCTGCATCCAGAAGCAGCAGTACCACACACTTGTGTGCTCTCCCACCAATTCAACTCCAGCCTCTGCCATCTGGAGATGATCTATTTGTCTATTTAGAATCCAAGCTCTCCAGGGCAGGAACTGTCTCTAATTGTGTGTTTGTACCATACCTACAGCTGCGTTGGACTGAATACACTCACTGTCATCTTCTCTTGGAAACCAAGTTCCTCCTGGGATTGTCCAGCACTGAAAAGCAAGACCACTTGGACATCCAAGTTGCTGGAGGCACATGCCGGAGCTCCTTAGTTGCACTCAGATTAGACCACAGACAAATTCTTTCAGTGACTGCAATTATCATCCAGCCCAATTTTCACCACCGAGCTGACAAAGAGGGACTTAGAAGTGCTTGGCACGGCAGAACTCCCAACTGGCTGGGGCTACAAATGTGCCCAAATAGTACTGCATCCCACTGGGGATGTGTTTGAGGACCCCAGAGGTGCCAGCCTTGTGCTGACCATTGTGTGGCAGTCATTGCCACTGGTGGGTGACGTCTCCAGGCCAGATGTTGCAGGCTGAATTTGGTCCTCAGTCCAACAACACAGAAGGTCTTTGTGTACTAACTTACTGTCCATAGTGAGTGCACAGACTGCCTGTAAGGACTTCAAGGTCATGACGTCCTTAGAAAAAGTGCAAAAAATTAATTGCTTTTCTCCCCTTGCTGCTTAACAGCTTTAATCAAAACAACTGTCACTGTATTTAGACCTCTTCTCTGAGCTGCAGTATATTCGTACCACCTGCTGTTTGTAACACATTTCTCCAAGCTCTGTATTTGCAATGGCATTAAGCAGGTGTTGGTGCTATCACCAACAAAGGAGGTGATATCACACACGCAAAAAAACTTTCAAAAAAAGGAAAAGAAGGCAGCTTAATGATAAGTTTTCTAGCATAGTTCAAGGGACAGCATGAATGTGATACCACAGAAAGCCTCCCACAGATGGTTAAAAGCATCCTGATTCAATAATACAATAAAATAAAAAAAGCACATCTATATATTTTCCCACTTGGTGAACTCCGGAACACCATTTCTGCTTGTTTTGGCTGATTTTTATTCCTGCCTTTGAGTGTAAAGGAATGGTAAGGAAGTTTATGAATGAGGTCTCGCTCGCATTCCAGGCTCAGCTATGTACACGGGCTGTTTTCTGCTGAGATCCTGGGATGAGGTCATTGCAAAACCACCTAGTTTGCCCAGTGTGTTAACTCAACAAAGATTGGAATGGACAGATTTGCAGTTACCGCAATGCAAACACACATACAGTAGTTTTCCCGCATGCCAGCATCCACCAAACTCCAGCCCGGAAGGTTTGCAAAGAGTAAAAAAAAGCCCTTTCCACTATGAAAGGCTGTTTATAAAATCAGCTTGATCAGCTCAGGAATGAGAAGAGATAATGTTTATCTGCACAAACACAGAGGATCGTGCAACGGTCTTAACATCCTGAGCTGAGATAACTTCTCAGCAGCCAAAAAAAAAAAAAAAGGTTAGAACAACAGGAAATGACTCATTTACTACCAGTTGCTCAGGTATTTTAAAGAGCTTCCAGAACATTTGCTTTTGTGTATTAAGAGAAAAAGGTCGCTGATGGTGGGGGAAGGCCTGATGCGTGACATAAAAGCGACTTTCCTTGCTGAAAGAGTAAAGGCAGAAGAAGAGCTCTTTTTTGATGAGGGGATATGAAATACCCTGCAATTCATCAGCAAGGAAGGTCCAACGCCACCCGAGTGATCAGCATTCTTGGGGATTATGGAAAGGATTACGGTGAGTTGTTAGCAGGGCGAGCAAGCCACTGAAAGATGGGCTTCCGGAGTGCCTAGGAATAAATGGGACAATTAAGGCTTCGGGGGAGTTAATGAGATTCTTCTTCAATTTTCAAAGCTGCCGTGTGCAGGAAAGCAGAGTTTATTTGAGGGATGGAGAGAAATGGGTAGCGAAAATCAACATGTTTGCATTTCCTGAAAACACACTTCAAGTCTTTTGAGAGGGAGATAAATTATCCTACTGTTGGGTAGAAAAATCTCAGGCATTTTCCAGCACAAATTGATCTTTCTGTCAGATGGGTCTCATCACGGCGGCATTCGGTGCCTTGAGTCTTTCATGTGTTTAATCTCACAACGCACCTGCGAGACAAGGAATTACAGAGTGAGAGCTGAGGAAGAGGCCCAAACGCTTAAAGGGATTTAGCTGCCCAGTTACCTGGCTCGGGTCAGACTGGGAACCCCCAGGAGAGCTGAGCATACCTGAGTCTGCCAGACTGTGGGTTGGAGCAGGTCCTGGTGGCATTTGGACCTTGCTTGGATGTGGAGATCCACATGTGCCCGTTGTTTCTCCCTTGGTCATTATTAAGAGTGTGAAGGAAAGAAATACATAAATTAGACAGACTGAATGGAGAGCGTGAAGACAGTTCTCTCTCTGCAGGGTCTCACAGCACTGGCAGTGGTGTTTAAACCCATGGAAACCCTTTATGAAGTGCCACCAAGAAGTGTTGCTGCCATCTGAATCACAGTTCTGTTCCCTCTGCATGCGCTACTCATCCACCCCAAGCTTCTTAGGCTTGCTGTGCCACATCTCCATGTCTCTGGAACACCTCCAGGGATGGTGACCCTGCCACTCCTGGGCAGCTGTGCCACTGCAGCACCTTCTTTTGGAGAATAAATTTTTCCTAATATCCAATCTAAGGAGCCAGAATGGGAGATGTGCAGGGGAAAATATTTCCTGGGGGTGTTCATCCATTCTCTATGGTTGAGTCCATTTTCGGCACCCTGGCTTCAACATGGGGTCACCAATGTGCCCAAGGCCACACCTTGCCTCCAAAGTTCCCAGCTGGAGAAGACTACAACCCCTGAATCCTTCCTTCTGTGGGATGGTTGTGGTGAGCTACACAAGCACAGGAGAGACGAGAAATATCAGAGCTCAGTTGTTACAGTTTTGTTGATGGGAAGACCTGCTTGGGTATAAAGAGGTTTGGTTTTAATTATTAAATATTGTCGTTCATGCATCTCAGAGTCCTTGCTTATTTTTTTTTCTGCCACAGTATGACCCAGGAAACACATTTCACTCTAGAAGAATTCCAAGGCAATATCACAAATTCCTCTAGGCCCTAATTTATACAATAGTTTTCCCTGTGAAGGGCTGCCATGGGTGTTGCGTTTTGATTTTTTGCCATGGCTTTGCTATCAGCTTCCGGTAAACCATAAAACTCCAGCTCTCTCAATCTGCAGAACTGCATGACAAAGTGCAATCAGCATCTTATAAATCCACATCAGTATCGAGGCAGTTCCTTTCACATGCACTGTTTCTTATTAAACAAATATCTATCGACCGATCACTCATGCTGTTACAACGCTAGGTATCCAGGCAACTTATTCAAAACTTGCTGAAGTCAATGGAAAGAGCCTGCTTTCCCCACAAGACCATTGGCTTCAAAACGAGCTGTTCTTTAGGAACCAGCAGGCTTCTCACTGGTATGTCAGCTCCCTGCACCTGCACGGAGCAGGGAATAAAGAGGGAAAGCATTAAGAAAGCTGCACGAGGCCCGATCCAAAGAGAATCATAGAACACAATAGAATTCACATGATTGCTGTTGCTGGTTGGATGCCTCCCATTTTCTCCCGTTCTGTCCCAGGACAAGCAGGAGGGCTTGGCTGGGCGGCATGCTGAAGTCATTGACGTGCGTGGCATCCATTGGCTCCTGGGACAAGCAGCGCGAGAGCTGGGGTTTCAGACAGCCGGCACCCGCCTGCCAGCTGAAGTACAAAGCCTAATTGAAGAAAGCTGTTCTTTCATCCACACAAAGCATAAACAGCCAGTGTTATGGTGACAAACTTCCCAGCAGCTTTGTCGCTGCTGCTCCAAGCGCTCGAGTCCGTCCGCACTGAAAGCAGAAAAAAGAAGGCGACGTCTTTATTTTGCAAAACTTCTCCGCCTGATTCCGGCGGGGCTTTGGAGCTGATGTGCAAAACTTGCACATCTGTGACGGTCCTGAATCACGTACCGGATCGTTCTCGTCTGGGTGTCCAAACCATGGAAAAATTACCATTTTGTTTCTAGAGCGTTTGCATAATATCTTTATTTCCCTCCCCTCGTTAGATAACGTTATTTTTATTCCAAAGCTACTGCCACTCTCTTGTCTGTATTGGTGGCTCCATGGACAGCATCTGTGCTTTGACCCAAGCAATTCTCCATTGCAGAACATCCCCTCGACAACAGGAGGTTCCCCAAAGCTCCCCCAAGCTCCCACACAGGGAAAGAGGTGACAATTGCTCCGTGGCTCGATAGGTGGGATCTGTCAGAGGTTCACTCTGACACGTCAGAGGGCTCGGCGTGATGGTCTCGGGCTCTGTTTCTGTTTTCGGGGAGTGCTGGGAGGAGTGGCAGGAGGTTAGCCTTTTCCCATCACCTCCGTGCCAGAGATATGCTTGGCCCCGCCGCCGCGCGCTCTTGGCTGCTCATCACAAGGCCCCCTGTCAAAACGAGGATGGCTGATGAGCTACGAACAAGCTCACAGCTAGATAATAGATGAAAGAGCCTCAAGATAAATTAGGTGCCTCCAGAAAACCTGGCCAAATGTGTTTAAAACAGGAGATCCAACACCATTAATTCTCATCAGGCAGCTTGAAAAAAGGCAACCCAGCACTTGACTTATGCTTAGAAAACGTTATCTTTCCTTTTAACAGGGGTTTTATAGTGTACTCTGAGAAGATGACAAACAATAGGGTTATTTTGAAGTCATGCCAAACACTACATTCGCTGGAGGAGGAGAACAATGTTACCTCCTATCTGTCAACTGACCCCACAGCCATTAAGCCATTTCACCAACAAACAATATTAATAAAAAAGGAGAAGTGCTGTTCTTAAGTTCCTTACAGCCGGAGCTGGAGAAATGTCTCTGAATGAGTTATTTGTCCCTTTGGGAAAGATCACTTTGTCAAAAGTGAACCTTTCCTGCAAGAAAGCATCAGTTTGATCATTTCTCATCTAAGAAACTGAAACAAAATGAAGCATTTCAGTAATTCCCATGCTCCGTTCTGAAGAGGGGAAGGCTTTGGTTTTGTGTCCCAGCAATTTCTAGTTTCACACTATGCCTAATAAAACTGAGATGGGATGGGTAAGCCCTGAGCACTGGTGCAGAGGACAGGGAGCTGGAGCTCATAGTTCCTGGAGCAGGGACCATATTGGGGGTTTTGTTTCTGCTCAGAGCCCCCCACGCTGATCTCTGACGTGCTACTGTAAGACGAATAAGCGTACAGCAAATAAGAACAAACCTCTAACATCTTTTCACCAGTGGGAGTCTTTCCCACATTGGCCCCAGCCAAAAAAGGTGCCAAAGACTTCAGGGGGACAGATGGGAATAGCTATTTTGGTGGCAAAAGAGCCACCTGCTTGCAGCAGGATGGGTAGGTGTGTCATTGCCAACAGCGCCATATCATCCCATTCAAAAGACATCAACAATTTCATCTGAACATTTTCAAGGAGAAAATTCCTTGCTCTCTCTCACAATTGGAATAAGCCTGCTCTCATGTGACACCCTTCTCTGTGCTTATTTGGGCTGCGTGCTCCAAACCGCCACATTATGCGATCTTCCAAGCAAAGGGGCTGTTTGCATAGGTAGACCCAGAGACGTGTGTGCATGCGGGGTTAGGAGCTAGCAATAGCCATCCCTTCCTTCCAACGCAAATATGAGTAACAGCGATGCTATTTCCAGCTTCACTGGCACATGTCACCCCGGGTGCTCGGATTGCAAACTCAAACACATGCTGAGCATGGGACAAAACCAGCTCCTCCTGGCCTCGATCCGCCCAGCTGTCTTCGCCCCATGCCGAGCCCTGCTCCGCTCCCTGTGCTCTGGGCAGGTGCAAGGCTCGGTGCAATCGCAGAGCCTTTGCAACCCGATATGCCACGCACAGGAGCTGCTTTCATGTGCTGCATGTTTAGGCAAGCTTATGTCTTGCAACTGACACACACACCAAAAAAATGATGTTAATTTCCTCTAACTTCCCCCTAGTTAAGCATGATTCTGGATAATAATGGAGTGAAGATGGAGAGCGGCCGTCTTTTAAAGGTGCAGATGAGTTAGGTGCAGAGCCCTCTTTGCCAAGAAAAGGCTCTGGGAGGGGCAGGGTGGTCTCAGCCTGTGGACTGCGGATGATGCATCGTGACCAGGACAACAGAGGGCTGCAGCAACCCATGGCAGCAAAGATGCACCCGGGAGCCCACATCCCTGTGTTACTTTTAAAATCCATACGGGGGACACCACAGACCTCAGATCCCGAGGTAGATGCTTGCTGTTAGCCTATCCTTGTCCCCACGGGGCCCATTTGAGCCGAGGGCACAGCATCCTTGGATGTCCCAGCTGGGGAATGGGCTGCTGTGCTGCTTCTGAGAGCTGATTAGTTAATTAACAGCCCATGAGAGTCAGGTGAAATCCTATCTGTCGGAGAGACCATGCCCCTGTTCCTAGGCGTGTACACATGTGGTATCGTTTTTCCATTATTTGGAACATACAGAACTAAATTAATAACAGTTCTTACAAGGCCCTGGGGCTCTCCGTGGAAGAATTTTGATCTCCTTAGGAAAGGCTCACCATTTCTCATAGGAGAGATGCACTTGACTCCTGACCTCTTTTCAAAGGCACCTGTGTGAGCTTTTAAAATCCACTACCACCAATTATCCACTTTCAACCTGAAGTGTTTAAACCTCGGACCACATTAACTGAGCTTAGCACATAGCCATGTCATTGCAGACTTCCTGATGTGAGGAGATGCCTTGACACGGCTGAAAGAGAATTTAGGGATGAGGCATGAGATTATCAGCTTCTTCTCCTGACAGCTTCAAACAAAGGAGCCTTTTAGCCACCTGGTTTGTGTCTCCCACACCTGCATTAAGACTGGGAGACAAACCTTTGTACTGCTGCCTTGATCCTATTATTTGCATGTACCTGTCCACAGTCACCCAGCATCACTTAATAGCCTTCAGAGAGACCAAAGGGAAGAAGATGCACATCTACTATTTCTCTTTCAGTTTAATTCCTTTTTTTTTTTTTTTTTTTCTCTCTGGGGCAGCAAGACTTTTAGGACACTATGGCATTTATTTAAACTCGAAGGAGATTTATTTGGCAGGAGGATGAGAAGGCAGAAGATAGGGATGAGGGGTGAAAGAGGAGTCTGGCTGAGCTGAGGAGTGCTAAGCCTCATGCCTGCTCCCAGCTCTGGGCAGACATTTGTCTGCAGAACTCCTCTACTCCTTGCAAAAGTTCAACCCTGAGCTCACATCCCTCCCTTGGTGAGACACTGGGGGCACTCCCCACTGCTGCACCTGCACCCAGACAGTAAGGGCTGCTCATCCTTGAGAAGCCTGACTCACATCCCAGTCACCTGCTCCTCTTCCCCACCCCATACTGTGGTGCAACCTCATTCTTTCCCACAGAATGGTACCACTTCCCCGTATCTTTGGCTCAAGCACCCCTGGAAGTGAGTTCCCAGGCCAGATTTAGCCTGGATGCAGAGCTAGGGATGTGCCTCCCTACGCCCGATGGTGAAATTAGCTTTGTCTTCCCCATCCCAGAGCTGGAAGGAATGTCTAGATTTTAAATTAAATTCATATTCTCTTTCCCGTGCCTGCAGAATTAGCCAAAAGGACAGAACATTATTAACCTTCTGGATCCAGCTCTAGCTGACAAGGTGTCTATGCAAGGGGAGATTTCAGCTGTAGCTGTACATACATACATTGCTGCCTTCAGCCTCGGCCAGCCCTTTGACTCATCATTGTAACTCAGTAAGGTAGAAATATTAGAGTTGCATTCATATTCCAGGTCTGGTTTAAATCACTAGCATTGTGGAAAGCTCTGGATAGGTCCAAAAAAAAAAAAAAAAAAAAAAAAAAAGGAAGGAAAAAAATAGTTTTCTGGTTCTAGTTTTTCATATTTTCTTTTCCCCTCTGAAAAGTGAAACCCTCCAGCTGCCCGGCATTGCACAATGGCCCAAATGCTGTGAGTTCCAGCCCTAATCCCCGCTGCTCTGCACGCCAGCCCGCACAGGGCTCAGCAACACTGTGCTCCCCCAACACTGAAGTGGGAAAGCACTGGGGTCCTGGGGCTGGTGGTGTGTCTCCATCACCAAACCGTGCATTTGGGCTGTGAAGGTTGTCCGTCAGCTGTAGGAATCATGGGAGAGGGACAAAGAATAGGGTTGACTCCCTTGGCTATCTTCTGGTTTGTGCTCTCACAGGAAGCAAAATGGGTGTAAATCTCCAGATTTCGATCATGTGTTATGCATGCTTTCCATTATGGTCAGAGGATCCCTGCCAGGGATCCACCAGCGTGCCAGGTGGGATGAAACCAAGCCCAAGCGTGTTTTCTGGTTCCCAGATGATGGATAAACCCCTCATTCTTCTGCCATCCCCACAGAGGAAACACTGCCATGGGTGCTCTGTTCACCCTTGCTCACCTCAACCATCGTGGCTGTAGCAAGCCAGACAGCTGGATGAAGCTACCCGGATCCACCTCAGTTTCTATTGTTGTTGCTATTGTTATCATGATTATCATTATCACCAAGATGGTGACGAAGCCTAGAATCCCCAATATCCACACTGCCAACACCCATGATAAAGCAAAGCTTCACTCAGATGCTGGATTTCCCCAGGAGGAGCTGATGGGAACAAGTGGTCATCAGGCATACTTCGTGAATCACCCAAGATATGTCCCTGTAAGGTGACAGATCCTCAGCAAGTAGCACTGTGCCAAGTGCCATCCCCTCGCAAACAACAAAGAACTCAACGGCACTGGAGGGGAAGGATGGGCTGTGGTTAAAGATATGTGCTGAGCCTTCCAAGAGGGATGGATTTAGTTCTTCATTTTGGCTTAGATTTCCTATGATTATGACGTCAAAGGAATCACTTCATCTTCTGCCACCTCAGTGCCCCATCTGTTAAAGCATATTTACAGTGGTTTTTTTCTTCCTTTCTCATCCTCTGTCTTTTCCATTCTGATTACAAAGTCTTCAGAGTAAAGTTGTCTCTTGCTCCGTAAGGTCGAGCAGAAAAAAACTCTGACCTGAGTTCTTGCTGCTGGAATACAAATATCTAGAGAGCAATGCTGTGCCCAAAGAGTTTATGCTGCTGGTTGAGGAACACGCATTGCTGTCCACGGAAAATTTTGATTTGAATGAAAACGTTGAGTGGTTTTGTTGAAAAAGGAGAACATTAAGCACAGTTACCACTTTTTTTCCCAGCAAAATCTCTGAAGGAAGTTGACAAAATCCAGAGATTCTTGTGAAATCAAAAAGCAGTCAACAATCAGTGCTACAAACTAAAACAAAAGGCAATGCTGTCTGTCCCACTGGCGGGTTTCCTTCCTCCCCACAATTCGCTGTAAGCCCTTCTCTGACGCCCAGCTTTGGTCAGGGCTCTCGTTCCAAAGGGATTGCTTCTGTGTTGAGAAAAATCTGTTTCCAATAGGCAGTCAAAGGTTTGCTCATCACACTCGTACTGTTTCTACAAAAGCACTTGTGGTGACATGCTGGCAGAGCTTTTATCTTCCTTCTCCTTGGCACGTCGCTTCCCACCAGGCCAGCCAGCAGCTATCTTCTCTTGAAGGGCTAAAGATGTCTGTCTATATTTTTTTTCTTCCTGCAATTTTGTCAAAAGAAAAATTCAGCATGCAAATTAATAGCTTTGTAGGTGGCAAAACAGTTTGTCAATCTGTATTAAATTTAGCTACGGGACGGGATTCCACCTTTCTCCAAGCAGGAGAGAACGTTTTTGTGAGGAACAAAAGGTGTCCGTAGGTTTTTCGCCATCACAGACAAGGCTGAGGTCTTACCTGTAAGTCAAGTTGCCCCCGAGTCAAGGAGCACAACGAGGGGGAGATGTGTCCTGCTGTCAACCCTTAGGAATGAGGGAAGATCCAGAGCGCTCTCTCTGCTCCTTCTTCCTGCCCCATTACCCCCAGCAGGTGCTGCCCACACCATCGCCTTGTCCTGACCGTATTCCTGGAGGTCTGTCCAGAAGGGAAGGCCCCAAATGCAAGCATGCAGGAGCTTGTTAATCACCCAGAGTTGTGAAGTTCCTCAAGTGGAACCAGCAGCTGGGTAAAACGCATCTATTTGTTCCCTGTCTCTATCCTCAGAGTGCCAGAGCATCACCAGAGGAGGTCAGGGTGGATTCCCAGAAACATGACCCATCTTCTCAGCAATGCAAGCATAATTCTGAGAGGGCTGCAGGCTTGCTGGCACCTTCAGAGCTTGCTGTCGTGACTTCATGAAGAGCTGCACTCCCCCAGGAAGAGCAGTCCAAAGAGGAGGAGCCCTGTAGTGCCTCTGCTGCCCTCAGACAGCAGGGGCTCTCCATTGTGCAATGTTTACATGACCACAGAGCTCACCATGGCTACACAGAACTCAGGAACAACAGCCCTTATGCTCATGGGAAAGCAGCTCTCTGCCCCTTGAGCAAGAAGAACCTGGGTGAGCAGCTGAGTGCTGCCTGTGTTGCAGGAAGAGCCTTCACAGAATCACAGAATCAAACCCAATCCCTCGGAAGGGACCTCAAACATCCCCTAGTTCCAACCCCCCTGCCACAGGCAGGGTTTCCAACCCCTACACAGGCACCAGATCAGGCTGCCCATAGTCCCATCCAGCCTGGCCTTGAGCAACTCCAGGGATGGGGCATCCACAGCTTCACTAGGCAAAAACCTGCACAACTAAAACTCCATCAGAACCCTGCACATTGCTGTGTTGGTGTTCTCCATCTCACAGCCTGTCCATTCTCCAAGTCCATCACTTTGCAGTTATCATGCCCTGGTTCTCTTACCAAGGTAGCACAACAGTGATCTAGAAATGCTCAAGCATGGGTTCTACCATCCCGCCTACAGTTTCTCAGTGAACAATCTTTGATAGAGGTCAGACTGACTTCCAGCTGAGGATTTCTATTGAAAAAGAAGATAGTCTTTACAAAGTGAGTGCTTAGCATTTGTGATGCAGTGGACTAGAAGAAGCTTGGAGAAGTTTTGTACCTTGCAGGGCGGAGAACTGAACAGCAACTTCTTAGGACTTTTCTTGCACTTCTCATGCATTTCTTGGGTGCCTGGGAGGCTCCTGATGTCCATCCAGGAGAGGGCAGTGCTGGATTCACACTCCCAGGCCCGAACATTGCCAGCATTCATGCAGACAAATATCCGACTGATTTTATTCCAACAGAGGCTTAACTTGATGGAGAGCAACTTCTGATGGTAAATCCTAGGGTGGGATGTGTTGGCCAATTGGAGATTGTTTTCCTTGGTTTGTTTGTTCTATTTGTGTTTTTTGTTTTGTTTATGTTTTTGTTTTCTTTTTTAATGGAGATTTTTTCCCCTAAGTGTTTAGTTCTGCTACCTTCCTGATCTCCACATCCAAGTGAATAGATGTCCTGGTGAACAACACCAGCATGTTTGCCAAACCGTGCCTTCTGGGAAAGAACTGGGGTCAGCCACCAAGATAATTACTGGACAGCTTAACGGGAGCAAAATCCTACACATTTCTATTCAGAGGCCCCTTTTTTTCATTTTTTCTAAACTCAGAAACTAACAGAACGTTCCTCTGTATCAGGGGATCTCTTTCTCACTACCCTGGGGAAGGACTTATTATCTGGAGAATTTTTTCAGATCTGAAGGTCCAGCGTCCTTCTCAGTGCTTCAGGCAGCCTTGACCTCCTTGCTCCCTTTGCTTTCCCTGCTGCTTTCTAGCAGAAGACATCCATTTACTCCCACTGCATGTCTTGACTTCCACTGATCCTTATTGCAGAGATTAGTACACTGGTGTGGCTACTATTTGCAAAGATATGCAAGACCTGGAGAGCTCTTCCAATGTGCATGAGCTGCAATCCACTCAAGGTAGTACTCCACTTTAGCACACAACCCATCCCAGTCCCATGATGGTGGCCATTCCCCTTCCAGGGAAACCCCTACAACGGGTCAGACAGAAAAGAAGCAGTGCGAAGGATGAGAGGGTATTTTCAATGGCTGAAGACCATTAAAGTGCATTTCTCAGGGTGAGGGTCAGAAACAGAGTTCAGGGCGAATGAAGGTTGTCAGTGTGGAACTGCCAGGATGCTGAGAATCACTGGGTGCAGCTGTTGTTGTGACAGGGCTTGGGCAGCTTAAACCAGTTCCTCCAGTGGAATAGGCTCTCTCTGGATGGGACTTCTTGGGAGGACTTTATTCAAAAGCTGCATTTTTTTGTACACTTCAAAGGCCCAAACCAGACTGATAAAAGGCTCATTCACCAGAAGTCACAGCCTCGTAGATCCCTGAGTACTGTCTAGTACATGACAGCCTCCCAGATTAGACCCTTTGCCTGGCATCTAGGGCAGGAAAAGAAGGAAAAACACACACAAAAGAGCTGTGGGGACCGTGTACCACCCACATGGAGAACTCCAGACATTCCCAGCACCAGCCCAGCAGCCACCCGTCTATTATGCACTCATTACCAAGTGTAGACACTGGCAGCTGCAATTTTTGGGGTCTGCAGTCTGCAAAACTCTCTTTTCTCCCTCCCCAGCTCTTTCTTTGAAGATAGCCCAGTCTCCTGCTGACACGCATCTTGTGGAGATGCCTCTAGCAAAGAAGTTCCTTAGCACCACCCGATGCAGTGAGGGTATAGCCTCGAAGGATAGATGGTATCCAAATGTTTGGCAGAAATTCCAACTTTCCTTACTTTTAGGCGTATCTGTGGCTTTTTGATACTGTAAACAACTGACACAGGCATGGAAGAATAGTGTATCTGAAACAGTTTATACAAAAGAATTCCATCTGTCAGTCTGTTTACAGTTCACATGTGAAAAGGCAAAAATCTTTAAAAGAAAAACCCCGGGGGGAAAAACATTTATATATATATATATGTATATATATACCCATACGAATATATAGGATACGCTACAAATACTTGCTGAAGTGGAACAGTATCACTATGGACTTTCTATGGACTTCAACAGCAGTATTTTTTTCCCCTGGTGTAAATTAAATTTTCCCAGTTTGCTTTTTAACTTATTCAAAACAGCACAAAGAAAGCAAAGAAAGCAGACTGGAATTAAGAGGATCTTGGGGTTTTGTTTTTTTTTTTTTCCTTTTTTTTTTTTTTTCCCAAACACTTTCCAGTTTGCACGTTGTCCTGATGCTTCTTGAAACTGCTCATTAGATCACAGTATTGCAGTGAAGAAGAGACACGGCCATTACACACTTGAGAATAACCTTGAAACCTCTCCGCCGTGTTATCTAGAGGGGGATTTTAGAAATTGCTGTGAGAGCTTTAACTTCTGCTTGGACAGCCACCGAGGAAAGACAGAAATGATCCAGATTTCACATCTTTTCCCAAGGGAAGAAAAAATCTTGTATAATTTTCCACCTCACTCCTCAATGCCAAAAGGTAGAGCCCCTGGAGGTAAGCACAGTAGAGATCTCATTTGTAATGCTTGTGCTGCACTGAAACAAGCCTGAGTAATACACAAGATCATATGTAACTGCTATGTAGGTCAGTGGCACAAGCAACCATGAATGCTTTTAGTCCTTCTGTTCCTCTCTCCGGACTCAAACCAACCAGTACAACGTGCATGGATGAGTATTAGAACTCTCTGAGGAACTTCTTCCTCATCCTGTGCTTCTACTGGTAGAGACGTCTGGAGGATCTAGCACTGGAGAGGCTGGTTCACAATCAGAGGTTGGGCATGGGTTTCTCACACACAGAGCACAAGCTTGCACATTGGTGCTTGCGATGGTTCTCCCAACTCTGCACTCACAGGGACCCCGAGAAACCAGTATTCTTCTTTTCTCAGGCATCACCAATGGTGGTGACCAATTGGTAGATGGGACCAGAATCACTCCACAAGCATCGCACATCATGCTGGTTCACCAGCAAGTGTCTAAGCTCAGGCTCCCTTCATCCTCCTGGACCTGCTGGTTTGGCTTCTGAAGGCTGCATCGCATCTTGGTCCTACTCTAACAGCCAGGGTTGAGTTTGGCTCTTTGTTTTTAGGAGCTTCACAGATGAAGCGAGATGGCTAACATAAATATTTACATGTGGCAACTGTTAGTTTTAATAGCATTGGCTGAAATTCGCGTTTTCTGAAACCCCTACACCAATGGGAGGAAATGGGGTTGTTTTTCTGCACATACCAGAGCCCAGCCAGCCTTGGGAGCAGGAATAACGCTGCCCACCAGCTTGGCCAAACATGTGCTTCTCGTATTCCTCCACCATGACAGAGCTTGTATTTCTTTGTGCCCTAGCAGAGCTCTGAGCCTGCAGCCCTGGCACAGTGACATCTCACTTCTGTATAACCTCATGGGGCCAGATTCTGTCCTTGTCTCACATGGAATAGCAAGAAGTTTGAGGCAGTAACCTGTGCTTTCTTTCCTGCAGATGTTACAAGCTTTTGGAGAGCCTCTTTGGTTTTAAACCAAGACAGGAGGTTCAGGTTGGATATTGGCAGGAAGTTTTTCAGCCAGAGGGTGGTGAGGCACTGGCACAGGCTGCCCAAGGAGGCTGTGGATGCCCCATCCCTGCAGGCATTCAAGGCCAGGCTGGATGTGGCTCTGGGCAGCCTGGGCTGCTGGTTGGCGACCTGCACACAGCAGAGGTTGGAACTGAATGAGCACTGTGCTCCTTTGTGACCTGGGCCTTTCTGTGATTCTATGATTCTTGTTCAGCTCCATGTTTGCATAATGGATAGTAGAGGTAGAGATAGTAGAGGTCACTGAGATACATGGAAAGGCATTGCCTGATGGGTTCATAGAAATAAGTTTTGCAGAATTAAGTGACAAATGATTTGTAGAGACTCAAGTTGTCTGCAATGTTTTTTTCCCATCAGATTTTCCTGAACTGAAAAATCCAAGCATAAAAATGTCACCCATTTGGAGTTTCTTGTATTTCAAATTTCTTCATATCTCTTTACCCAAAGCAGCAGAGTACTACCAAAAAGGCAACAAAAAAATTAATGAAAGACACTGATTGTTTAAGATTCTGAAAATAAAAAAAAAAGAAACAAGCAGCAACAACAGAACACGAGAAAACCAGAAACAAATATTTCTATAAAAGTGTTGATAATCTTGTTCCCATTTTTTGCCCTCCTGTGCCCTGTTTCACATCCCACTAAGAGCTATGTTGAAATGATATTGCGGAATCTCCAGGGTCAGGGAGATTTCTTAAAGCAAAAATGTACATCCTGTAAAAACCAACTTTTTTTTTTTTCTTTTCTCTTACTGTTTCTTCTCTGATATTCCTGGTTGTTGAGTTCAGCTTAGTTGAACCTCAGGTCTCGCGTGAGCCAGGCCAGACATCAGGTCCTACACAGATGGAGATGGGGACACACATGCCCAAACGCACCAGTGCCTCTTCAGATGACTTTGGGCCTCAGAGCATGAGGTACTTTCTGCATGGGAATAAAGAGCCTCCACTTGGCCTGCAGGTTAAGAGAATGATGTATGTGACGGCTGCCTTGACACCAAGGATATTGCTTCGCCAGGGGATGGTTGCTGGAGATGTAATTCACTCGTTCCTCGTAGAGGGCATCTTTTTAACAACGCTTTGTCTGCCAAGAGGAACGACAATCTGTTAAGCACTTCGTAGCTCTGGTTGCTTTTCTGGGGCTGGTTTTGGGAAGAATGAATGTAACCCACCCGGCTGTGCTGGTGCATCCCCCACCTTGCCAGTGGTGAAGGCACAAGCTCTGCACACAGCAGCCTCTGTGGACGGCATGCTCCGTACCAGTGGCTCCTCACAATTCTCCAGACTTCCTTCCAGACTCCCATCCTGTCCTGCTGACAGAAACAGGAGGTCCACAGGCATCCAGACCCCAGCATCCCTCAGGCATGGGACAGGTGGGGCACAGCCATGATGGAAGACAACCATGGGGTGGGATGGCATCCCCTCCCTTCTGGTCACGCAGCAGCTCTGCCGTCCTGGCTCGGCGGGCCGGACGTACGCACGCCTCAGCGATGTCGACAAACACAGCCGGCCGGGGCCATTACCTCAGCGCTGGGTGGGGTGGCCCAGCCGAAACGGCCTCCAGACAGCGCAGGATGTGAAGCGCTCCATCATGCATCCAGGCAGGGCTTTGAGCAGTAGGATCGCGCACACACACACACACACACACAGAGCCTTCGCATCGAAACCCGCCCTCCCTCCTTGCTTTTAACCTCTTGTTTCTGAAGTGGTTTCTAAAATAAGCCGGGCTCCCAGCAGCTGCGAAAGCCGTTTGCTGTCAGAATTGGCCCCTGCGCAGACAGCCTGGATATTGCAGGCACTTGTTTTGCATTTTAAGCCTAAACATTGCCCCCCTCCCATCTCCCCCTGGCTTTTTTCAGTTCAACTCTTAGTTTTTAATAGTCCCTGTCATGATGGAAAGTGCCAGACTCCAGCTGTTCTTCCCAAACCTCTGGGAGAGGCCTGGTTACATCTAGTTCTCATAAATCTTGAATCCAGTTCTAGCAAGTCTCTAAGCCTGACCACCGTGCTGCCCGGGCAGCCGTGATTGAAAACAGCAGCAGAGGAAGGAAAGAGGAAAGGGGGGAAATCAGGAAAAGACCGTGCACACGTAGAGGCTGTTTCTGGAGGAGCATCCAACGTGTAAGGCACACCCTGATGAGAGCCAGCGTGTTCTGTACAGTCACAGCTCGCCTTATAAATAGCTTACAGCACTGGAGGGAGTTCTGGTGGAGAGGCATCGTCTGGAAAAACAACGGAATTCACCTGGTTTGCACAAGGAAGGACTGGGAGAACATTCTTGTTTTAGGAACTTTGAGAGCCCGTGTAACTCAAATATGGAGATCCTGGAGGCTCCAAGGATCCTCAGCTGGGACAAGCTAGTCTGAGCTCCAGTGTTTGCATGCCTGAGTTATATCAGGCATATTTGGCCCTAGCAGTTGTAAAAGAGAACACGAATAGAAGGGAAGTGCAAAAGCACGTGCTGCTTGAGGAAGTACATGACCATTAGTATAAGCACACCTGCCCTCATGCTTGGTGAGGTGTAAGTTGTGCTAGCCAGGAATTGGGCACCCTCATGCTCAGCAATGACTTAGAGGGTGAGGAGCCACTGTGCTCAACTCTTCGCAGCCCGTGGTGGAGGACAAGGTAGATCCATCCACTCATTGCTCCCGGGGGTAGAACTGTTACATACGGTCTGGGTGGCCGCGTAGACTGAGACAGCATTCGAAACACTAGGGTTTCAAGAGCTGGGGAGAACAAAATGTATTTCCAAATAGATGAGAATGGGATATGATGGATGTAGGCCTTCCTGGGCAATGGCTTTTTGTTATGGGTGTTAAACTCTGGTCTGGCACAACACTGCCAGGAAAACCAAGGCCACCTCAGTTGCCAAAGGCATGCTGTCCTCCACAGGTGAATAAAGTCTTTCAGAGCTTGGCCCTTCTTCTACCAGCCAGATTTCCACAGGCAAAAGGAACCTCTTGGCTGGGGAACTCCTCTACCTTCCTGTACAGATACAGTGCTGGAACAGATCTCTTGTGGGTTGCTGATGGCAAATGGATCTTCAATTTGTTGATGGAATCTGTTAAATTGCTTTCACAAGCAGGGAAGGATTGGAACTTTAATTAATCATTATCATTCATTCATGCAAAGTTTTGTTGTTTGTGTCCATGTGGGATGTTTCAGGAAACAACATGGGAAAACCACAAGAAAAAAGGTATAACAAGCTGCTAAAGATGCTATGAGCTTTGCTCAGTTACTGGGCAGAAATCAGTTTCAGCAAATAGCAGTGAAGTTATCCAACAACATTGAAACAGGCACGTGTTGGAAGCATGGAAACCAATAACTTGGAGGAAATGTGGAAGTCAAGGGCCATGTGATGGATGGACAGACTACAGCATTTCAAAGGAGCATAAATGTGTTTCTCCAAGTGCAGTTTAACCTCATCTGACTCTAGGGGCATCTTTTCATCGACTTCAGCGACTATTGGATGGGCCTATCAGAAGCACAAGTTTCCATGGGTAAGCCATGCACTTAAGCAGCTACATATTTAAGTACTTAGATGAGCCTCCTTCCTGAATTTCCCAACATCTGTGCCTCCTCTCCTTGGAAGCCATCCCCCTCTTGGATCCGGATGCTCAGATCGTGTGGAAATGAATGAGAGCAGCTAAGGACACAATTTCTGCTGCAAAGCATTGCTCTCCATAGCAAGATGACAGTGCTGCAGATGGTGGGTACTCTACAGGTCTGCAACCAGCCCTAATTTCCTTATTGCCACTACCATGTGAAATGGTGAGAGTATGGGATGAGTCACAGTGCTCTTCATCCTTTCTTGCCTTTGTCCATCGCCTATCCTGGGACTATCTTGACCCCAGGCTTCTCATGAGGAGGCAGGGAAGACAGACTCATGCCAACGCAGGCTCAGCAGCAAAGATGGTTTTGCCTGTTGTACGTCTCATTTATTACTGCAAACACATTTCCAGTGCTGCTATAAAGCTTATCTGCTCCTGTTATTTCCCAATATCAAATAGCAGTAAGAAAACAGATTTCCCTTTGCTTAACACAGGTAGTGTTACACTAGGGAGTGTTAATGGCTTAAGCAAAGATTTTTCCACCTACAGGCAAGTGACTGATAGTTTATCCATCTGCTGCATAAAACCAAAGCTTACGTCCCAATTTTAAGGGGTAATGTCACCTGTTTCAAAATAACTCTGAATCTCCCCCGAAGTAAGATGCAAAATAATGAAAATTAGTACTTGGAAGTCAAACAGATTTTTTTCCAGCTCAACAAACAACCGAGAGCCCATCACTTCTTCAAGTTAAATCATCTTGAGTGATTTTGTCATAGGTCAGGAGGAGGTCAGACGAGTTAGGCTCGGTCTTGTTCCTGCGTTGTCGTCTCTCAGCGGGAGGAGGAAGTGTACCCCAGCAGGTGTCATAAACACCAATTTCCCAAAATTTCATAATCATTTAGATCTAATTACAAGACACACATGGTTTTTGGCTTTCCTCGGGAAGACTTTGGGGAGCATCCACTGATAAATCAAATAAAGAGGAGCTTGCATTCCTTTTGCAGCACTGGGTGTATTTGAATTTTTAATCCAAGAAATTCAGTTTAATCCCAGAAAATTTGACAAGCTGAAGTACAAACTGAATTATAAACTCCAGGTCAATTTGCTTACTGTAGCATTGCAGAGACAAGACAGGGAATGACTCGTGGACTCTGCTTTGGTGTGTCCAGAAAGAAAACAGGTAGCAATAAACTCAGCCTGGGATATGGAACAGCCTCTTATGTTGCTGCCTCCATCTCTGCCCCTACTTGTTTCTACAAAATAAATTCTCCTCCTTGGTATCAATTTAACCCAAAGCTAAAAGGCTGAGAGAAACCCCAAAGGTACCAAATTTGTGCTCTCGCTTCATCTTCAGAGAGTGAAACACGTCAGAGGAAGCTAAGAAACCCATTTGCTCTGAAGGTCATCAAAAGCTCCATGAGTGATGGTGGCATTTTCAGCAGCAGGTAACTCATAGGAGGCTCCTCATGACCTTGCCTGAGCTGTTTATGGCTTTCAGGGGTGACTAAGATTAGGTCACTTATTTAAAATTCCCATTTTAGGTACTGACTGGCAGCATTTGTCTTTCTTTGCTTCACCCTTCAAAGCTGCAGCACCAAACTAGTGGCACCTCTCTCTCTGAAGGCCACACTAGGGTGACATCAATGGTCCTGGTGGCCTCCATGGTCCCCTTCATCCAGAGGGGATATTTACCTGCCCATAGCCCTCAGGTGGGGGCTGTCACATAAGCCTTTTCTCACTAATAAACAGCAATTTGCCTCACAGGAGAGGCTCAGGGTAGGGACACTCGAGGCTCACCAAGATTTACTTCCTCTCTGGCTGGCCCTTTGGAGGGAGCTAAGGCACCGCAGAGAGGAAACATTACTGACACGGATGCTGCAGTTATCTCAGCTTTCTGTCCTTGCTGGTCATTAAATTATCCCACAGCCTTTACAGACAGTGCTGCTAGAGCCACAACTCTATTAATAAACCTTCTGCTGCAGTAAATCCCCGTGCCTGACTGCACACTGTCAGTACCTCCTCTGATTTATTCTCCATTTGCCCGCTGGTTTGCTTCATGAATAAAATGAAGCGGCCGCTGGATTTACTCCCTTTGTGACCCCCCAGCAATAGCAATGACAGCACTGAGAGGAGGTGCTGAGGCCTCCCAGGGTTTGTAGTGGTGACTGTCAGCCAAGGAAAAGAAAATAATCCCCTGAGATGGAGATGCCCGAATGTACGATAACCAGGGGAAAGGCAAAACCAGTGACATGGGGCAACCACAAGCGTGACAAGAGAGAATGGAGTTAGAACTAACAAAGTCTCATGGCTCCCAAGGAGTCTGCAGCACACAACAGAGGAGCAGCCACAGGGCATGAGAGATAGGAGTCAAAATCTCATCCTCCTCCAACCTTCATGGGTTCCAGTGGACACAGTGGAAATGACAAGTTATTCCTGTTCCTCTTTCAGTTCTGCAGTTCAGAAATTAGCTTTGCCACAGGCATGACTAGCAGCACCATGGAAGTGAGTGGAAGAACCATGGAAGAACACACTACAACATGGCCAGCACTGCTGAAGGCCGGCACCAGTGTGAGGGTGATGACTAGTGCCACCACCATGAGCACTGCCCCCCAACGGCCCTCTCCTGGACAGCCTGGCCACTGTTTGCCATCCTGGCAAACACTCAGAAGAAATTGTAGTGAGGCATGTTCTTGCAAAATCCTCCCTGTGAGGTTTGCACTGGTGGGAGGACTGCACTGTTGCATGTAATCAACCATACCAAGGAGGAAACTCCAAGCCAGGCAGATGTCAGGACAGCTGTTGACCCCAGGTGTCTGTGGTTGGTCCTCCAGACAATGCTGGAAGATGACAAGGGAGCTCACTGAGGGAAGTAGAAACAGAGGGAAGATCTACAAAGGGAAGGTCCTGGCAGGAGGTTACTCGAGCTTAAAGCACAGCTACACAAACCAGGGCCCAGGGTTCTGGGCAAGGAAGATGAGCAACAGAGTTCTGCTCGTATTAATGGCCCAATTTCCTACAATTTCTACAGTTCACAGCTGACTTGTTCTGTGGTGGGGGAAACTTTAATAGCCTGTCTTGGCCTGGACAACACTTAAACTCATTTTCTGGACTCCAGAGGGATTGTGGTTGGCCTGTATCAGCCCCAAACACACTTTGATTCATTTTATTTCCTGGACTCCTGAGGGATCCTCCTTTGGCCTGTTTTGGCCCTAAGCCCTCTTTGATTCACTTATTTCCTAGACTCCCAAGGGAGTGTGGTTGGCCTCTTTTGGCCTTGTGTTGCTGTCACTTTTCCATGCTGGTATGTAATGCATGTACACTCTTTAGATTTCTTCACTGCTTCACTCACTCTAGGCCAAGCCTGGATATATTTTGCAATATTTCAGGAAAGATAAATACATTTCTCTGTCTGCATTCATTCACCTTGCTAAGATTTTCTGTGGCCTTTCACCCCCTTGTTTTTTCCAACATCACTGCATGGCCAGAAGCAGTATGCCCGTGATATGGCTGTCCCCTTGCTGGAGAGAGGACGTTCACTGTGTGATTCGCAGTGGGGCACACCACAAGAGATAAGAGCCACCAACCACGTGGGTACTGTCCCCACCAAAGGATGGGAGGATCAGCTGATGGCATACTGTGAGTTGTGCACTTTGCCAGCCTGACATACCACGATGGGAGCCTGGTGGCCATGGTCATGCTGGTCCTGGTGGCATCCTGAGAGTAAGCATTGGGCAGACCTCATGGCAGGTATAGAATTGGATCTGTCATCATCTCACATGTGAGCTGGTGTTGCACAGTCATGTCTACTGAGCTGGTGGCCCTTGCTCATCACGTGTAGAGCAGGAGCATAAATCATTATCCTCCATTTCTACCTGATACCACTGATGTGACCTCATGTTTCCTCAATTCAGGTTGGAGGTTAGGAAAAATTTATTCTCTGAGAGAGTGCTTAGGTGCTGGAACAGGCTGCCCAGTGAGATGGTTGAGTCACCGTCCCTGGAGGTGTTCAAGAAACATTTAGATGTTGTACTAAGGAATATGATTTATTGGGGAAATATTGGTGGTAGGCGGATGGTTGGCGTGGATGAGATTAGAGATCTTTTCCAACCTCGGTGATTCTATGATTTTGTGTTCCTGCCCTCTGTTACTTCATGGAGCCTGTATATGAATGCCCATGTACAGGTCTCTGCCTGGTGTCCATTATCATGGTGCAGCAGCCCACCCCCATTCACAAAATTACAGCTCCAGTACACTGGGCATCCTTCATGGGGAAGCTATGCAAAGGAAAGCTCTTCAGTGCTTCCATAAAAGAAAAGTGATCTCCATATGGTGTTTAATTCTAGCACAACAAATCTGATGGTGACTTCCTGGTACCAAACCAGTCTGCCACTGGAAATCAGGGCAGAAGAACAAGCTCAAGGAGCAATGGCCATTCTTCCTCTTGGACACACTTTGGACTTCCCTGGCCACCCTCAATTGATATTTGCTAGCTACTGAGATCAGTAACTCTACAATAACACTCTTTTCTCCTAAAATTTCAAAAGAATTTGTCAGAATGTAGATAGGCTTGTCTCCTGTTAAAGTCCTGAAGTGCAAAGGTGCCTGGGGCAAAATCCCAGTCCAGAGCGGTGACCTCCAGAGCACACAGAAGAATGAAGTCTCACTTTCAGTAATGAGAATATTGCACCCAAGCTGCAATAACAGACTGATGTTATTTCATTTATAGCTTACAAACGTCACCACAGTGCAAACTCATTACATGCCCCAACAGAAGCACATTGCTCTTCATAGAAACTGTCAGGAGATAAAAGTTTCAGCACAGAATTTATTGTTTATGAAGCTCGCTTATTTACTGCACAATGCAGTTTTATCAGTAACTATTTTCAGAGCCTAAGAAAGAAATTCAATAAACTCAAGAGTCTGTTAATAGAGCGAGGAGAAGGCAGCTCTTCATTGTGTGATTGAGTCTCATTGTCCAATTGTCCCAGGAAATTTAAAGCAGAATGTGTTTTTGACAGCTTCGTTAGCGTGACTTTTTTTTTTCCCCTGCCAGAAATTCAAGCATAATTGAGACATAGTGTTGAACTTCAAATGTTTCCCCGAGACCTGAGTAGGGAACTTGATGAAGCATGTAATATGGCATAACCTCCCAATTATTCACACGTTTAGATAACTGTAATCACACAATTCCTATCACAGCAAAAAGGCTATTGTAGGCAGATATTGGCAGGGGCTAATGGACAGCATATTGCAAGGGCAAGGAGGGTTTGGAAGGAAGCATTAATCAGAATTTGGTAGTAAGGTCATCATTCACTGCTTAACAAAGCTGTCACTCTCTGCTGCAGTCCCAGGACCTCTATCAACTCATCATTCAACTCAGCAATCTCAAAGAACAGAATGTATCAAAGAAGAAAAGTGTTGTGTAAGTGTGACTGTCCCCAGGATGCCCAGCCTTTCACAGCAGGGTTTCCCTAGCAAGACAATTCATCACCAGAATTCGTTGTAATCCAGGCATGTAGTTTTCAGTGAAACGCCATCACTTTGCTGTATGACTGTTTGACACTCTTGCTCTGGTTGAGAAATGCAACTGCACTCTACTGTTGGACATTGTTCCAGCTTTTCTAGCTGCTTGCAGAGGCACCCGTGGCAACTGTGACAAGTAAAGAGAGGAGAATTCAGGAGAGAGGGACAGCCAGCAGATGAGGCAATATGGTTATTCTCCTTTAGTGGGCACTCATTACATCCTGGCTGGGATGCAGTGTCTGCAGTGCACATGAAATGTGAATAACCTGCATTGGGCTCAGCAGGAGGCCACCAAGATGAGCTGGAGCACATCCTGTGGGGAGCTGCGGAGGAGGGCTCAAGTTCAGCCTGGAAAGCAGAAGTTCATAAGGGGACCTGATGCCAGCCAAGTTTTGCACTCCACATCCTATCCTCTCAATTTCAGTTGCAAGAAATCGCCCCTGTTGAGGCTCCCCTGTGTGGTGTGGTGACACAGAAGCACAGGAATGTTTTTTTTTTTATTCCCTGCATAGCTGGCTTCAACCTGCAGTGCTCCTGCACACAAGCAGCAGCAGGTAAAAGGTCTATGACTGCCTTAGGACCAGAAGAGCTTCTGCAAACAGTCCCTGAAGGCTCAGCTTCCAGTGCCCTCCTCATATCATCCTGTGTTGGCTAAGACACTATATTTTGACAGCACTGGAGCACATGGAAACCTTGATCCACCCAACATATTATTCTGAACAACTTCATGCTTTGGGCGCATAAAGTTTTCCACATAAACAGGTGGGAGTCTGGCATGGGCAATGTGATTTGAAGCCAGCACGTGGTGATTTTCAATACTGCGTGGAAAACTTTGGGTGCTGGCTGTCTTCTGAGGGGTCAACTGAGTCATTATTTTCATTGGCTGTCCTCTGACCGGGGTGTCCCAAAGAGCTTTGTAGCTCTTGAGCCACCTACCTCCCCCTCAACCCTTTGGCAGAGCTGTGGGCAGCCAAAATTCCCTTTGGGACAAAGGCCAGTAGGGACAATTCCTCCCTGGTGAGGAGGTCACTCCAGCAGTGCCAGTTTCATCTGTACGCACTTGCAGTGATGGCTGGTTTGCTCTGACATCAAATTGCCAAGGTATGATGTCACTTAGTGCTTAGGAACTGGGGCCCCTGGTGATACCTGAGTCATTCTACAAGAAAAAAATACATGAGCATGATAGGGTTGTATCTAGCTGCACTGAAGGGTGGTTCTGTAGAAGGGAGACATCACTGCTGACACATGATGTGAAGCAAATAGAACCATGAAGTTTAGTCATATCCTTACCCAGTAATGTTTCTCTTGTGCCCCAGGATCCCTCCCTTATTAACAGAAAAGTTTTCTTTAGCACCTTCATTTATGATCTGGATGACGGACTGAGAGCTCTTTAAGCAAGTTTGCTGATGGCACCAAACAGAGGGGAGTAATGGGAACACCAAAAGGTTCCTGCTGCCATCCAGAGAGATCTAGGACAAGCTGGGATGTGGGCTGGCAGGAACTCAGTGAGGTTCAACAAGGGGAAGTTAAGAGTCCTGGCCCGGGGAGGAGCAACTCAGCACCCAGACATGCCTGGCAGCAAAGAATCTGGGGGTCCTGGTGGACACCAATCTGAATGTGAGCCAGCAATGGGCTCTTGTTACTAAGAAGGCCAATGGTGTCCTGAGCTGCATTAGGCAGGATGTTAAATGCTGGTGAGGCCATACTTGGAGTTCTGTGTCCAGTTCTTCCCCCTTCACTACAGGACAGACATGGACATACTGGAAAGAGTCCTACAGAGGGATGCCAAGATGATGAATGGACTGGAGCAGCTTCTTATGAGGCAGTGTTCCTCCTTGGAGATCTCCAGAAGCAATTGGGACATGGGCCTGGGCAGCAGCAGCTCTGACTGGTAGCTTCAGGACATTCTCCAGTAGCAACCTTCATTTCCACAGAACACTTTTGGTGCTGTTTTGCACCTTCAGTGATTGGAATGCAATTGGAATGCATGCAAAGACAGCATACACAAGCATAATCTTTTGGTCCATTGTGTGCAGCAAAAGCCCTGAAAAACTGGACATAAATCGATACAAGACAAACAAGTGGTTCTGCACATAATCTGTAACTGTGCAAACACAGGAAACAACCACAAGCCAAGCCGAGTCACTATTGCACACATCCTACAGTGACATATAATTAGGAGTGAAATCTGTAAGCCAGGCATGTCCCTCAGCTGCCCCCAGTGCTGGAGTTATGTTTGAGCTCTGGGTCCGGGGAAGACAGGAACATCTGGAGATGCTCCAGAAAGGAGAACCAAGGGCATGGAACACATCACCCATGGGGAAAAGTGTAAGGACCTTGGGTCATTTTTGATCACAAGTGCTTAAACCTCTTTTTAGGGCTGCAGTGAGTGGCTCAAGCATGGCCAAAAGGCTGCTCTGTGCTATGGTTGGTTGTGCAATGACAGGATGCCGGGGCAGCCTGGCCATGGTGGCACCGAGAGAAGCTTCCAAGCCCGAGCCTTCCCAGCTTTCATGGCCAGTAGTGTCCAAGAGAGGGACCTGGGCACAATCCCATCCAGTCTTCTTCCACTTTCCCAGGCTAAACGGCCAGATACCACTGACAGCTGGGTCAGGCAGGGACAGCTTTTACCATGAGCCAAAGCTCCTCCTCACACCTTCTTGAGTGGAAATGAGAGGTTTTGAATCTGTCCCACCACACCCATAAGGGGAAGGGAGGGGACAGGGTGGGGAATCGTTATTTTAGTCATTAGCTGATGGGGAATTTACTGAGGAATACTGAGCTCAAAATCCCACGGCTTTCTTGTTGCAGAAGTATCCTGTGTGAGGAAAGTGGCACGTACTCCAGGACTGTGACAGAGAGGAGATAGCCCTCTGTTTTGGTCACTCCACCAGGATGAGCTCTCCTGCACCGCACACAGCGCAGCCAATCCAGGCAGTCTGTGTTCTTGCTCCATGGCACCTCTGACCTCCATGGATTTTCTTTTTTTTAAATTATTTTTATCACATGCAATCTACAAGAAGTGAGCCATGGTTGCAGGTTCTCACTCAACCAATGGACACAAACCATCTACCCCCTGGAAAGAAACCAAACCCGTGCAGAAGACTGCACTGCAAGCTCAGTGGTGCAAAGCAAATCTGCTTGCAAAAGCATTTTGGTGATGACCCCTCAATTGCTGCAAATGAACATTAGACTCTACTGCCTAATGTCTACACTTGGAAACCATGCTCACATCTACCTCCTCTTAAGATTTGCTCAGGGCCAAAATATTCCACCTCCCCAGGTTTTTGGTTTCGTGCTTTACAGGTGGTGGCTCTGGAAATCTGTTTTGCTCAACTGGTGGCATGTTGCAAATGCATCCCATCCAACCCACAGCACGAGCCCTGACTGCTCACTGCTGTTTGGTGATATATCCCAGAGAAGTCAGGTGAATGGTTCCCACTCTGTTATTGTTTCGGGGCTCGTGATGATGTATAACATTACATGAAACTGTTTATTTAAACAGAGAGAGTCCCATCAGGGTCACAACCTGATGTGTCATTTCCTACCCACTTGATGGGACTATGGGGAGATGTCTGGGCTGCCTTCATACCCAGTATGGTAGGCAGGAGGAAAAGCCAACTTGGGGGTACTTGTTTAGAAAGAACAAAGTCAAGCCATACTTCTTACAGCAGGCCCATCTTGGGAAAATGACTGCTGATAAAATATGTTGCAGATCAAGGCATTTAGAAGCAGAAAGTGCATGCAAAAATCTTTTAAAAGCCTTTCAAAACCTGCCATAAAAAGCCCTTGGCAGCTTTCTAACCAATGCAGACTGATCTAGCACCTTGGAGTTACAAATACAAGCTGTTCTGCTCTGAAGGAGGGTCTGCTCCATCTCCTGGCCCCAGCACTCAGTGATGACTTCCAATTCCCAGTGCACCCTTAGGGGCTGCCTGGAGCCGTGTGAGCTATGTGAGAATGGGGGCTGGATGTCCTGCAGAGAAGGCTGTGACCCCAAGGCAGAACATTAGCCCTTGGAAACAGATGGAAGAGATTCACTGATGTGGTTCCCTCCCTCGTAGCTCTGTGCCCTGATGAGAGACATGCTCCAGCTCCACCTTGGGTGACCCTACAATTGCATTCAACCTCACAAGCATGCCTTGCTTCACTCAGTGCATAGAGAAGACCTCCCAGGAGACATCACAACTGGGGGCACTTTGTGTCCAAGGGGAGGAAATGCTCACTGACAAGTGGCTGATGGTCTAACCTCCAGAGCAGGCTCCTCTTTGGGGCTCTGCCCTGCACGTGCTCGGCTTTGAGCGTGAGTCCTCAGAATGTTTTGGGAGCAGCCAGGTGTTTGTACAATGATTTGCATAGCAGGATGATGACTTTAACTCAGGGCTTTTGGCCCCGTGATAAAGCCTGTAGTAATGTAATACAATGTGACGGAAACAAACCAGGAGTGCAAGAGAGAGAGATGCCTGCTCAGGAGAAGGAAAGAAAAACCTTTTTTGTCATAATAAAGTGTGTCCTGAATTTGCTTTCACGTAGAGGAAAGATAGAAAAAAGGAAAACATGGGAAAGTCTTGTTAATAGAGATTGCATTGCTGGCTCAGGTAAGGGGGAGAACCCCCTGCTTTGTGTGTGTGCCTGCATTTAACAAGCAAATAAGGCAAAGATTTCTTTAAAGATACCCAACCTGAGTCCACCACAGCTGGGAAGCACATACGAGCGATAGCTTTCACATGCTAACAAATAAAAGATGCTTGCAAAACAGATGCTGAGGTTTGCGGGGCTGGCACGGGCTCGCTGCTGGCAGGGAGTTAACTCACAGAAAACTGAAAGGTTTGGAGATGGAAGAGTATCTGGAGACCGTTTGTTCATAAACACAGCTGAAGGCCAGCAACCTGCCCGAGCTGCACTGCTGGAGTCATTCCTTGCAGGGTTCCTACAAGAGAGAAGGCAGATATGCAATTCTTCTGCAGCCCACGCTCTAGAGAAATAATTAAACAGTTTTTCTTAACCTCTTGAACTTTTCATTTATTATTGCCATCCATTATGTCTACCTTCTCAAATAGCAGGATCCTGAAAGCCAGCTCCAGGGGTCAAGGGTTTATTGTTTAATGGAGATAGAACATTCTGTAAATTGCACAAAGTCACAATGTTTAGAAGAGAAGCTTCTGGTGTACTGAATCTTTTCCATTTAACAAACAGTGAGCTTTGACATATGTTCTTCCTCCATAGCAGGAAATTTGGGATAAGTGCAGTACTGGCATGGACATGTTACCAAATCCTTCCTGTAAACCAAATGACATCTGCATTCAAATAAAAACATTCCTTGCACCAAATACCAGGAAATACTAAAAGTATCACTATTCTTCTAAGGTCATGCTAAAATGAAGTTTTTGGCTTTTAGAACACAAAGTAAGTTTGCACGGGGCCAAGACGTTTTGTTCAACACACATTTGCTGTTACAAATCCCAAGAGACGTCCTTCTGGGTCAAATATGTGCATGTGTCTGTAGAATTTTGCAAGCATTTAATCTTCTTCATATGAAAAAAGAATAAATATTTTAGGAGCGTGGACTTACATTAACAAATATTCCTGTTGCCTTTGTTTTTACTAGCGCTCCGCTTTTCAAAGGCAGAAAAGGGATTTGCTTAAAACAAAGCAAACATCCTCAAAATGCGCCGTGCCAAAATAATCAAGGGAATAAATACCTGGGATTTACAAAATATGAATATTCTTCAGTAAATAAACCGAGGCGAGAGCAGGCAGGGAGAGAATGCTGCTGCAGTGGTGGGGAGGGAGCGCTGAGTGTAAACACTTTCATCTCATGGATGGCAAATCAAGAACATTTAAAGAAAATAAATGTATGCAGAGCAGATTCTTCCTTCTCATGTTACTTTCGGGGGGTTTTACTGCCGATAGTTAACGCCACATAAAACCTTGCGAATATTACACCAGCAGATGAGAAACTACAACGGCAGAAACAGCTTCCCGTGGATAATTAGCATAAATATCTGCCTAAAACGGAGTAATTTGTTCACTGTACAGGATGTACTGCAGCAGTTTTATGAGCTAAAAGACACGGGGAATGTTTTGAATGACTGACATTTGAGACAGCACAGGCAGATACCGGGCACTTCTCAGGGACTGCCACGCTAAAAAGCCCCTTCAGAGTGAATGAGTGCCTGTTCCCACCCAGAACGGGGCCAGACGTCCCTGGGGAGCTTCACCCAGGCATTTCCCTGCAGCTTCCCACTCAAAGCAACGTTTCCACTTACCAGGAGGATGGGGGGGGGATCCAGACACTGAAAATAGAAAAGTGTGGAAACAAATGTGAAGAGCAAAAAAAGATGAAAAAATCAGTGCTTTCTGTTGCCTTTGAAATAAAACACGCGGTTTTCAAAGCGGTGACCTTTTCCAAAAGGCCTTCAGAAAAGCGGGTCATTTCTTTCCTCAGAAGCCATGCTTGACAAGAGTGACTGGAGAAAGTGCCAAGGAGGACAGCCTTTTCTCTGGGGATGGGTCCAGCAGTGCTCCCCACGTGTCCATCGCACCCATCTCCAGCTGCTAAGAAGGCTTTCTTCAGGCTGCCCTTATGCATGCCCTTCCTCCAGAGCTCAGTGTGGAGATGGTAGGGTCTACGTTTCCAGCTTCCCCAGCCACTTCAGAGAAAAAGAGATCGGGAGGAACAGGTTGGGCGTTAGGAAACACTTCTTCTCAGAAAGTAGGAATTGGCACAGCTGCCCAGAGTGTTGGGGGGTCACCATCCAGAGCCATGGAGATGTGGCTTTGAGGGAGGGGGGCAGTGGGCATGGTGGGGGTGGGTTGATGGTTGGGCTTGGGGAGCTTGGAGGTCTTTTCCAACCTTAATGACTCTATTCTACGGTCCTATGGTCTCCATCTTGGACCCTTCAACAAGACCTGAAGGCTGAGACTAGGTGTGCACAACAGTAATTTCTGTTTTCAATGTGCTTTTATCTTTTCTTTTTGAAGATTTTATTTATTTTTAAACTTCTAGTTGCAGTTCCAGCATTGGGAAGAGAGACTGAAAAGAGTCTCCATGCAGCCTACTGGAAATATCTAATGTAGGCAGTACGCTCCATGCCAATGCATGACTCCCTTGAAGATAGTTTGCAAAGACAGGCAATTTTGAGGTGTGATCAAAACACAGCCCGTGAGTCTCAAGGAATGGAGCTGAGCTCAGCAGTGGCTGCTTGTGAGTCCCCATGGCCCCTCATTCCACTCAGATACCTCAAGGATCACAACACCTGTCTGTAGTTCCATTAATCTCCCAGCAAGTCATCACCAGCCTGGGTGCAGCTCACTGCCTTCTGCCCACATGCTTCGGTCCCGATAGAGCAGCTCAGCCATCAGCAGGCTGCAGGGAAGCCCCTGTCCAGGTTACAGTCTTGAGGTACCACCAGAGGCAATCATCTCCCAGCTGAGTTCAACCCCAGCTCCAGCTGCAGCTTTATGAGTGAGAGCTTGGGGCTGCTATTCAGACCTTATATTTAGAAAAATGTGGGAAAAGAACTAGATCCATTTCAGGGTTTGTATTTTTGTTGGCAAGATATCTGGTATCATTATGGAGAGCAAACTGAGGGTTTTTCTTTCTTTTTTCCTTTTTTTTTTTTTTTCTCCCCCCTCAAACTATGCACTTTCTTGCCAGAAATGCATAGAAGTGGGATATGATTGGGAATTTGTGGGTGAGAAGCTTGAGACAGCAGCAAACTGATTTTACTGTCATATCCTTCATGTGCACATCCCTGTGGGTCCAAGCTCTGGAAGGACTCCAGGCATCTCCTCCTTCTTCCTCCTGCCCCATGGCAGAACCAGCTTGACCCGGCTCACCTCAACTGTTGGTTAATGTCCTCTTAAATCCCTCCAGTGATGGAGACACCACATCCTCCCCAAGTATTCCCATCCTGACATTTTTAGCATCCCTGCTAGAAACTCCCTTGAGTTTGGTCCATGATAAGTTCAGGGTTGCTTTTTCTACCCATAGTGAATGTAGGGGATAGATTAATTCCTCCCTTTGTTACTGCAAACAACACCAGCAGACGGCCACGAGGTAGCACAGCATGGAGCTCCTGAGGGATGTGCAGAATAAGCCGAGTTTGCTTGGCAACTTTGACCAGCAGTAAATGAGTCTGAGGTGAGATTCATTTTGAAGCTGATTTTTGCAAACCCAACAGTGTAATACAAGGACACATTCTATGCAACATATGTAGTCTGGCAAACCTACTTGAGGGTCACTATTAAAAAGCATGCAAAACATATGCATGTCCAGAAGCCTACTCTTGCAGGTGGGTCAGTGGATGGCAAAGATGGAAAAACATGATGATCATGGGAAAATGATGCCTGCACTTTTCCACTCCTTAAGAATGAACAAAATCACAACCAAAATGCTGGGTTGTGGGCTGAAAAAGCAGAGAGGGGTCCTTTGGGAAAAGCCATCTGGCCAGCACCAACAGGGACTCATCATGTGTTCCCCACTAAGCTGTCAAGTTAAGGACTTGTCCTGCTATCGCTCAGTCCTCAGAAGGTCAATGACAGGATTTGCTTATCGCCCTGAGGCACTTTTCTCTGGTTAATTGGCACCCCTGGTGACAGGGTTGATTGATAGCCTCCCATCAGAACCTTCCACAGCAAGCCCAGAAATGACACAGAGCTCTCCCTCACCCCCACTTACCCTTTTACAGCACTTCCCATGGAAATCAGGGAGCGCACAGGATGCAGGACAGGATGCACTCTTGGGGGATGGATGGGTCATGTCATTGATGTCAAGGGAGCCTGCAGTGAGAGGAGGGTGGGACAGTGGCCTTGGTCTTAGCTACCCATCTGTTTGTCCACGGAGGATGCTGTTCTGCCTGGAGAAGGGGCATGTTGCCTTGCCTGGTCCTGTAATGCTGCGGCAGGGCTGGGGCAGCACCGGGGCAGTTTTTGTTTCCTACAGACAACACTTTCCTCACTTCAGAACACTTCAAGTGCCTCCAGACAGCATCTTCCTGAGGAGCAGAAGTGTGTTAAGGTAGCCTCTAAGTCACAAGGCCATTTGCCCATGCGTAGTGCTTTTTTCTTCAACACGGAGAGATACTGGTACTGGAAGAAGACACCAAATAAATGTCTCTGAGCCCAGTTTTCCTACTCGTGTTCCCCACCCTGCTGAAGGACTGTCTCCTCCGGGCAGTTTGCCTTCTCCAGAGAAGTTTTCTTTCTATTGGCGATTACTGAAGAGGACCAGATGTTACCTTTTAGCTCCCTATTGGCTCTAATCTCCTTTCTTCTTTGATCCCAACTCCACTTAAAAAAAAAAAACAACACCCATATTTAAATCCTCTTGGGTGGTCTTCAGGGAAGGCTCAGCTATTTCTAACCTCTTTTTGCTTTCTCAAGGCTCATACCATGTGGCATATTTCTGCCTCTTTGCATGGTAGGAGCAAAACAAGCCATGACCACCCCAGGGCTGAAAGCAGGTTTCTGTGGTGAGGGCTTGGTATGAGACTTGCTTTCACGTGACACCATTCAGTGTTGGTAATCCAAACAACCCAAAGTGGTCTCCTCTGCCCTCAAAGTACCAAACATCTCATTTCTGCCTGCAGGTCTCCAAACATTTTCACACTCAGAATGCTGTTTGTTGGGCAAAGCATCCGGGGCTGTGTATAGCCCCTCAGACCCATGGAGAGATCTCTCATGAGTTCACCTCCTGTGTGATTGTCCTTGCAATTACTGCTTCGTGCACGAACCCCGATGTCCCGAGCTCACAGCACACACATGGTGTTACTGACCAAGATCCACCATCTGTGCCGGAAAACTGCCACAAAACCAAAGGCAGAGTCTTGCTCTAAGCAAACAGAAATGTCCGGGACATACCAGACTTTATGTTGGAAATCAGAGCCATATTCTTCAAAACTCTGGCCCTTTGTTCAGACGCCCTTTGGAGACCTCCCGCAAAGACCTCACTTGGACTTCCAGATGCTAGAAATTAATTTTATTTTTTAATTCTGCACCACAAATCTTTAATTTTGGAATGTGCACATTTCCTGTGCGGTCCCTGGCTCCTAGAGACTGCAAATACATATGAAATTGCAACAGACATCGATAACAAAAATTTCAGGGCAAACCAAAAGTTTTTCAGAGCCTTCTCCAGATAATTTATCCTGGACTGGCAGGCCGCCGCAAACTCAATGGTGGGGAAGGAGGCTGCTTTTGATTTAGCTGATGTTTAGGTGTGAATGAGAAGGAGAGATATGCGATTAATCATAGGAAGCAGGGAGATGGTATTATTTTGATTCATACTTGACAAGTTTTCTAGGAATGCTGAACTTGAGCAGAAAGGCATGGCAGACCCAGCTGTTCAAACAGTGTGATTAATTAAACTGATTCCATGTGAAAAACAACACTGACTCTCACTCTCAAATTGCAAATCATTTTCAATATATTGGGGAATGGCCAGCCGAGTTTTATTAATTGCTTTGGAGGTGATGAATCAGGGTTGTCTACAGAGACCCACACAAGTGCGCATTCCTGAGGATGTACGTGATGATGGACTCGTTTCACAGCCGCTCGCATCGATGAGGGTTGCTTTCCCAGAGATGCTGCCATTTATACACAAGGGGGGGATGAAGCCCCGGCATACATGTGCACCGACCAGCACTCTCCTCCCAACCTTGCACCGAGACACTTGCAAAATCGCAGCGCGTGCGTGCGCCTGCGCACACATGGAGCCGGCGCTTGTGTTTCGACTGGCGCTAATAATAAAACATCCTCTCCCCACAGATATATGCAGCTCGTTCACCTGCCAAACCACGGCTCTCTCAAAATATCAGCGGAATGAGAGCGGGCCTTGCAGCGTATGATTTGCCCAAGACCACACAGGAAGTCTGTGGCCAAAATGGAAATCGAGCCCATTGCTCCTGGCTCTGGGGCCGTGGCCCTGCTGCGGGCTCAGGGCCATCCTGGGACCTGTCCCCGGGAAGACAGCGAGGTATGGGTTGGATGAAATCACCTTGCTTGCACATACTTGAGGCCAGTGGGACCGCAGGATGCCCTTGCAGCAGGTGCTCAGCAGGACTCTCGCACCTCCAGGAGAGCACACTGGGGACTCAGCCTTGCCAAAATGTCCAGCAAAATCCTGCCCTGCAGCAGAGGTTTTTGATTTATATTTTCTCCGTGAGCTTGTCTGTTTTCCTCATGCTGCTGACATAGAGAGGGATATTTGATACGTGCTGAGGGGCAGATGTTGAGCAGCGCGCAGCGGTGCTTGCAGGAGGCATGGCTGCTCTTCAGGTGCGAACCGTCTGATAGTCATAAAACGGCTAACGGGGAGTGCGGGGGAAAGAAATAGATTAATCTGCCTGGCGCTCACAGATGTGGAAAAATACCCTTGAAAGATCTCGACTGGATGTTTTTCACCACAACTGCCAATGGTGGGAGAGTGACAGCCCAGCAGCAAGTGCGCAGACACCTTCCGACTCCATGGAACACCACAGGGCGCTGTGCACTACCCAGCAGTGACCCTGTGCTAACCAGGGTTTTAAATGTAGCATTTTAAATACCTTGCATACATACATCCAAGCCAAGATTTCCATCTGAGTCTTGCAAGGCTTGATTGCAAGCACCTGTCTGATCTTCAGAAGCATTGAGCTCCTACTGAGGTCAATGAGAAGAATTAGAGAGGTTGGTGGTAGCAAAGCCGTGACCATGACCTCAAAATTCTCTGCATGGGAGCCCTGTTCTGACCCCTCATGTTTGATCCCAGCAGAAGAAGTCACATATATGGAAACATGCCACAGGTACCTCATGAATGTGGAGACCATTTGACTCCAAGCAGCATGGCAGCAGGCTGGCTCCAGCAAAATGCTGCTTTGCCCATCCTCTTCAGCCCTTGCAGGCTGTCATTCTACCAAACAGCCAAGTGACAATTAAAAAAATTTTGCCTTTCCTTTCTCCCTGAAAGTAATGGGAGACTCCGTGGACCCATTTGCACTACTGGCTCAATTGGAGTTAATAAGAATATTCTCCTTCTTCTCCATTGGGACCACCTTTTTCCCTTGGGACAGCTGTAGGGCCATTTGCTGAATTCCCCGACATCTCCGCAATTCCTCCTCATCAACCTGAACTTCTTAGAAATGGAGAATGCTATCTTTGCTCTGTCCCTGAGCGATGTGACGCCCTTGCATTCTTGCTCGTGCTGCTCCAAACAACACATTTTCTGAGCACACTGTGTTTGTCTGAAAATACACCAGGAGGGCTGCCCAATTTGGAAATGACTTGAATTACAAAAAAAGCACAGCTGTCTTTAACAGCTCTCAAAGCTCATGCAACTAGTCTGCAATTTATTGACTAGGATTAGATGCTTATTGTCTATGACACTTTAAATACCATTACATTGAAGTTTATACAAGAAAGTCCAAGTTTTCAAACTGGAATCTTAGCAATAACAGCTGGACCATTTGTTTATGTGATAGACAGAAAAGAATGACTTCTGTAATCTGTGTATTTGGCTTCGGGATTTTCTACGACATGGGGAGACAGAAACCTACCCCATCCCTAATTGGGGATTGTTAGACGGAGCGAACACCGCTGCCTAATTCATCCCTGATGTTAAGTCTGCTGCCAAAGCTGGGGTTGAATCCTTCCCTCATCCCCTCACACCTGACGGAGAAGCACTTGAAACCCCTTAGCCCACCTCTGACAGTCAGGGCTCAGTCTCCTGTCTCTCTCCCCCAGGCTGCTCACATTCCGCGTTTTGTTTCTAGCATGAAAGACTTTGTTTTAAATCATAATAGTAACCAGGCTGTAATCACATTATAGCACACATGGAGAACTCGCAAAAAGTCATGTGCTTTGGATTTGACATTCTGATTTATGGTTGTGCGCTCCAGTTACACAGCTGCAATCTCATTTTCGACAAAGATGTTTTCTATTTTTCTATTACTTCGCTTCACCCTGTCTTTATGTCGAAGAAAATGAAAGCCACCAGGTGAAGCCAGCACAAGAGGACAAATGTTTGCATGTTCTGGATCAAAACCGTGATCAAATATTTCATGCTCTGCTTTCATAAACAGCTTGCTATGGGCACATGTGGAGGGGGTGTAGATTCTTAATTCTGAGCCATTTGAAGTTCAAAAAAATAAATTCCAGACTTTTATTTATTCAGAAACAAGATCAGCCTATGAAATCCACATCCCAGCCACTTGCTCACAGTGACTTCACTGAAGAGGGAAGAGGCTTGCAGAATTATTCCTTAGACGTTTGAACAGGGGACCCAGTGCTGCTTGCTGCCTGTTCTGTCAAGCAAAACCCAGCTGAGGTGGCAAAGCCACGCTTTGCATAGTTAAGAGCAGATTGCAGTTATTAGCCCTTCCCTCTGTCAGTAACCCGCTCGTTTTGCATTCCTGCGATGAGTAGCAGCATTCCAGCTTAATTAAAAAAGTGAGCACTTTTGCAGTAAATTGCATTAACGCTGGAAAGGGGCCAAAGCTTATGTTTTACATGAACCTCTCTTGTCTTTAGCGGAGTAAAGAAAAGAAAATGTCATCAACATTCTTTTCGCGATTTCTGATGATCTATCTTTAGGGCTGGTGCTGGCTGAGGATCACATTGAGCACAAAACCACCAGCGCGTCCCTTACCAGGGGTAATTTAAGCACTGCAGGCTTGAAAAGCAAAAAGTACAGTGTAAAATTGTACTAAGACCATCATTTTCACTTTGCATTGAGGAGAGTCTAGAGATGTACTTATAGTGGTTATGGAGCATCTGTTCAGGAGCAGAAAATGCTCATGAATTGAACCTGTGTTGGTTGGACCCTGACCTTGCGTCCTCACTGCAGCGTGGCTTTCACCATAGACACTTCGGGTCAAATGTCCACCATGGATATAGACTTGTACCAACTTTGTCTGAATGCATAATTTAGCTTCCTACAGAAATTCTGCAGGGTCTAGAAGGGGGAATTTTCCATCTTTAGCATGGGGCTACCTCAAACTGACAACTGAGCGTAAAGGTAGAGATAGGACGTGGCAGATCTGAGTACTAGAATAAGGTGCTGGGTGTTAAAAATGCTCTGTGGGCAAAGCTGGGCACCTCTGAGGGTATGGCCACATCTCTCTGTGTCTTGACAGGAAGGTCCAGAAATGCTGTGTGCATTGAGTAAGGACTGGAAGAAACAGCTCCCATTCCTCTCCCAGCCCAGAAGTTCCCAGCCCTTAGGGACTCAATGCAACCAAGTCCTGGAGCCGCTTCTGCAGAACATATATTGGTGGGACCTGGGAGAAGACACTTCCCTGAGCCGTAGTTTGAAGGTGCCCTTGGGGACAGTTTCTGCTGTTCACAGGTTGCCAACAATCAGCAGAGCAGCAGTGATTTGTCTCTATGGGGAACAACAGTGTTTGACCTGCTGGGTAGTAAGAAAGTAACTATGTCAAAAACCTTATATTTTTTCAGGATAAAAATGCAGAGTTGAAACCTCCCTCCCTGCTCTGCAGGATTTTGATGAACAAATGCAAAACCTGAGAAAAAGACAATCATCTATTTATGAAACGTTGGTTAAATCCCATTGTTCTAGCTGTACTACTAACATGAATATCAGGTCTGTTGGTCATAACTCTTTCTCAAAGTGCACGTAATGGGCAGGCAAATCAAGATCAGTTGCTCCTGAGCCAAGCAGAGCAGGAGACCACCAGGACTTCTTTTTCCATGACTGCACCTATTGATGGGATTATTGCAGATGTCTTTTGGAAGGGGTATCATGAGGGTTGTGTCTCAGCCTCATAAAGAGTAGGGAAGGCCACTGGGACTGCATAGCTCTGGTTCAAAGCAAGAAAGGATGTGTGTGGCTGTTCGCTGCTGTGTGCTCTTGGTGCCAGCTCCACTTCTGGCCCAGAGACCCCCAGCTGGACAGAATAAAACCAAGCAGAATGCATCAAGGAGAACAGGCACAGTATTTATTTTTCCTGCAGCGGCCCTCTGTTTCTAGTCCTAGTAGAGCCAGTCAAAACATTTTGAACCAAGAGACTTTCCACTGGAAAATGCTATTCTTCCTGAAGTCAAGCAGGATCTTGCTCAAATGTCAATGACAGTTTTTGGTCTGGAAGAAGTCAAAACATTACAGCTTGATAGTGCAGCTTCAATTTGTGACATTTTGACTTTCATATCATAATACAATTCTATTCTATTAGAGTGCAGCATGTCGTACTACATAATCAGTTATAAAGTTTGATACAGTGTAAAAGTCAAAACAAATTTCCTCCTACAGCATAGTCTAACAAAACATCCCAATAGATCCTCTCTCAGAATTTTTATCCCAAACGCAACAGCAACTTCTAGTTTTCCTTTTTACTGGGAATGTTTTCTCATTTTGCAAGCACTGAAAACCCTGACAGGTAGAAAATTCTGCTCTTGACGAATGTTGAATAACACTTCAGGGCTTTATAATCTCATTTCTGATGGTAATAATGAAGGGGTGTCACCAGAAGTCTCACAGCCACCTGCCCATCTGCACTGGAGACATTTAGTCAATATAAGATGAGGTCTCTCCTAATTTTGTTACTGGTGTCATGGGTATCTTCACGTGATCACTTCATCCTAGGATTTTACTTACGTTGAATGGGAAAAAAAAAAAAAAAAATGCACCTTTTTCACAAATATTTTTCATGACAAAACGTCGACATCTACTTCAGGTAGAAAAAAAAATGGCACCTGGCCACCCTTCTTACGGTTCTCCATATCGTGGCCTGTATCCCACATCGATCAGATCTCTGTTGTCTATAGAGGAGTGGTGGATATAGGTGGATGGCTCGGATGTAGAGCTGGATGTAGCATCAGATGAAGGCTGCCCTTGGTGTCTTCGGTTAATGCATGGGAAATCTCCCACCGTGTGCCAGCTGGGAGAAGTGTGTTGGATTCTCTGGGAGTAATGGACATCCAGCTGCACGTTAATTCCTCTTTTGTGTTGTTATTTTGTTTTTGTTTTAAGCCTCCTTGAGAAATTCTACTCAACTGTTTTATAGTAACAGTCAGAGTGCTATTGCAGATCAAAGTGCATCGTGTTCACTGCGGTGCACATAATGATGTCCCTTTACAAGAAAGGTCTCTTTTCTAAAAAAGGCTACCAAGAACAAAATTCTGACGTTACTGAAATTCTACTATTTTCTCCAAAACTATGTAAATAGAATCTTAAGATGAAATGATGTTTGTAAATTCTTCATTTCACAGACAGCTGTTTGGCCATGCCCGTACTGAAGACAGGATTCCAAGTACAAGATAATTAAAAAAAAAATAAAAATCTTCCATGTCTTTTTAAGGGCAATAGCTTCTGTGGAGAAATTGCTAAAACCAGTCGACAGGAAGATGGGACCGTCTGGCCCTTGCAAAGTGTAATGATTTGGGACATTTGGCATAAAACCAGCTTCCCACTTCCTTTGCCAAGGATCACTGCAACTGCAGACAGAATGGCCCACAAAGATGTGACCTGTGGTTCCCCTGGGGAAATTCAGGCAGGTGAGAGTGAAACCCTGAGCAGATGAGGAAACAAGAATCCATTCCTCTGTCACCACCAAAGGACATCTCCAGCCTGCTGGGGAAAGGCTTGAGAAGTGCCATGTGCCTCGTGGTGCAGAGAGTGCCAAAGTTTCCCTAGTCATCTTTAACTGCCCCAGCATTTAAATAGGGTTTTTCCATCAACTGGCACAAACTATCAGAGAAAAGATGCATCTACAACTATCACAGCAATGCAAGACAAGGCTGGAAGCCAGAGATATTGCACAAGGAGGATAAACATTTCTTCCTGAGGGTTCACATAAGCTCTCTGCCACGAGCAAAGAGCTTGTGGAGCTACTAAAGTCCATACCTTGCAAAGAGACCCTAGAAAAGAGATTATGTTTTCACATTGTTTCCCAGATTAATTTCAATGTCAACTTAAAAGGCTTTTAAGGTTTTTATTTCAAGCGGAAGTATTAACTGGAACTGCCAGGGGCAGTTAGCTTGAGAAAAGCAATACCATGCATCTTAAACAGAGTAGAAATTTTTATGACCCAAATTCTTCGTTTATTGTACACAGATGGTGGAAGAAGGCTGCTGTCTCCAGTGCCCAGCAATGCAGCAGACCTGGCCACAGTCTTCTGCAGACAAATGGTGCCTGCTCAGAGCTTTCCTAACATAAAATGATGTTTTCTGTCATTCCTTCCCTGTAGACCAATCTAAAGCATTCGCAGGGCAGAGACTGAATTGTAGGGATGGTGAAATCCATCAAAATCCATCCATACTTCAGACTGAAAGCACAGTGACATGCAGCACTGTGCGTCTCCTTTCCAAGCGTGAACATTGGCTTATGCTGCCTGCGTCTGAAAGGCATAAGTCTGTGCAAGCACTCACACAACCTGAGATGATATATACCCTGTGCCCATGGTTGCTCATCCTTCCAACATCCCCTTGTGTATCAAAATTCTGCTGCTTGCTGGCCATCAGTGGCTTACACAACTGATGCCAAATACCCGTGCAGGGTGTGCTGGTGTTGAGAAACCAATGCACACATGCATTAAAAGCACAGAGAGTGTCTGGCCCCCACAGAAAGTGCAGAAGGAGGTAGAGCTTACTGTGTCAATTACTAAACTGGCCAATGCATTAACCTCATCTTGTGATTATGTAGCTTTTGGCAATTCTCTCCTCCATCACCCTACTTTCCCTTCACAGCTGTCAGCTTCTTCAGGGTCCATTCTCACTGCATGCAGCACTGAGCAAAACAGGTTATAAGCTGCAGCCCTCAGTCCCTGTAGAGGAGGGAATAATATGGAAGAAGGTGGCCATGGAGGGAAAGATAAGAATCAATTAATTCCTTCAAAGTGTTGTCACAGGAAAGAATCTTTGTCCTCAATAAAAAGCAAAAATGGAGAAGATTATAGCCAAAACCAGCTCCTGGGAGAGAAAATGTGCATGTGTTGCACAGGAAGGGATCAGGAAAGATCAAGTTTGGTTCCGGATACTTGGGCCATGAAGAAATAAAAAAATGTGTCAGTTGAAGATGACTTCTTGGAAGTAGTCCATACCCCATCCATCCCTGGAAGAATGAATCCCAACTGTCATTGTCTATTTGTGTTGAGAGAAAACTTCTGCTTTAACACAGATCTACTGATCTCTACAGAGACAGTGAGCAAGGCTCACCTGTGAAGCATCTTGGTATTAGGGTGGTCAGTCCTGGCTGAGACCAGGCACCAGAGCTTTAGAGAAAGGCAAAAAAGAAAGGCAGGATTGCACAAGGAGAGGGAGAGGAGCTATGGTGGGGAAATAATGCCCATCCCCTGCAAGAGCCAGGAAGTTCCAAAGCCTGTAATTAATTTACTGTCCTGTAAATACTGCATGACAAACACGGGGATCAGCTGTCCTTCTAAAGCCTTCTTGGAAATTCCAAGGTTGTCCATAGTCCACAATGAGACACACATCCATCTCTTCCAGCTTCTACATTTCCAAGCCACTGGTGTCCACCTGGTCAAATGGGTCTAGCTCACACTTGCCCTTGCATTTATGCGGCCAAATATCTATCAGTCTACAAAATTACTTTATTTTTCTGCTGTTTTTCTCAGAATTAGCAATACTGCCCATCACTGTGCTACCTGAATTTTACACTGGTACTGTATGCGCCCTGTATGCTGAATTCTGCTGTAGGCAGTCATGTCCTACAGCAAGTCCCCTGGAAGAACAACAATTTTTTCTTTAACCTCTTACTCCTGCAGTGGTACAGACTTCTGCTCTTGTAACTCTGCAGCCACATCCCTGTGCCTTTTTTATTCAAACCCAGTATTAAACTGCTTTTGGGTTTGGATCATTAGTTCCCCTTGCATAAGAAGTCAGTTATTAAATATCTATGATTATATACTACATTAGAGCAACACAATCTGTCTTTAACAAAACCACATGGGACTTTCCCCATCTGCCACTTTGCTGCTCGCTCTTGCACCTAACTCCTTTCTCAGACCTTCCAAAGAAATTAGGTCAGCTAATGGGCATGGAGTAGCCACAAGCATCCTGCTCTCCTTACCTCACTCGTGTGAATTTAGCCACTAGTTTTTCTCTTCTCCAGTCCCAGGACAGTGACCCACAGTTGACAGATTCATTATCCTTCCTTGCTGCTAGAGATGCAGTTTCATGTGCTGGTGCTTTTAATACCTCCAGTGTTACCCGTTCATTTAAACACCCTGGGTTATTCCTGGGTTCAGTGCGGGGGTAAGCAGGCAAAATTCTCCAGCTTGCATTATACAGGTCACAGTAGATGATCTAATGATCCCTTTGGCCTTAAGGACTACAAATGTTAAAAGCATTATATGGCACATCCTTTAAAAAGCTCAATATTTTTGGCAATGTCCCCTTTCTTAATGTGATCTTATCAGCCCTCACAAGCTGAACATTGTTGAAATTTATTGGTTACTTAACATGAACGGGGGACATCAAGAAATGCTCTGGGGAGTGTTGTGGATGATTCATAAGTGGGAAACCTTCCTCCCCAAGCAGTGCTGAACCCTGTCTGCACAGGATATGAGAGAAGAGAAGCACCATGCAAAGACACCAGGAGCCAAGCTCAGAATTAACAAAAGGAGGTATTTCCCCCACGGTGGGAAATGGACCGGCGCAAACCTTTGCCAAGGGTTATCATGGATGTGAAGTTTACCTGGGGTCCCGGGGAGGCTGGAGCAATCCAACTGGCTCGTTAAATAGATGAGTCACAACAGGACAGGGAAATCCTCCAAGCTGGAGGTGGTAGAGGAGGCACTGTGTGTACTTACCCTGTTGTGTCTTTTTCCTGTTGGATACAGATCCTGGAATGGATGGAGCCAGTTCAGATGTTCGCAGTCCGCTGTCTGAAATGTTGCCTTGTAGCTGAGATGGAAAACCGAGGCCTCCTCCACCACATTCCCACTGATGATTTTACACCAAGAGGAGGGACTGTTCATCTACCAACACTTACACCTGCAGGAATTCTTCTCAACCTGCTGGTTCCCTTCCAGGAGCACAGCCTGCTGGGGAGAGAAATGGCCATCATATAATTCCACTATTAACCCTGGTGCAGGAAGTCAGAACATAGACAACATTTTCCAAGGAGAATGCTAATAAATGGTTTTTATAGGTATATTTTCACGTTGCCATATATGTATTAGGAAAGGAAGGCAGAAAGCAGAACAGTTGTCATCAAAAGAGGTATTTTTCAATGTTTTCAATGTTCAAAGAGTACAATTTGAGTCAATTTAAAAAAAAAAAATAATTTGAAAACAGCTTTTTGTTCAGAGAAACAGAAAAGCAAAAAAAAAAAAAAAAAAAAAGATTAACTGTATTTTGTTTTAAAACGAACTCTACTGATCTAATTCCAGATGGATAATTATATTCTGACTGATTATTGTAGGACTGAAGTTCCAGTCGGGTAGAACATTCTTTCTATTGCAAAGCATTATGTGATGCTGGTTTCCATTAGGGAGGCAACCCTGAGAAGGCTGCATTGCAGTCTTCTCTTGCTCCCAGAATCCACTCTAAGAGACATGCAGGAGAGTGGTTGGGCATTGTTTTTAAAACTAATTAAAGATTCTGGGAAAGAAGATGTTTTCTTTGCAGGTCACGCTGCAATTTCTCCTTGCATAAAACTTCCCTGAGGAGCAAATTTAGAAATCCTTATTATTTCTTACCTGGGCGAAAACTGTCACAGGCTTACTTACATCAGAAATTACTTCTTTTTTTCCTCTTTACTTACACAAATTTCTGTCAATGGAAAAATAAAGTGAAGACTTCAAGATTTGGCTGTATGATTTTAAGAATATTACAGATCAATAGCTATGTAAACATACAAGCACAAGCTCCTTGTTAAGGGCATGTTCATGAACTGTTTTTCTTAAATCAATCATTCTGGCCCAGAGGATGAGTATATTATGAAAAGCTTCACAGCTTTCATTTGCTTGTAGTTTCCAATGCTGGAAAATGAAAAAGAGAGGAAAAAGTAAAACAGTGATTTTTTTTTTACGTCATGAAAACAAAATATATGTTTGAAAGTTTACTTTTCTCTTTCAAGAGCAAGCCATTTCAAAACGTTTTATTTGTGTATTTCAAAGAACTCTGTTTTCATCAAAATAACTTCTTACTAGGGATCGAAACCCAGCTATTTCTAATCATAAGCAGAGCGTGATCCGTTACACTGTGCATTATAGATAAATCTAGCAAGCAAACAGTGGCTGTGGAGGACCCCATCAGGCACTGAAAGGAGTAACCATTGCAAACCTACTTGAGAATTTGTATCAACCCGTAATGAACATAGAATTAAGGTTGGAAAAGACTACTAAGATCAAGTCCAAACACTAATCCATCACCACCATGCCCACTTTAAATATGATACGTGACCCATTATGGGTTGTGATCAGTGCCTTGGGGGAAGCTCAGTGATCTGGCTCTTTCTATTGAGACATGACAGTGTCGGAGGTGAAAGGAACTTGGCAGAAATCTTCATGGCAGGTCTTCTGGAATTGTTGAAACACCAAAGACTTTGAAATCACTGCAGATGCCTCTAGACCTAGTGTTTTATTACTTTCCAGTGGGCGAGTGTTGCTCTGTCAACAAAAAGCTTCACAGTCCTGTTGTAGGGCATCCCTCAGCTCCCAGTGAAGAAACAAATGCACCATGGCATGCCACTAGAAAGTGGGAGGTTCATCAGGCAGTCAGGGCTCACACAGTGCACTAAGAAGTTACAGCACTGAGAAGGTACAAATTGAAACGATTCTTTCCTCCCTTCGGCTCCCCAAATAGTTTCAGTGCCATCTCCCCCATACTTAATGTCCCCATAATGCCCTTTTGGATGATGATGGTGGTGCTTTGCAAGAGCTGCCTCCTTCGACAGCCAGACATCCAAGGAGAGATGTGTTAATGTTTACATTTACACCCGTACTTGCTGAGAGGGTATTTTTCATTGGAGCTCTCTGTGGGACTCTGTAACGGTAGAGACACAATGAGCAGATGGGTACAGAAGTTTCCTCTGCACTCCCTAAAATCCCAAAGGTCAACTTCAAAGGAGCAGTCCAGTTTCCAGTGCAAGAACCCACTTTTCCATTTGCCAAAACCTGCAGTTTACTGCCCAAACAAGAGGTCGACAGAACAGAAGACCACATATACTCCACCAACTTCCAGAAAGCACAAGAAGATAGAGGATGTTTGACCTTCACACTTCTCTTGGAGTGATGCCCTCCGCTCCCTGTGAAGAGCTGCAGCCGCCATGGCACCTGCCTACAGCCTGCTCTGCTCTGGGCCCAACAAACCCAAGACTTTGTCCACCCCTCACACACCATGCCCTCCAGACTCTTCCCCATCCTCATAGCCATCCTTCGGCTGCTCCCTCATAGCTTTCTGTCTTCTGATACTGTGGTGCACCCAGTGCTGGACGTGAGGCCGCACAGCGCACAGTGCAGAGCAGAGCAGGACAGCCCGTCCCTTGCCCACTGGCAGTGCTGTGCCTGGGGCACCCCAGGGCTCAGTTGGTGTAACAGCATTCACTCCAACACTGGGAGCAGTGACTTCCTCACTGGCTGTGCTTTCCCAGCTCCAGCACACATCTGCAATCACCAGAGCATCCCATGGCCCCTGTCCGAACCAGGGCCCCTTGGCACCAGGCGTGGTGTGGAGACATGCAAAGACATGGTTTCCTGCCTCGGAGAAATTCCCTCCCCAGAAACCAGAGCCTGTAGAGTAAAACACAGCTGCAAATGGCACTTGGAGCCTCGGGAGGCCAGGCTTTAAGAATAAGCAGGCACCTTGGGCTGGGAAGGTCCGAGTACATTTTTGCAGCTATGTAAACAACAGTAAACTGCTCCTTTTGGCCGGGCTGGAAACTGATGGCATAACAGGAAATTCTGGTGGATGATTTTCTTTTTTGGAAACCACATGAAAGTTAACCAAACTTTCCCAAAACAGATGAAAGATTGTGACCAGAAGCAATCGGAGGATGAAGCAGAAGTTTTAAAGGTGGTTGTAATCCAGCCCAACCCTGGGTATGGCCACGCCAGCAGGTTCCTGTCGGGGAAAACAAGCTACTGCTCATCAGCTGCTCTGGGATACGACCTCTCTACGAGCTTGTGTCCACAGTGAGGTGACACATCCCAAAGTGGGTTACCAGAAAGGAAAGATGGATGTCCTAAGGTGAAGATGGCAGAGCAGTCAGCACCTGCCCTGCCTTAGCTCTCTACAGCCCTGGTGAGATAACTCTGAAGCCTGGGGAGCAGAGAAGTGTTGAGGCTTTGGGGAACATACGTTGGTCTTCTTTAATAAGCCAGAGGATTTTTAAGGTGACTCAAACCAAGCCCCCAAAACAGCTGCTTTGGCAAGTCAAGACGATTCAGTAGATAACTTCATTAATCTTCACCCTGCACAAAAGCTATCAGCATCAGCCTTGAGCTCAGCCCTGAGCGCGCTGGTGGCTCTTGGCCCAGTTAGAGAATCAGTGAGGCAAAAAAGCCCCAAAAATAAAAATAAAAAACCTCTCCCTTCAAAACCAACAGTGCCCGGCCAAGAGGCTTCCACACACAAGCGGCTTCTGAAACATGAACCAACCACAGCGGTCTCAGCTCTTCCCACAGCGCAAGTGCGTGGGCTCAGCTGGAAGCCCTGCTGGAGCGGAGGCCCTGCCTGCTGAACGCCAGCCAGCAGGCAGAGCGGCCCGGCATTAGGCCCTGGGAAGGAGGCACACCAGGTCTTCCAGGCCACTTCCCAGAGCCCTGTTCCTTCATATGGGGTCAAGGTAGGCAGGGAAAATGAAGGGCTGCCCCTGGGAAGGGAGCAGCCATCGCAGCTGTGAGTGAGGACATCCTCTCCAGCTGCAGAGACCCTTGGACCCAGGAAGTTTCCATGGGTCAGGACTTTGCAGGCTGCTCTGCAGTGTTTGTTTGGGTTGGCTTGTGAGTATCCCTGTGCATGTGTTTATTGGGGCGGACGCATCACTGCAGGGCTGGAGATGTGCCCTAGATGTCTCTGTCCCAGAGGTAACTTGCCACTAGGAAGTAGGGGTCCCAGGGATGCATTCACATTTAATCAACATCGATTGCTGTCTTAAATGAATCCAGCCACAACCCTGGAAACTTTCTCTTGAGGAGCAGATACCATCTCCAAAGTGCAATAGCAAGCTAAAGTGAATGGTCTAGGCTGGGTTGTAAGACATGAGCTAACTGCCAGCTTCTATTTCCATCTGTGAGCTCAGTGGAGCCAAAATCAATAAATCATCATCATTGCCACCACGAATTCGGTTTTATTGGATGATAATATATTTCCTACTGGTGAGACCATGTACCAGCATCTGGAAGAGGAACAAATGACTATTTACATTGCAGAGCAGGGAAGACAGAGGAAAGAAATAAGTAAACACATCACATATGTTATATGGAGATTACTGTGGGGTTAGTCTCAGTTATGACATCTATCTCGGAGGGGAGGGGAAGGGAAAGGTGACTCATAAATGTCCCAATACTAAGTGAATTATTCCATCACTTCACTCCCCTGTATCTCTCATGTACACAGATCCTTCTCCCCTCCTATGCAAGCACAACACATGGACCAAATGTGCAATTGCCTGGTTTTCAGATGACGGCAGAGGCTTTGCTAAAGCACAAGGCTATTGCACAACACTTGGGACCCCCACAACAGGGAAGCTAAGGGCATCTTATTGTCCCCTTGAGGTGTAAGGGAGTGTTTAGTAGGCAGGATCCTCCTGCCTTCAGTTAGACCCTTATTCTCACCTCATGGAGAAGAGCTGCTCCTGCAGTAGTACTGCAGAGTGGAGGTCTAATGAAGAGCCATCAAGGAAATAGCTTTGGAGCCAACAAGGGGATGGCTTCAAAGCCACCAGGACTGCAGAGGGCATTTCTACTTACTACATGATTCATACCTCCAGATTAATCCTTCTCCTCCAGCAGGCTGAGATTTCTCATCTGCTGTCAGCAATGTGCCACCCCAGGCAGGACACATCAGGTAGCAGTGAGCAAAGTGAGCAGTGCTGCTGTGCAGAAATCGAGCAGTTTCCTGCTGAAGTTCTCTACGCTGAAGACTTCCCTGAGATGGTGACTTTTCCTCTGATGAAAACTGTCCTTTCAAAAAGCTCATTTCAAAAAAGCTCCTCCTCCTTTTTCCCCCCATTCCCTTTTAATGCAATATTTTCCTCTTATTCCCATGGGACAACCCTGTGTGCATCCCTGAGCTCTCCAAACCTCAGCCAAATGCCCTGAGGAGAACCAGGAGCATCGCCGAGGGCAGCACTTGCTGCTCAGTCCTTGCTGCATCAGTGCCATTTCAGTTCCTGCCTCCCCTGCTTCTGACCATTTGGTCTTGGCCTCCTCAACAGGCTTTCATCACCCAATTAGAAACAGAGCAACCTCCTGCTACTTAGTTATATTTGGCAAGGCGAGAGCACACACAGAAATAATCTATAGTGCTCTCCCTGGATCAGCACGTGCTTTGGAGGAGAGGTTTGGCAGCCTGGCCCTCCAGCCATCTTCCCCTTCTGCGTGTGAGCGGTCACTGCTGATCAGCAGCTTGCTGGGTCATTAAGTGCAACAGCAACGCCCATGCTTGTCTTTCCAGCAGGGCCGCCTGTCCAGAACAGACACCAGCTCTCCCACAGAGCTTGGTTGACAAAGTTCTGCAGGAGAGCTGATCTCATCCCCATCCCATAGTGCTGCTCGGAGCTCCCTTCCCTAAGCCCATCATGCAGAACTGGGGCTGGTAGGCAACGCACATCCCACCACGCAAGGCACTGGGATGGGGAAGAAAAGGAGCAAATGTGTTCTTTCTTCTGCAGGTTCTCAGTTCTCCCCCGTGAAAGACATCCCCAAAGGTTGCTATCCCAGCATTTGGACACCTCAGGCTTCTGAGAGTTGGTGCTTAGTTTAGTTTCATTTGTCTGGTGTAACTGTTTCTGTCTTTGGAGAGGGACAAGGGAGAGCTCTGAGGAACAGCAGCACCAGGCTGGACTTCGTTCAGTGTAACACCAACCTGATGCTTTAAATCTGAAATTCAGTGTGGGTTGGCACAGGTTCCATAGCCACATCAGGTGCACAGCTGAGCACGCTGAGCACTGGGGAAAAGGAAAACCCTGCAGCAGCAGCAATTATAGAAACTTCCAGAAAAAGGAGAACACAAGGCTCCAGGGACTATTTCAACCTTTGGGGCTGTAGAGCAAACAGGCTGTAAAACAACAGACCTGGAAATAACTCTTATTGAGTTTAAGCAGGTCCTGGGGAGCGCACCAGCTGCAGCACCTGATGGGCACAGTGCATCGGGCACTGCGTGTGCCTTGGGAGCAACCAAGAGCTGTTGCAGAGGGCTTTCTGAAATGTGGGCACCACACTGTCTTTTTAGGCACCTAGAACTCTCTCCTGACCTCATTCCCAAAGGAAGCAGGATTTATGAAGTTGTCGTGTGCAGGTGTATATGCATGACAGCTATTCATTGCAAGTAGCTTTTAACCTCTAGATGATTTCAGCCTAATTTGGCAGATGAGTAGCACTCTCAAAGAGAATGCAGTGTCTGTAAGTTTTGTGGAAATAGCTAGAGGAGATAGCCCTTATTTCTGACCTCAGGGAGGGAAAGGCTCAGCCCTTAAGAGACCTCAGAGAGTCTACACTATCACTGCCCACAGGGCCATTGGCTCTGTGACTCTTCTCCTTTCCAGACCCACCTGGTAGGGACAGCAACGAGGGGGCACACATGGAGGGAACAACAGCATTGTATGTTAATGAAGTTTGGTAATAATGGTTTTATTTATAAGAGCCCCCACCCCTGCTGAATCGCTCAGGGCTCTGCACAACAACCACAAAAACAATTGCTCATTAATTAAAACCACACCAACATCCGCAGAATTGCAAACAGATGGATGAATACATCATATGATATAATATCTCAGGAACTGAGGATGGGAAGGGACCACCTGTGCCAGCCAGCCTGAGCGTTAGCCCACACCTCCCTGGATGTTGCCTTCGCAGCTCTCTCCAGTGCACCAGCAAATACCAGAAGCTCTGTGCTGCTGTGGTATGTCCCTGTGGAAATGACCCCGAGATGGGCTGATGGTTGGACTAGGTTGATCCTAGTGACCCTTTCCAGCCTTAATTATTCTATGATTTGCACCCTAAAGCCCCGCAGTAGCCTGTAAATGTTCAGATGCTGTTGGAGGTACAGTACCCGTTTCTCCCATGTATGCTTATTGTACAACAAGGACCATGGATTTAACAAACCCTTTCCCAGCCCTCCAGTGTTGCACATATTTTTCATCTGAGCATCTCTAACCCACTGCAGGCACAATGATTTACCTCCAGATCATCTCCACTAAAGAAGGAAGGCATGGTTCAGTCCATCCACACTGATAAATCTGGGAGTTGGGCTGAGCTAAGCTGGGATCCATCATTTGTGATTTAATCAAAGAGGCAACAGCGGCAGAAGAAAAGTGACTTTAATAAATCCATCACCCCCAGTGCCCATGGGCTTCGCCTCACCCCCTCAAGCCTGGCACCGGAGCAGCACTGGGGACAGACTGAGTTTTCCTCCTGCCTTTCTCCACTGCACGTCTTACGAGTTGCAGACCTTATTTTCAAAACTGTTCCTGCAGCTGTGCCCTGGGGGCCTGCGAGCGGCTGCCAATGTTTTCAGAAAGGTGAGGATGGGCTGAGCCGGCACTCCTGACTCACGGAGGCAGCTGGCAGCTCTCCCCAGCCAGCTGGAGGGTGGGAACGGCACGCTGAAGGATGGGGATGCAGGGTGTGGGCTGAGAGGCAGCCGGGGAGCTGCTCCATTTGGGGAGGAAGCTGCAGGACCGCCAACTCAGCCTTGTGGCTCCCAGATGTAGCAAGTGCCAGCCATGCATCTAGGAGAAGATGCCTCTTCTGCATAGATTTAGGCATTTGCCTCTCTGCAGCCCACTCGTCCTTTTCCCACTCTTTTAAAGATCAGGTTAGTGCGTGTGGTGGAGGGAATGAACTTGGGAGTGTTTGAGAGACAAACTGCGTGTGCCACCTTGGACATCTGGAACAGACTGCCCTTGGAGTGCCTGTTAATGGGATTGACCTCAGTTTCATCTCAGTCCTTGTGGGAACTCACTGCGTGCTTTGCCCAGAATGAAGGATTTCTTTTTGTCAAGTATATATGTATATATCATGGCATGTATATGCCCCGGGTGTGCAGTCTGTTTCCCAGCACTGCATCCTTCTCTCCACAAGCCTCCCTTGGAGGAGGACCCAATGTCCCCAGCCCCAGCTAGAGGCCAGGGGAGGTACACAAGCTGACACACAGCCCAACAGAGAGGCTGCTGGAGATGCCAGGGATAAATGCCTGAAAAACAGAGGTCAGAGCCTGGCCCTTGTTTGTTAATTCTTGTTACTCCAATGACACACACAGCACTGTGTGGCCACGACACAGCTGGGGAGCTGCTGCCTTATCAGCTCTCGCTCCTGGAAGGCTCCTCCATCTCTTCTCCTCAAAGACTGACTTTCCAACACAATGCAAGGCTCCACACAACCTCTGAGGAGCCAGTGGCCTGTCTCAGGTCTGGATTTGTCCCCTCAGGAAATTACTGTGGGCCCTGACTGATCTCCAGTGGACCCATCCAAGAAAGAATAATACAGCTTTTCTGCAGACAACTCTATCTTTGCTGCATACCAATCCCGTGACAAACCAGTTGGCACACGAATGCAAGCACGAAAGCAATTTGGCTTCCCTCCTTCTTATGTTGACAGCTTTAAAGCCGCTCTCTTTAAACTCACCTCCCGTAGGTGGTTCGGCAGCAGAGCCAAAGGCTGTGATTACACTTCCAGAATGTTTGTTAGCTGCAGGTCCCCAGGCACTGAGTTCTGGAAAATATTTTTCAAGCAATGTCCTCAGGGTCAGAGGCAGGTTCTCTGGCTTGTTCCTGGCTGACTTCACACTGGGGTATGCGTGCTGCAGCCAATGTGTTTTTTAGGACTCATAAGCAGACAGACAGATCTGATAGCCTCTCTGAGTTGCCGTTCACTTAGATCTCTGCCTGCACCTAGCAGGATTTACCCTTTTTTGTGTTGGGGTAGTGGGATTTGATCCCCACACAGCGTCTGAGAACAAAGCTATCAAAGAAGCTCTCCAGGCCAATCAGATAACGTGAACACATCTTTCTGAATTTTATTACTAGGAAAGCATTGGTCTGACCCTGCCTGGATGACGATGGCACCATGAAGTGCTGCAACTGCCAAGCAGGAAACTCACGGCATCACTGGTCCAGGTCATCCATTTTCTTGCATAAGAAAATCCCCAACAAAGCAGAACCTCCAGCCATGCCCCATCCTGGATCACAGAGGTTTGCTCCAGTTAGATATTTGCACCTCTTAAAGCAACTAGGAGCTCAGTCTTGTGCCATTTTAGGGCCTACCAATAGAATGTGGTGCTCAGCCTCCATTACAGGACTGAGCTGCTCTTGGGTGAGAAGGAGGTTTGTGATGTGGTGACCCAACACAGGCTCACAATGAGAGTGCCAGAGGTTGGGTCATCCTTTGGTTGGAGTTTGGCATTCGCATACTTTAGAATCATTAGAATTATAGAGAATCATTAAGATTGGAAAAGACCACTAAGTTCATCTAGTCCAACCATATAGGGCACTGTCATATTCCTGTCACTGAAAACTGTCACTGAAGTAAAAACTGAAGTTAAAGCTATGCTTTAGAGCTGAAACCTTGTGTTCCCACTGGAGGAAGGAAAAATGGGGGATGGTTTACTTTATAAATTAGGAAAAAAGGTGAGGACATGGCAGAGCAGAAAGTGGCCAAGCAGTGGCAGAGGTCCATGGTTCCTGTTCCAACAGGGACAAGGGGCTGCTCTGTGACATCTGAAGATGGCACATTCAAGATTAATAAAAAGATACACTTTTCTATCCAATGCGTGCAGCTAAACTGTTGAATTCCCAGCCTCGAAACTCAGCAGTGTCTCATTTTACATACACCACCCAGTGAGTCTCAACGCTACTTCCCAAGATTTAAGTCATATCACTGGTGACGCTGGAGAAGGGAATGAGAAAAAGGAAACAGGCTGACATATCTGACCTGCTGAAATCACAGTCAAGAACAGCTTAGCTAAGAAGCTGATTTAAAGCCGAACCGCTCTGCCAGCAGCACGTCATTTTGGTTGGGCAGTTACAAGACCACTGCACCTTTACGAGCTGCAGCTGACAGAAGTCCACCTATTCTTTGTTATGGGTACAAGGCCAAAGGAGAGACCTTGCCATCAGACTCACCGCCAGTCAATCATTAGTGCAAGGAATCTAGCACAAAGTGTACAGTTCAGTGGGATAAAAGAAGGCCATGCAGTCTCAGCTATTTGGGATCAAGTCTTTTGGTGTCTCCTTTGCAATGCTGAAGCCCATGTATGGAAAAACCCAGCATCTCCTCTTCCAGTTCTTAACACAAATGAAATACAGATATTTTTATGCTGTTTTATTTGGTCAATTTTGTTCATGCTGTGCAAAATGGAGCAGAATCTTCTCAGTAAGAACAGAATTTCCTTGGGTCACAACAGCAAAACAGTGCATGTATTCTGCATTTTGCAGTCTGATCTTACCAAAGCCAGATCTCTGGCCATATCTATTTAAATTCTGGCATTCTTTCCTCTACAAAATAAGCTTTAAGTCCAACCTGTGCTCTGAAATGTCACAGGCAGTGCAACAGCACAAGGGAAATGATTGTGAATGGGAAAGTTATTGAGACTATAATTAGAATGCCCAAAGCTAGAGGCAGAGGAGACCTCTGCCGGGAAAGGTAGCCTTCCTGCCCTGGAGGCACACTGACCTCAACCCCACCGGCTGCATGCTGCTGCTCTGCCTCCTCCACTACTTCAGTAATTGCAAGGGAGGGGGAAAGGAGAGAGCTCCCAAAAGCCTTGGGCACCTGGGGCTGCTCTCTGCACATGCATACCTCAGCAATGTGACAGACAGTGCATGCACACACAGAGAAGACGATTTATAAGCAACCTACAGTCTTCCAAAGAAGGCAGATTGCAGTGACGTGAGGTATCCCATACTTTCTTTATTCCCTCTCTTGCATGTTTATTGAGCAAAGAAACTCCATAAAGCGCTTGGGCTTTTATCTTCTGTGTCAGGGGAACAAGCAATCTGGTAGTGTGTAGCAGCCTGGAGTCCTCCATCCTGCAGGCCACCAGCACATGAAAAACACATTCAGTCACTCCAGGAGCCACAGAATGCTTCCTCGGTACCGTAATTCAAATTCAGAAGTTTTGCCTTCGCAAATTTCCCTCTGGAGTCCTTTTCTTAAGCACAGATTGCTTGTAATATGTTTGACGTTTATTCATTGCATCTCTAATAACTATTAGTATTCAAGAGGTCACATTAAGAGCCTGGTGGGCTTCCAGCCACAATTACCCTCCTTTGTTTTACTTAGTTGTCAAAGAGCTGGTCGAGGGGGTTATGTTTGTTCTGCTGAAATAAAGCTTTATGGCATGTTTCAGGGCTGACATTATGACACTAGTAGGCTAGACAATCTGTCGTTGGAAAGAATTTCTGCAAATCCCCAAAGTTTTTCTGCATTTCTATGCTGTCATCTAAAAAGCAGCATCTGCTCTGCAAGGCTGCCAGCAGAAGGTCATATTTTTATTTTTACCAATAAAAGGAAAGGACGAGCCCATGGTTCAGGCGCTGGACAAGCCTGAAGTTCACTTCCCAATTCGGCCATGCGCTCCCTATGAGACTGCAGGCTCAGCTGGGGTCAGGTCTCTTTCCCCACTTAGAAAGCAAGAAGTTGCCTTCCTTCCACCCATCTGAGTCATGTCCCTTTCTCATAGAATCCTAAGAATCCTTAGAGTTGGAAGGGACCTTTAAAGGCCCTCTGAATGGGGACACCACAGCTCCGTCAGGTTGCCCATGGCCTGCTTCAGGCTTTCTTGAAAGTCTCCAGGGCCGGGGCATCCATCACATCACTGGGCATCCTGTTCCAGTGCCTCACCAACCTCACTGTAAAAGACTTTTTCCTTATATCCAGCCTAAATCTATTCTGTTTTAGCTTCAGACCTATTTCTCCTTGTTCTATCACCACAGACCCTGCTAAGGGGACCCTACTCTGAGTCTGGGATGAAGTCATCTTACCCAGTATCTGCATATGCCAGGAAGATGAAGAGCTTGGGCACTGTGGTCTCCTCTTCTCCAGCTCTCATCTTCCATCTCCCTCTGACTCCTCTGCACCTACTTCTACCTGCACTCAAACTGTGGCTTTTTTTCTTTTTCTTTTTTTTTTTAAGCTTCTCCTTTCTCCTAAATGAGGTTGTTCCTCTTGAGTTGGCCTCTCCACAGCTCTGAATACAAACAACTGACACTAGAAACATTTCTAAGGGAGGGTTATTTTCATGCCATCTTTGCTAATGGCATCTCTGTTGGAAACTGTCAGTTGAGTGCTGTTTGACACATCCCTGGCTGTCACACACAGAGGAGAGCCAGAAAATGGGAACCGTCTTTCCAAAGGAGATGAGGTTTCAATGGAAGTGTCAGTTTTTAACTTAAGTCTTCTCAAATATTACATTCACAAAAAAGAATTCACCAACAGCTGCACTTCTAAGAGACCAAGGGACTGATTACATCTGTCATGCAGATAATGTATTGCCCTTTGAATGATAGGTGTGTACCCGAACTTGCAACGTGTCTATGGCCAGCGAACTGACTTCAAAGGTGGTGGTGGGTGGCAGTGGTGGTGGAGGGCTGGGCTGGAGGCCGGGCTGTGCACTGCCTCAGGTGTTTTCAATAAATCTCGTGTACTTCACACGAAGATGCTTTAAAGGCCTTTGACAGCTTCAGCATTTTAACACCTATTTTCAATTATGCAATAGCCACTATTTGTAAACAGGTTAAGAAAATGATATAAGTGAGCCGCGTTCATATTTTAAACAGAAAGCGCAGCACTTCAAATGCAAATAGGAGACATCCTGTCTACAAGGACATTTAGCCAATTGCTTGATGCATGTGGTTTCAAAGATGGTTGACTTCCATCCAAAAGACACAGATGGGATGACTTAGACACAAACAGCTTTTAATTTACCACTTATGTTGCGTCTTTACTTTACCTGCTGCTATTAAAGCAGTAAGGGTGCAAACGCTGACCTAGAAAGAGCAATCCTGGTTAGGGCCCCTGGTTGGAGCTGTGAAGAAACTGTCCTTGAGATGGCCCTTCTGCACTGAGGCACTTTTCGAAGTATCAAAGAAAGAAACGAAAACCACAGAAAGCAGAGGCTGGAAAGCAGGTCCCCATGCAAAGGGCAATCTCTCATTTAATTTAAGGCAGTTCAAAGGTTCAGTACGTTTGTATCTAGGGACAGAGCTGTAGACAAAACTCTCTGCAGGATTCAGTGGGATATCGTTCTGCTTTATTCCCTCTAAACAGTGGCACAGCTTTCTTGCCAACGTGTTAAGAAATACAGGGGAATCTCATGCCATATAGGTGTTATGGCAAACAGGTCATTTCTACCCAAGTTATCCAGGTACTTCAAGGAGTGACCCCAACTCTGCTCAGCTCTACAGAAAAGAGATTTTCCAAAAGCTCCTTGAGCCAGATCCAGATCAGGCCCATCAGGCATCTGCTGGAAAGGGCAAAGAAAGCCGGTTATACAATTACACTAAAGCAGACAAAATATTCAAAAATAAAATGTATGAGCAAACAGTCCACGTGTCTACAAGGGGCATGAGTTTCTGTGAGCTCTGTGCCTCGGGGACATGAAATAATTGTGATTCTCGTGTGCCAAAATAGCCCTGTGTAAATATTGCTCACTGCTAAACAAAACAACAGGTTGTTTGAGCAAATCAGATGTGACAAAACGAAAAGAACACCACGAGGAAGTAAACATGTGAAGCCCACATTTTCAGAGGAGCTCTGAATAATGCTCTAAATGAGTATCTTGGAGCTTGGTTCTGTGCAGGTGCTAGGAAGTTTTATGCTCAGAATGCTTGGAATATTTTCTCCACTACTGGGAAATTAATAAATACTAGTATGCTTGAGTCTTTTGTGCCAATACTAACCATTAACTTTTGGCTTCCAGCCACAGCTGTCTACTTTGCAGTGGATTCTGCCACCGAAGGAAAGGTCATTACGGGCCTGTACTTTCTTCTCGTTAGAATGTTCCAAAATAATTAACAGAAGTCGTTCAGCAGATGGTTCCCTTTCTGTCAGCAAGTACCTACATTTTAATGGGTTATGCTGGATTCCTAGCCGTGAGTGGGTGAGGCTGGAAGGAAAATTAAAATGTATGCTCTTTGATCCACCCACTGGTAATTAGTTCTTAGAGTTTTACATAATAGAAAATAGAAGGGAGGTGGGAGAGGGGAAATGAAATCATTATAAACCAGGAGATCAGCAGCAGCCATGTAAAGCTGTGATTACGTTATCCAACGACATCTCATCGCTGCACAGGCATGGAGTTGTAATTGTTTCATCTGGGGATTTGAAGATTTACTAATTGTGTGTTTCAGTGTCCTAGCCAGGAGATTCAGCAGGAAACCACAAAAGAATAGGAGATGCCTGTGTTTGTAAACTGAAAATGATGATCCCCCCATGCCCTAGCAGCAGCCGGAGGCCCAACCGAGAGAGGATGAGCACACAGCCAAGCACTGTGCTGCAAGCTGAGGGAAAAAGTACCCTTGCCCTGGGAGTTTACATTGTCAGCAAACAAAGCCTGCTCAGGAATTGGGATCGCTAACTTCATTTACAAAAGGAAAACCAAAAGTCACATCAAGAATTTAAGGGCTGCGTCCTCAAAAGGTCTGAAGCTGTTTTGGCCCCATTAGAAGTAGTGGGTTTACGCAGATGCATGCTTTCACCCCACTCCAGCTCCAGTGGATTCATCCCTCCTGAGCTCAGCTGTGGGGTCCAGGCCCCTTTGATTGAGGGCAGAGGGTCCACGTCACCCTGCAGTGTCTCCCTCCTGTGCCTCTATTCTCTGGCTGCAGAACACAGCTTCTGAGCAAGACATCATGCTGGTGGAAACACCCCAGTTTCCATGGAAAAATAATAAAAATCAGCCCATCCTAATTATTACCACTGGTTTTTCTTCTATTATTAGCTCCAGTGTCATGGAGCATAGGAGAATTCAAAGTGATAGACCATTGCCAGCCTCTGCATTTTGTCCTTGACACTATGGCAAGAGGCTTTAAAGGAGATTTTGAGTTACATTCTCCATTTGGGGTGGGTGGCACAAAATCCAGCACAATGAAGGTGAATGCTAGGGGCCTTTGCAAAGCTTTTTGATGCTGAATGGGAAGGGCATGAGTACTGGACACAGGGAAAAAAAGACTGATACAAATGAGGTGGAGAACCATGTAACCAATGGACACGGTGATGATGGGTTGACAATTAGACTAGGGACATTAGCAGTCTTTTCCAGCCTTAACGATTCTATGATTCTAAGAGCTCTGGTGGCATAACATGGTAAAGAGCACCACACAAAGCTGCACTTGCAAAAGGCAGAGGATTGGGATGTGTAATGAGGAGAGCGTGGACAAATTCGTAGCTCCACTGATGGGCAGGAAAAAACTCCACATCTTACAGGTGTGCTGCAGAAACCAGATGTATTAGCTGTGTGTATAAGATGATTTGTAGGTACAAAAAGGCTTCATTGGTGCAGATGCTGCAAGATGAGGAGCAAACCCTGTGTGAGGGGAAGAGACAAAGGCTTCATAGGTGCTCAAATGGGACTGTAATGGGACTGGTGTTAGCAGGGAACCAGGGAAACCCAGAGGGACATTTTGGATGTTTGCACTGAGGACCTAATTAGCTAATGAGCAAGTCTTTGGCATTGTTCTATGTAGCTACAATTTGAAGAAAATTCTCTCTTTTTTTTTTTTTTTTTTTTTTTTTTTGTTTTTTTTTTTTTCTTTTTTTTTTTGAGAAAAAAAAAGTATTATTTAGGGATTTGTGGTATTGAGAATAAAAGTACAGAAATTAAAAAGTCTTCTTGCTGAAAAAGTAAAATGAATTTAACTCTTGCACTTGTGCATTCAGAAGAGAGGATATCAGGAATGAAGCTAGGGGTGCTGAGCTTACTGGAGCTGCAGAAGTAGCCACAGTACTTCACTCAGTGCAAACAGAAGGAATCACAAGTCTATATGACTTTAAAGAGCTAGGAAATAAGAGCCACCAAGCAGCATGGACAAGTTAAGGCAGAGTCATGAAATAAAAGAAGCTCTGGCTTTGAAGAATCTGACTAAAAGCCCTTTTGGGGGTAAATGGTTGTCTATATGTGCAGGTACTGTAAACATGTGTCTTCTATGTACTCAACCACAAACCTGAGCACTTCATACTCTTGAGGAGCTCTTGCCTCCATCACTTTCTGCTCCCAAAGCCATCTCACTACCCAGGCAAAAGGGTCAAACAGCACGACAGCTCTTGCTGCGATGTCCCTTGTCAGGTTTGAGTCCAGATCAGGATCTCAGGCCACTAGCAAGCCATTAGCTCCTATATGGAGTCAAAACCACTAGAGGGAGTCAATGTGTTTGAATGGTTCACACATCCATTCATCTCTTTCTTTCCTTCTCTGCCCCTTGGAAGAGAACAGGAACGGAGAGGGGGGAAAAAGCACAGGGAACATGCTCAGGACATTGCTCAGCTCCCACTGGTGTACGCTTCAGTAACTCCAATTACTTCAGTGTTTCCAGTGAGTGGGATTGCTCTGGGTTTCCAGGAGTGTAACTCAGCAGAGGAAGGTCTGTTTGGGTCCCCAGGAATGTTTACGTATGTCTGAAGATCAATCAGGAGAAGGAAGAGATAAATGAGAGTCCAAAAAAATGTGGGTGGTGAAGGTGGTGGAAGAATAACCTACAGGGAAAGGCTGGGGGAATCTGGTTGGCTTGGGTTAGAGAGGAGACGGCTGCAGCAGGGGCAGGGCAATGGGATTGTTATATAGAAAAGTTGTTTTAAAAGGCCCAGGCCCTGCTTGATCTCCATGACCAATGTGGCAGGATAGACTCGATCCTTTTCAGGGTACAGAAATGTTCGTTCTGCCTCACTGAAGCAAGCTGAGGTAGGAAACCTCTTGAGTTCCCCCAGCCCTGCATTCTGATGTGTTGTTGATCTGACACAACCCAATGGCAAAGAAATTGCCCTGACTGTCCGGACTGCAATCCTTTGGTATTCCTCCATTTTGGGATGAGCACCAAATGATTACCAAAGAAGTTCCTTTGGCCATGGAGTTCATTGAATGCCACATGGACAGCTGACCATATCTTCCCTTCGTGCTTCGTGACAGCTCAGATACTTTGGCAAACTCAGTTCATGAAATCCAATGGGAATCATTTACCATTTTCTCCAACACTGTCACCCAAACCCACACGGCAACCTTCACAGCAGGGAGTACTTCTGGATTGCCATGCCCTGCAGAGGGAAAATTTGGCTTTAAACCCTTGAGCTAAACAGCTATAGATTTTAAAATGGGATAGAATAAAATAAAATAAAATAAAATAAAATAAAATAAAATAAAATAAAGTAAATAACAGTAGTGTAACTCTGGGATGGGTCCTTACAGTCCAGTAGGGATCACTGGCAAACCCGTTGTGTGCAACAAATGAAGTGGAAAACATGGTGGCTGAAGGTTACTTTTATGAGCACTCAAAAAGGGTTTAGAAGCAGGACTGTGCCTTCCTTTATTATAAATATTAAGTAATTGAGTCGCTTTGTTTTTGCTATGGGAATTCAAGCTGTTCAGGGGAGAGATGTCAGGAACAATCTGGTGACGAATGGGGTTTTCATCAGAAAATGATGGCTCCAAACAAAACTTCCTGGAGGAATGTACCAGTTTCAACCAAATGTTTCCTGAGCAAAGTTGCTTAGGTCCAGGCTCAGTCTTTCTAGTGAATTAAAGGCTGCCCTGAAAAGCCCTTCAGAATGGCTCAAAGAAATGCATTTTGCTTGATACCTGGGGGAGCTACTGTCCGCTTCTCAAGGCTCATCTGAAGTGCAGCCACTGCTACTCTGAGCTCTTCACCCATGGAACTATTCTAGTTTTAACACAAAAAGTGAACAAGAAATGCAAATTCGCCAGTCTTCCTCAGTGGGTTCTGTGCTTCCATTTTGCTCCAGGAGTTTTTCTGCTGCAGGACCTTTCTTCAGCTTAATCTTTTTATCTCGATGCTTCCGCTTTTGCTTGGATGCTGGCACGACAGAACGACTGCACTCAAGTTCCCCAAATAAAGTTCTGACAAATTTATTGTCTGCAATAATATTTTCCTACCTCTGTGAGGTGGATTGAACCTATTCCACTTTCCCCTTAGTAAAAAACAACAGTGATGACAGTAATTTATGTTTTGGTCAAGGCCAGCAGGACTAATTAGAGCACATTAAGCTGGGCTGTGCAGGCAGCTCCTGCTCTTCTCCCCAGTACAGATCCTATACACCACATGCATCCTCATGTCGGTGTCCATAGGCTGGACAGAGTGCTTTGTGAGTATCTGTGCAGTTCTTTCTTAGGAACTTCCACTGTTTCCGGGATTCCTTAATCATTTCCCTAACAACCACGGATAACAAATGTGACCTTCTCATGAAAAATGAGGTTAGGTCTATAAACATGTTATTAAGAATAAATGAAGCTTTTAGTAGAAGGGGTTAGTTGGGGGTCTTTGCTGGGCAGTTAGCCCCTGGAAGCTTGAATGTAAATAGAAAACAATTAAAACCGAAGCCCCAAAGGATACTGCACTCAGTCAGGGTGGCTGTAATTAGGTTTCTGCTGCTGTTAATCGCTTCTAAAGTGAGTGATCATAAATTACAGAACATGTTCAGAATCCTCCCAGAGCATGGTCTGAAACCAGAGGGAAGGGAAGGGAAGGGAAGGGAAGGGAAGGGAGCATTTGTTTCTTCTCTCCTTTTCCTCCATTTCCGTGTGTAGAAGCCAGGCTTCTTAACCAATGGTGGGATGAGAGGCTTAGGCTAAACCAAGCCCTGGTGATAGTTTTTTTAAATACACACAAATACACATACACACACACGTATAGTTAATTCAATGGAGAAAATGTATCTCCAAACATCATATTTAATTTCATTAGCTACTGTTTCTTTCTTGGAATCCACTTATAGCACATGAGGATAAACATTCTTGGAGTGATAAGGATGTGTTTATAAACTCTGTTTGGGATGAAAGAAGCCTTAGCTGCTGTGTTTTTATAGTAGGGTTAATGGTGCTTTACTAATCCCTCGCCTATGAGTAAGAAACACAGACATCTTGACTTTCCTGTGAGACACACATACATTTTCCTTCTTCATGGGGCCCTCAGCATGTAGCTGGAAGACAATGCATCACCCCCAGCTCCGTGAGGCTGAATTGCAAAGCAGCAGCGTCACATTCCCGGGCCTTCACCTCTAGACACTCAATGTTCCCGGATAGCAGAATTAATTCAACACATTGTTGTTTTACAGCTTGGCTTTGGCTTCTTGGGGCCTTCCTTTTTTTTTTTTATCGTCGCTCCTGCAGCTGCCACTCTTGCACATCTTCATGGGACCCTGAGTGCAGTGTCCATGGGAGGAATTTGGCCAAATTTGGACAGGGAAGGAGGCATCTTTGTTTTGCTTGAAGACAGTGCAGCACCTACATACCCCTTCCCGGCTCCCCGCCATGCACACAAGTCATTGCCCGTGGCCACGCTGCCCTCAGCTTCCTTAGCAACATCCTTTTGGCTGCTCCGTTTCAGCTCCTCACTGGTAAACTTGAATCGGAGGCTTTCTCCCCCCACCAGCCCCTCTGCGTGGTGCAAAACCCAACCTTCCCAAAAGGTCAGGGCACTCTGTTTTTCCGACCTTCTGTTTCAAATTTAAGAGACAATAGCTTGCGGGGAGCTGAGCGGGGGTGATATGCCGCAGTGCTGAGTCACAGGAGTCCCAGCTGAATCTTCTGTTAACACCGAAACACAGCCCCAATTATGATATTATACAGAATTACTCTCGGACCAGAGAATGATACAATGCTGGGAGAAACTGAGCTCTTGTGCACATCCATCAGCCAGAGGACCATCTGGATGCAGTGAGCTCAGAAAGACTCCAACCATCTTCTTACATGCATGATTCTCTGGTGATACCTGTTTTCTCAACAGGTTTTGTTGCATGTCTCTATGACACCCTACCAGCACTGCTTTCAGTTCCTGTCTTTACTCATGCGTGTGTAATAACAATTTAAATCTTGAGCACAAATGTTGGTTGGGCTGCCGGCAGGAGGAACAGAGAGGTACTGGCTCTCACTGGTCCTTGCCCCCTGTTTCTCAGATTGGCAGAGGATGGATATGCGAGGAAGAGAAAATTCTGTGCTTCAGGAGAGTGGTGTCCCTCCATGAACCATTAGTAGAGCAGCCTGATCATTGGAGGCTGCCCAGGGAAATGGTGGGGCCACCGTCCCTGGAGATGTTCAAGAGCTGTGGAGATGTGGCATTGAGGGACGTGGTTAGTGGGCATGGTGGGGGTGAGTTGGGGCTGGACTCGGGGATCTTAGAGGTCTTTTCTAGTCTTAATGATTCCATCATTCTATGAAAAGCTACCATTGAAATGTGACTATTGGGAAATATTCAAGAAAAAAAGCCACATAATCATGAGAAGGAAGAAAGCAATGGGCCATCCTGGACCCACATCAGAGCTAGCCCCAAGCTTCCCTCTTCAGCCTGCATCCATACCTACAGCAGGAAGGCACTCTCTCTGGGCAGGGATTAGTCAGGAGTGCTTCTTCACAGTGACATTTCTCAGAGGAGTAGGCTCAGGCCATCTCTGTTGCTGAAGCATCTGGCCTTACCCAGTAAACGTCTGTCCAGCTATATGCCACTTTGATTTGCTTTCTATTGCTCAACTTACTGCATCTGCTTCCCCAGATGTACGCTGCAATGGCAGAACATCATGTTTCCAGCAGGGTGCTGTAACAATGCTGGCAACTGACTCAAGATGATGACCACAGGTATATCTGGCAAATCCAAGTGTTTACAGAAACAAAGAAGTTTTCAGCCACATGTTGTTGCTTTACTTTCATGAGGAAGGTTTGAAGCAAAGCGTGGGAGAGTGCCCATGGCATCATTTCACAATGAGTATCAGCACAGATTTTTTAATGTACCACTTGCTGCTGTGCAGTCAGTTTCTCTCTGGAGGCCTCATCCTCTCTGAAGGGTGTAATAACCTTCAACTTTTCTCACCAGCTGGAGGCAATGCACGTTCGTATCACCATAGGCAGCAGAGCATCTAAACCTTTTGCTTTGGAGCAACGTCCTTCAGGAGCACAGCCAGCCCAGAGGAGACTGTGAGAAATTCTGTCCTCCGGAGAGTTCTGTTTATTTTAAGCAAAACAGCTAGTTTACATGTTGGCCTTTTAAGCAAAATACTCTGGTTCATTCTGCCTTGGATTTAGTTATGTAACCAAATCGCTATGCCTTTTAAATAATCTAAATGGAATTTGTAACATTGCCTCCCAAGGGAAAGAGCCCGATTCCGGTTTTACAGCTAATGCCACGCAGGTGAGGCTCCACCAACTTCTGCTTGAAGACAAAATCTTATCTGCCTCTGCCTTGCACTCAGCACAGCTGAGGCACAGAAAATAAGAAGTGAGTAGACCACAGCTACTGAGTAGGACAGCATTAGAACCAGGACCTGATGTAACATCCCTTGGCCTCAGTCTATCTCCTCCTGCCATGGCAAGGCATTAGGAATAACCCAAAGCAACATGGATTCTGGTGGCCTTTGGCAGTGTGGTGTTCCCAGGAGATGGTTGTTCCAGTCTTTGACAGATCCCAATTGCCCTGAGACCTGACCCGTGTGCTCCTACTCTTGCTACATCAGTGCTGATCCCTAACCCCAGGCTGTGTCACCTCACAGGAGGTGGTCTGTGGCTCAGAAAAGTGCCACATCTGGTTTAAGCCCCCAGCTATGGAAGGTATGTGAGCTGGGATTGAGAAACCATTGGGGAATGAGGTTTGGACAAGCTCCAGTCCCAGCAGCTGTGGTCAGAAGTTGTACAATGTGATACATCAAGGTACAACTGTCCAGCTTTCAAGTTCTCTTTAAAGTTGTGCCCCACATTTCTCCTCGCCTCTCGTCAGCTCTTAGACTTGGGTAGGTCTCAACATACAGGGACACATTTCTCACAACCGTCCCATGCAGTGTTCTGTGTTGGAGCATCTTCTCACAGGTCCTCCTAACAGGCATCAATCTGAAAAGGAAAAACTAACCTTTCCTCAAATTCAAAATCCACATCTCGTAAGTTTTGAGTTTGTTTTGGTAACCTAATCAGCAGCTATGTGAGTCCTAGATGCATCTACTTTATAATCTCAGGCACTTCCCTCTGGTAACTCAGTTTGAGCGCAGAGCACCAATGTACGAATTCGGTGGACTCTGCCCTTGGCTCCTACGTAAATGTGATACACAGAAATGGTACTGAGCACTCCTTGGGAGCTATTTGCTGAAGTCAGTCTTTTGGTCATAGGTCATTTGTTTTGCTTACTACCAGTACAATATTTGTATGCTAGCACATGTCAAGGGCTGCTGTCACTTGCAATTGCCACCACCTGGCTAAACCAGAAAGTAGAACTTCTGGAAGGCTTGTTTTTGTGAGAATCCCAAGCCAAATGAATGAGTTGTGGAGAAACGTGTCCTTTGATGTATGCACAAATGGCTTCAAGCTCTAGCCTTGCTGACTCAAACAACTCCTAATCCCTGATCTCTTCCCTGCAATTAGAGCAAGGGCAGTTGGTGCTCTCCACACACCAGATGACAGTAATGCCGTGTTCTGGCTTGGAAACATCTCTGTTAGCAGAGTTCAGCTTCAGCCATGTGTGGCTAGTGGCAGCTCTGATTTCTGTGGTGCCTACTTATACAATTGGATCAACTTGGAATTTTGCAGCTTAATTTATTTTCTGCTACAGTATTGTGCGAAAGAATGAAGCCCCGGTCTTGTAACTGATCCATATATGTCAGTGAAAGATCCAGGGGTGAATTCCTTGTAGATATGTGTGAGTTCTGACATGGCACATGGCTCTCTCCTGTGTTGAATTCTGGAGCACGTTGAAATGAATGGGATAGATGGCCTGATAGATTTTAATTATACCACAGGAGGGAGCCTGCATGGTTTAACCTGAAAACATGTTCCTAACCAAATTCCAGACTCCAGAATGTACCAAGCACCTATTCATTTCACCATAGAAGCCGATCATTTTAAGCCAGCTGGATACAAAGAGGAAATATGTGTAATATGTTGGGGTGGAAAAACTATCAAGTATTTGATACCTCTGCCGTTGCTTCCATCACCATGAGCAAGGACTCAGGGAACAGAGCATTGGGGTGACCCCTACTGAGCCTGGCCCTACTACAGAGCTGTCATCTCCCACCGGTCTCCTTGCTGTTGAGCTTACAGCCCAGCCCCATCTTCCCTCACCTTGGTCGTGTTTCTCAAGACCAGTGTGCTTTGGCTGTCGCCCTCCCAGCTCTCTAGTTCTCAACCCCTGAGTTATTTCAGGCAGCACTGCGCAGTTTCCCTTCCAAGGGCTTATGAAACGCTGCTCTGGGACTCTTCACCTGACTCATTGTTTCCTGTGCCACCCCACACTGGGAAGCACAGCCGTGCCGATGGCTTCTTTGGGAAGTCCTGAGGGGAAGAGAAAAAGAGTAGCCAGGCAGGGCCTTTAATGCATGGGTTTATCTCCACGGGCCCATTAGAATGTGTTGGTTTGGGGTTTTTTTTTGTGGCAGTGATTCTTTTCCTTTTTTTTTTTTTTTTTTTCTCCAGAAATCCTCCCGTCTCAGCTCCTTCTCTCTTGGAGATTTGCTTTCACTTAGCTGTCATCCGAGCTCACACTTCGGACAACTCTCAGCCCAAACAAAAGCGTGACGATGAGGACCGCTCCATACTTAGCAGGACACGCCAAATTGCTAAATGCCATATAACCACACCCATCATCAAAGGCACATACGTTCCCATTTCATCCGCTCAATTACAAACCACAGAACGACTTTGTTTTAGTTGGTGGCAAACAGCCTGACATGGAAGCCACCCACCTTCAAAGCCTCTGTTTGCTCCCTTGCTATCATCTTCAGGCTGGCTTTTTTTCTGCCACCTTCTCACTCCTCACATCTGAGTCGCCACTTGTAATTGTGGACACATTTTTTGTTTCATGTCTTTTTCCTGAAATTGCAATTTCTACCTCATGGAAGCTAGGAAATGACTGTCTGGATGTATTCAGTATTAACCCTTCTCGTCCCTCCTTAATGGCCTGGGTCCTTTCCCCTACCCACTATTTCTATTTTAAGAAGCCATTTCTTCCTATGCAAAACAGTATTTCTCAGCCTTGAAGTAACCAATGAGTACGAACAAATCCGGTCCCAAATCTGCAGTCTCTTCCTGTCTCATGTAAACACATAAATCACAGCACCTCTGATAAAGAGAACAACAAATTCTTCTGCTGAAAGGCAGTTATGGGGACACATCATGTTAATAAAAGCAGGCATCTCATAGACTTCTTATGGCTTCTATCTACTCTCTATTAGCCCAGCTTCCTATGGAAACAAAGACCTGTTTGATCAGACTGTGTGCCCATCTGTCTGCCACTCCTTGCCAATGACTGTGGAATTCTCCAGCCATTTTCCTGTTGAGTTTGATGAGGTCTTCGTGATGTTAAGTCCCTACGAGGTCAATGAATAAATGAAAAGGTGGCCAGAGAGAAAAGTTGAAGCAGAAGATCAGCTCTTGTGAAATATCATCAAACCCACACGGGAACTCACATTCAAGTCTCAAACCCATAGGAAATGGAGGCTTATCAATCCCATCACTGTTGTAACAGCTCAGACTTCCTTTCTGCTTTTGTTTTTGTTTGTTTGCTTGTTTGTTGAACAAATAACTCACTCTGGTGAAGTGCTACAAACTTCATAGATCCAATCCAAACATCGTTTTGGCTGTGAACACTTAGGAATGTGTGCCTTCCATCCGATCAACAGACAAACCATCCCATGAGGACAACATGGATAAGGAAGAATTATAGGGAGGAGTCTTCTCTGACCTGTGCAGTCCTTCTCCATGGAGAGCCTGGGGGGACCTTTTTCAGGTCCCTTTGATAAAGAATACACCAGAGACAAATCTTCTGCTTGAGAATAGCCAAGAATATCACTGTGGAGTGGTTGGTTTTTTTTGGTGTTTTTTTTTTTTTTCTTCTGTTCTTCATCCCACCCCACTTGTATGTTTTCACAGTTTCATTTATAGGCATGCTTTCAGAGTTCATGGTGTCCCAACTTGCAGCAATAAGGAACTAAGTGCATCACTTGTGTTAACTCTCAAGATGCATGAGCTGAAGAGCAAGAAGAGGTCTGGAAGGACCCCTGCCCTTCTGACAGGCTGGTACCTAACACTGAATTTGGGGTGCAGGGGAGCTGCCAAAATCATCTGTCAGCTCTGAAGATCGTGTTCAGTTCCTCAATCTATCTTTCCCCAAACCAAGTCCTGTCCTGTTTCTGTGGCAATGAGATCCTGGAGGCAAAATACCCAAAAGTGTTCATGAAGGCTGAATTTCCTTTCCATTTCAGGTAAGATGACACCGTCTTGTCTAGAAGCGCAGAGGCTGGATACTGAGCTGAGGACATCCATGTCCATCAGTGGCTCATCTCAGACCGCCTGTTCCCAGCTCCATTTTGGAGAAGCCTTCCCATATCAGCAGCTCAAGGCAATAGTACAGAACCTGATGGTACAAAGAGCTTGTCTTAGAGGAAACAGAGCCAACATACACCCAGATCTCTGCTCGCTACAAAAGAACAGAAACTGTTGGTTCTGATTAATAATAACCACCATATTTTGCTCTTTTACTAACAAAATAATAAAACAGCCCTAAGCTTATCTATAGCATTTACTCTGCACATACCTCTGATTTGCAAGGCAGAGGACAAAAATCTTAAAGTTAGAAGGGACTGAACATTCTTAGAATCAGAACATAAATTTCATTTAAAGTCAATTTGCGATTACTAAACAAGACTCAAATGCAGTAACCAGCTTGTACGAAAAGCGTCATGAAAATCAGTGCTTTATTGAGTGCTAAAAGCCTAAGAAAGATGGAAACATATGAAAATAACAGAATACATTCCCTGCCACCAGCACCACTCCAAGTGCAAAAGAGAACCAAATCAAAACAATGGGCTCATTACAAATGCTCCATCATTTTATAATAACCAAGCACTTAAAATGTTCTTGGTAGCTGCTCTGAGGATGCCATTTTTTTCATTACAACTTACATTTAGTATGTAATTTATAGCTGGCAGGACGAGGATAATCCCACAGTGTGAACGCGCAGTGAGACTGCTGTAATTACAGCAGCGCTGTGGTTATGGCCTTGTGGAACCGATACTCCTTTTTAATTGTGGAAATGATAAGATCAAATCCAACGCCGTGTTTCTCAGAGGCAGGTTTGAGGCTGTAACTGTATCTGCCAGCTGCCTTCCTGCTCATCTGCTTTCCCTCCAGGAGCCTGCAGACAATTGGGGCAATTAACAGAAATGAGGGCTGCTTGCTCAAAGCCAATCTATTCAATCAAATCATTAAGGTTAGAAAGATGATGATCATCTAGTCCAACCATCACCACTATTGGTGTAGGCTGTTGGAAATGCAGACACCTGTAGGTTGTGTCTCACAATATCAAGAGCACTGTAGAAACTCCTCCACAAGACAACCAGCTTTGTCCGGGAGATCGGCTGGGAGCAGAGGATTTCTTGTGTGGACCCACCAAGTTCACCCACCGTTCACTCATCCCACGTCACAGAATCATAGAATCACGGAATGGTTTGGCTTGGAAGGGACATCAGAGGTCATCTTGTTCCAACTCCGTGACCATGGGCACGCAGCCTCTCCCAGGGCACAGCAATGAGACTGACCCCAAATCCACTTTTCTCAAGTCCCATGTCCCCAAAACCATTGAGAGCCATCAGAGCTTGGCTTCATTTGAAACAAAAATACAGCATGAGTAATTTAAATGAATGAGCAGATGGGATAAAACCAACCAAAACATCCAGTTGTTTCTTTTCCGTCACTTCTGGTTTGTGCTCTTGTATTCTCCAGTAAGTCACTAAAACACTTTGATGTGAGAATTTAATATTGGTGATGGATTTCTATCAGCCGAGTCATCAGACATTACGCCCTTGGTGTCAGTGCTAATTGACTTTGTCATGTTCTTGGGATAAAAGAAAAAAAAAGTCCTAAAACTGTTCTCTACCAAAAATAACTTTAGAAAACAAATATATTGGCCCCATCTTGTGAAAAGTCAGTGTGACATTTAGAGGGAGCTAAGAAAAGGAGACGTTCCTGCCTTAGGAAGAAACTCAGCTTAACTCAGGTCCTGTTAACTTCGTCAGACGACTCCTTGGGCACTGTTTGCTATTAGTCACTAACTGCTCCCTTTCAGCCTTATCCAATTTAATTTCAAATATAGTGCAAACAGATGCCTTTATGTTTCATTTTTATATCATTTATTGTTCTACATGTAGCAAAGAAACTTAAAAAAGAATGCGAAAGAATTGCCAGAATTTTTATTTTTATGGTTTTTAAAGATATATATATATAATTGCAGCTGTGGTTACTGCGGTTTCTTTTGGGTGGATCAGAAAAAAAAAAATTAAAAAAAAAATCAAGTCTTCCTTCCTTAGGGATATAAGGGGAAAAAAAGATGGAGAGGAAAAGTCATTCCCATGTCTAGTGCTTTTTATCAGCGCTGGAACGGAGCAATCAGGTTTTAGGGGTTGTCTAGACAGAGGACTCTGGCACTGATGCAGCTCCTGTGGTGTAGCAAAGTCTGTGCAAGTCCCAAGTGCTGCTCGGTGCAGCAAGAGTCGCTGCAGGAATGCAAAGCCACCGTGCAAAGTCAGGGGGCTCCATGCCCTGCAAAATCCAACCTCAGAAAAGGCCGTGCAGATTGTTGGTACAGGGATAACCCAAAAAAAAAAAAAAAGAGGAACTGAATTTTTTTATTATTTCATCAATACCCCAACGCAGCACTACCGGCACAACGAGCTTTTGGTCAATTAAAGTATTTTAACAGCTGCTTCTTTTAGAGGGGATGGAGTCTGCAACAGAAGAAGTAAAAAATATTGCTGAGCCCAGTCAGGAAGTTTTTAAGAGGCCTATTTTAATTAGAACACAACAAGAAAGCAAACAAGCAAATTATTTAAATGAATTTTCTTACTGTGATGCATAATGATACAATGATAGCTTGGTGTCGCACCACTGTTTGTTAACGGATCTTAAAGCACATGCTGACCTCTTCGTGTCACTATCCCCAGTTCCTTGGCAGGGACACTAAGTGCCTTCCCAAGGCCTCATGATGGTTCATGGCTGCAGCAGAGAGTGAGCACATCTCTGGAATGCAGTCCCAACATCAGAACTTATGGTTCTTTAGAACCATGGAATCACTGAGTCACTCAGGTTGGAGAAAATCTTTAAGATCCCAAAGTCCAACCCCAACCCACCCCACCCTGCCTGCTGACCTCAGTGCCACATCTCCACGGCTCTGGAACACCTCCAGGGATGGTGATTCCACCACCTCCCTGGGCATCTGTGCCACTCATGTATTTCCAAGGAGATGTCTCCTTTGGTTGTTGTGGTGGGACACTTCTGAGTTATGGGAACGTTGGCAAGTCCTAGAGAGCCCTATCCTGTGAAGGAGAGATAGTCAGAGCCTGCTTTGTCCATGCATCCTGCTCTCAGCTTGCCTCGTGTGACTCTGACAGAGCTTCACAGCAAGAAAGCCACTGAAATTTTAAGAAGTGGCATCCTGGGGCAAAACACAAAGAAAGGTGCATGAAAGATTGAAACCCTACACTCCTGGGTCCCCTACACCCCTTGGGATTAGGGGAGCTGCCCTGAACCTTCAGCTCCTCTCCGATTTCATCCCATCAGCCACCTAGGGACAGCAATTTGAAAAGGGTACGTTCCAACATGTCCCCACAGTGGGGCACCTTGTAAGAGGGAAGAGCTGTGTCATAGCAAGACCTCCCCCTTTCCCTCATGGGGCTGTCCCATCAGGATTTTTAATCAGGGCAGGTAAAGCCCCCCCACAACACATTAAAACCCGTCTAAAGTTTCCATCACCTATGGCTAGTTGAAGTTAAGGGAGAAACTAAAGCAACCCTCTACTTCTTCACCTTTAATAGGAGAAAGAGCATCGCCCTTCCAAAAAAAACACAGAAACCCCAAACCAACTCAGAGCAGACCTCTGGCAAGTGCAGACGGCAACATGCAGGGCCATAGGAAACTGCCAGCCAGCACTGTCCTGGACAGCCTAATATTTGTGTAGTATTGAAAAGCTTTTGCCTTTTGGATCCTTCCATGAGAAAAGGCTAAAATTTTGGTGTACACATTTCTCAGGACGAGAACATACCATACATAGTTAAAGTAATGACTAGTGCTCTTAATCCCAGACACAAACTTCTCACTGAAGCTTTTTTTGGGCTGGGTCATGTGATTTATTTGGTTTTCAGTACCTATATATAAAACTACTCGTTTTTTTCCTGGTTCATCCTTACCCATATTCCAAAACCTGCACACTTCATAAGCTATTTTGGTTTACCACATAGCTTGGCACATTTTTCCTGTGATGTGAAAACAAACTTCAGCCTGGCTCTTGGTGGCCATTATCTGAGACGTGAATCTTCTCGCTTGATTGCTGGGCGATTTAATTGCTGGCATTATTGGCATTCAGGCAAACCTATTACTCAGACACCTTCATGGGGTCACCCCAAAACCCCAGAGTGGGAGTCCCCAGTGACCTCCACCTTCCTATGTGGAGGATTACTTGATTTTGGAGCCAAAAGTTTTGGCTTTGGGCAAAAAGCTTCATGGCCAGGCAGGGAAGAGTGAACCCGATCCCGCTGGCTTGTGAAGTGCTCTACCGCATTGCCATATTCTGGCCCCAGAGCTTATGTTTGCTGTGAATAAATTAATAGTAAATATGTCCTCCAGCCTCAATAACCCATTCGGAAAACTACTCTGCTCAGCCACACGCATGACATCATCATAAATTTTAGTTTCGCGAAAATAAAACCAGGATTACCTGCATTTTTTGCACTGGGAGAGGGGGAAAAATAACCAAAGATGGGGCCTCCTCTGGGGGTGGGATATAGGGTTTGGTGGTTTTTTTCCCCCAATTCTCTTTAATTCTGAGTTTTGTCTGGCAGCAAACAGCCCCATATCGGCCAGACCCGGCTCCGTGCTGTTTCTCAGGCTCCGCAGAGGCGCGTGCGCCCGGCTGCTCCCTAACAGAGCTCACATGCACTTCCCCGAGCTGCCAGCCCCATTGTTCTGCCCCCTGCCACGTCCCTATTGTTTGCGTCCCTCGCTGGTGGCATCACATCTTGCTCAGCCAAGCTCCTCCTGAGCAGGGGCCCAGGCTGTGGGGATTGATTTCTTTATTATTATTTTTGTAATTATTATGTGTTGATTCCAAACGATGGGTGTTGGGGGGTCGGTTTTAGGTGCTGCCATCTGGAGCTGGTTTGCACAAAGAGGGTTATCTTGGGGGGAGTTCTGCAGAGCAGGCGCTTTGGCAACATGGAGAACTGGGAGCCTGAAGGCCAACAATATGCATCACATTGGCTGTGAAAAACTTGCAGCCCAATTTTTGTCTTTCTCATCTCTGTCAGGTTCTGCCCACTCATCACAAGGTAGAGAGAAGGGGAACCATCAGCCAGGCGCAGACGAGCTGCTCTCTGCAAAGGTTTCATGTTGGCAAGACGTTATCTTCTGCTTTGGCGCTGGGCTGCTCTGAGGCCTCACTTTAGGGCAACGCTGCTCTCAGAGCAGAGGGAAATAAGTTGTCGCTCAGGGCTGTCATCTTGCTGACAAGCATTGCAGTTTGCGGTATATCAGAACAGCATGGGAGCATCGCATCCATCAGGAACTGCTCTGGGTCGGTGCTCAGCATCCTCTTCTTGTTAAATATTGTCGACCTTCTTTTATAGGAAGCCGGGAGAATCATGCAGCTGGGATTCCCATGAAGTGTCACCAACTAAGTCACTTTTCAGCAGGATGATCAATGCTACAGTAAGCTCTGTATGTTTCCAGCTCTGGTTTCCATGCTCCTGGCTAGCAGATGTCAGCTAAAGCACAGCATCTCTCCAACTATTCCAAGCTACCTGCCTTCCGCTCACCCACCTTTGCCAGGTGCTTACAGGCATGGCCAAGAAATAGCACACACCTCCTACATGCATTTTAGGGAGATAAAAAGGAGACAAAGCACAGTTGCATCACTTGGGCCCCATGGCAGCACAACATCCATGCTGTTTGCGTCCCTGCTGCATACAGGAGAACAGCAGGATCCTGACCCTGCAAAGTTGTGTTGCTCAGGTCATGGGATAGGAAGGGGTCATTCCGATGGTGGCTTGGCTTTTGGTTTAGAGAAGAGATTGAGCAGTCCCATACATGGAATCAAGTACATGCCTTTGGCATAGCTAGCTCCTAGGGCCACTCCAGCACACAGAGATGGAGATTGTGGAATGGCTTTCTGCTACTGATTCCCCTCAAGAAGCAACTTCTGCAGCCTTGGCCCCTGCAGAAAGAAGCTATCCTGATTTGTGCCAGGCACATCTTCTGCTGCAAGCAGAGCAAAGCAAAGCGATGGGCTCCTACCTACCAGCAACATCCCCAAGGGTGGTTACCTTCCCTGAGTCAACTGCTCTCCTAGATCTGGAGGGCTGAACACTTTGGGCACATCCTAGCAGAGAAGTTTTACCTTTTTACTGGAGTTTGCCTATAGCCACAGAACTCCAAAGCTCCAGCCAGCTCGGTAATACCGGCTTGGCTCCTTAATCATATATAAAACATTCAAATATACAACAAATAAACAGACACGTTTTGCGCTCCTCCAGAAGGGCTTAACACCTTTACAAAGGGATTTCTTTGATACTTAAGCAATAATAGATTGGCTTTCATTTTCTTAAGACTTGACTTACATCAACATATCTGTTCAAGTACTACACTTCCTTTTATGAAACGCTGGAATTTTTTCATGCTGAAAATGCTTTTACAGCCAAGTCCTCAGTTGTGCTGGCATTTCTCGTGTCTTGAACTCCAAACTGGCTAACCGCAGTCTCAGAATTCCCAAAGGAAATAATGAAAATTCCTAAAATCCTTGGCAAGGAAACAGTTGAAATTTTAAATTGAGTTAATCGTTTTAGCGAAAATGCTTGTAATAAAATAAATATGGGGATCTGGGGTGGGGAGGGGGGGAAATCTGCTTCAGAAATGAGAGTCAAAGGAAAAAAAAAGAGAGGGGGAGAAGGTCTTCAAACAGGAAGCCTTTGCTGCTGCATTGCAATATTTTGTGTTGGGGATGGCTGAAAACTCATGTTGAAAGGAGACTTTTGTTGGGTTTTCTGGTGCTGTGGTGAAAGCAATTTGCTCGAGGTCCCACTCAGTGCTTCATGATTGCTCTGATCCTAAGGAACAGGCATGGACAATGCCCGGTGGCTGCACTTCTGTGGCACCAGGATGACTTAATTAAACATCTTATCAAAACTATCATGATTTTTGCCTCTTCCTTTCTTTTTAGCTTATATAACAGCTGGCTGTGAGGAGATTCTGTAATCAGATCGGCAATTAATTTCCAGATGATTGGTTGTTGCTGGTGCCTCTTCACCATCTTTACTCCCCAGACGTTCTAGGTGAACCAGCAGATGGGAAAGAACAGCAAAGACCAGCAACAGCAAGATGCACCAAGAGAAGGGCATGGTGACAGACAGATGGCCAAGCCCCAGAGCTCTGCACCTCACATCATTGGTGTTTCACAGCTTCCCCTGACAGCTTTGCAAGGCACTGCTATGTTACTTGGTCTTTGTAAGCACCAGCTCGCTGACCAACCCACGCTGCATGGGAAAAGTTGTGCATTTCTGGATTCGCTCCTTCCCCAAGCCAACCATCCATCTGCTGGGAAATCTCCTCTGGCATCCAGATACTCCTGCTTCTGTGCCACGTACTGCAGTGTTTGTTCATCACCATCTGGGGCTTGGAAAAACACAGCAGCTGGGCTCAGAGTAGCACGCAAAGGTCTGCAGCCTCCTTGGGGTTTGCCATTCGCTACTGCACACCCACCAGCATCTTCTATTTGCAAACTCTGGGAGGTCAGAAAATGACCTGACAGTCATCTCCACATTGAAATGACACCCCAGAGGCAGCCCCTTCCCACTTGTGCTGTGCAGCCTCATTTTACAGGAAAGACCATAAAAGACTTTACCACAAGATATAAGATTGGCAGCACTTGGCCAGGGCAAAGGCTCATCTGGACTACAACTGTGCCTCCACCCATGGGCTGTGCTAGGGATGGGGTGTAGGAAAGGATTGCACATGGAAATAGCAACAGGGGACTCTTCTGGAGTCCTGCTCTGCGGTAGATCTCTACACTTTCTCTAGAGAAATATACTCATCTTTTTCCAATCGTGATGCAAAATCTGTTGGTATCAATTTCAGTTTTCTCTCCAGGCCATTGTGAGCAGTTGGTGTCACAGAAGCCAGTGAGCATCCCTGGCGTGATGATTGCATGCAGCTAGTGTTGGCATGAGAAGGATGCATGCTGCAGAGCACAGAGCTTCTGCCTTGAGACCTGAAATGCAATCAGTCTGATATTGCAGCTACCGGGTTCCTGACCTGTCCCAACTTACAAATGGAAAGAAAGCATCTCTCTGTCTGCCTGAGCCATCTTCCCTTAGTACACCAGGCAGATGCATTAGCCTCTTCCAGGCTTGCATCATCAGAGATCAGGCTCTTGAAACTAATTGCACCTCTGCTCTTTGCTTAGAATATGGTTTTCTAAGATTCTGTGTCTCCAGAACACAGTAGGTTCGAGGCATTTTCAAGCAAGTCTTGCCCAACAAAAGGCATGTGTGCCACATGGTAGCATTAAGATATTTTTCCGAGTGACACCAAGTTTCCATTTCCTACCATGCACACAGAAGAGCAAACACTCTCTTTTCCCTGAGAAAGGGATCTCACTGGTTATCCATAGGAAAGAAGTGATAACTGTGGAAAGGGTTTGGATATTTGCAACAATAAACAACCTTGAAAATAAAGTAGCATTATTATTATTAAAGGAAAAAAAAAAAAAGCAGACTAGAAAAAACATCTCTAAAACATGATGTGAAGGTGAGGTCAGGAAAACAGAGGCAGCAGGGGTAACAAGTCAGATAAGATCATGCCACCAGTGAAAGCAGTTGAAAACGGAAATGGATATTGTTATAAACCTCAATTAATTTAATCTACTGCTTCACTGAAAACAAACTATGACCTCAGATAAAACAAAACCACAGTGAAACAAAGAACAAAGCTATTGCAGTCATGATTTACAGTTCAAAGATATTTTGTTTGTTTCATCTTCATCAGAGATCTTTGTTTCCCCTAGAGAGCATATGAATAATTAAAGGTGGTTTCTTATCATGTGTTTGCTATTGTTCACCGTTGCCAACACAAGGAGTGATATGGGAACAATGGTAGGTTATTAGACTTGCTGGTTGCATGTTGCCTTCAGTAAATAAACCACAGGAATAGATGACTTCCCTGCAGTACTAGCAATCATAACTCTCTGCTTAAGTCAGGGATCTAAATGATGGGTTGTTGAAGACCTGTGTGGTATTTACACTGGGTTGTATTTAGGGAGTGCACATGGAGGACTACACTCTGCAAGCAGCCTCAGTATCTGAGGAAACACCTGCAAGGATGGAGGGAGTCAGAGACGCCCCACCAAAAAGGCTCTGCTAAACTCCATATGTAGTGCTCAGACAAGGGCAATAAAGCTGAGTGTATTTGGGGCTTATCTGCCCCAGAGAGGGGTGTCACACCTTAGTTTCTTAAGATGATCTAGTGAATGGCAGCCCTAACCACTTTAGGAGTGTTGAAACTAGATGGTCTATATTGTCCCTTCCAACTAAAGACATTCTATAATATATGGAGCACAGACGGCATGCAATCCCAGCTCCATCTTCTGCACCATCAGGTCCCAAGGGCAAGCACGGGCTTTGCAAGCCATGTAGGCCTCCTCTGTAAACAGTGGAAATCAGGGAGCAATTCTGGGAACACGCCATCAGGATTTAACACGCATGTAAGAGTGAGCTGGGCTGGGTTTCAATGGGACCAGTCTCTTTCCTTTAGCCTCAAAGGAAAGATCATTTCCCGAGACTTGTTACATATCCTATGGCCTTCGGGGAAGGGAGATGAGCCAGTGGACAGCCAAAACCATGTTTCAGCTTTTGAGATCCCATTGACCAGCCCTAGTAAGAGGTATAACTATGGGAATAAATGAAAGCAAGAGGATTGCCTTTTATCTGTGCACAGGGACAAAATGGGGTATCCAAGGAGGGAAATGACAGTGGAGCACTGGCTGGTGCTGGATGCTGGCAAGGGCACTGTGTGAGGCTGATTGCAGCAAGCACATAGCAGAAATGTTTCAGAAGTACCATCCCCAGGGGATGGGGAAGGAAAGTGTCTTCATTGTACACTCACAAAGCCATGCCAGGCACCTCACAAAACATGTGGCCAACATCCTGGCTGCAGTAAGTCCCAAATGCCGGTGGGGTCCAGCTGAGAAGCATGTGGAGTGCTGCTGACAGGGCAGAATGAGAGTTGCTGGGAGCTGGTGCAGGACAATGGCAGGACACTGAGCCTCCCCGAGGCTGCCAGCCTGCTTGGGGCTGTTGGTCTGTGCCTGGTGTATGAGGGTTTGTGCCCTGCTCCTGGAATGGGGCCTCCAAGGAACTGCCACAATTGAAGGGAAAATAATGAAAGCTCTGGTCTCGGTGCGAGTTACCCTCTCTCCCAACGAGGTTTTGTTCCAGGGCCTCCAGTTTAACCCAAATTGACACTAACTCGGTGAAAGCCCCCAGCTGCACATTCCTTCCATACAGTTTTACAAGCTGCAAATGCAAAACCACAAACCAAGCTGGGAAATTAAAAAAAAAAAAAAAAAATTAAGAAGGACAAAAAAGAAAAAAAAAAGAAAAAAAAAGAGGAGCCTGAACCATGCAGAGTCCCAGTGCCTTCCCTGCTGCCTCTGTTTCTGGCCATTATACCCCCATTTCTGATCACTTTTCTGCAGCAGATTCTTGCCTTCGAAAACCCTTGGCCTCCCACGAACAGAGACTGAACTCCTCGCTGAGTGCTAACCTGTCCCCATCTCTGCCTCGAGGGAAGAACTCAGCTCCTGAACTCCTGATTGTCTCCAGCTGGGTTAGAACATCTTCCTGGGGTTGGGTTTGGGGTGAGATGCTGGGATCCACAACCCACCAGAACCCTCTTCTCTGCTGTCATAACTGCTTTCAAGCAAACAAACAAACAAACAAAAACCTAGTAATGAAATCCAAGCAGCGAACGCTCAGCTCCTCTTGGACAAGGAAACCACTTCCCAGTTGGCCAGAACTGCTGAAACACAATCTGTGGGACTACGTGCTCATGAAACACCGCCTCGCTGAAGCTCTGCTCCCCAGCAAAACAGCTCACCCATCTTTGTGGGCAGAAGGAACGGGGATGCGTTGCCTTCTGGGGTTACACAAGCCAGTGACGTGATGACAAATGATATCTCTCAACAAGGAGATATGTGCTAATCTCCACCAGAAGAAACAGAGGTTTGGCCACCAGCCTTTGCCAACGAGAGCCAGATCGAATCGTTGTTCCGTTTTGCTTTATTTTTATCTCCATCTCAGTAGAGCTGGCTCATCCTCCAGTCTCACCAGGCCGGTGGCACACAGAGCAGCCCAAGATTTAGCAAAGCTCTTAGTCCCCTTCCCAGGGTAAAGAGATGTCAGAGGGGTGGGTCTGCCCATGGAAAGGAAAATATCACATTATAACAGATCACATCCTGGACTAATGAGGTATTGATGCTACTGAGGTGATTAATGAAGAAATATACACTTTCCAAGCCTAGTGCAATGCGTACATTTTTGCTGCAAGAGGCAATCACCTATTGGAAATGAGCTGTTGTATTACAGCAGCTTTCCTCTGCACTGAGCAGAGCACCAAACTTGATGAATCCTCTTCTATCTTGCTTCTCCATCCATTGGAGATGGAGAATACCTGATCTACATTGGAAGATTTGCAGAGCTCTTTCCAATTATTTACCTGGTTGGGACCTGGCTGGAGAGCCGTGCACACCGACCACTATCTCCCAGTTGGGATGAGGGCTGTGTCATGCAACCAGAACATGCCATAACAAAATGAGCCATCCAAACAGGCACATTTGCATCTGACTGATATGAGTCACTTTAGTCATGTTTCCACCCAATACCTGCTGCCCAGCCTCCAAATTTAGCCCCAGGCATGAAGGTGATTCTTCTTCCTTTTTAGATGAAGGTCAGAAGAGCAGCCAAGAAATCACAGGGAGTCAGCGCTGGAGTCAAGGGCTGAGAGCAGGGTGTTTTGGTTTGTTTTTCTTTCCCCTCTTCTGCTGTTTTCAAAGTGACTATTTTTGGTATCTTCTGCTGCCAGCTCTATTTGGATACTGCTCCATCACACTGCAAGATCTGTAAATATCTGAGACTGCTCTGGTACATTCAGCAGTAACGAAAAGAGGTACTGAGCTAACCTGTGTGCAGGAAGGTGGTTGGGTTTATTAATACAGTGTAGATGGCAATGGACTGAGTCTTCTCGTTCTGCTTCTGGAAGGACAAAAGCACGCTAGGACAACAGCTGCTCTCTGAAGATGTGTTTGCATACCAGCATTGTAATGCATAGAATAAACTGGATTTTTCCAATTGCTAACGATTTTAATCTTTTCCTTCTGCCTCTGAAATCAAGGGGCCGACAGAACACAGAGTTGGCTCACGGTGTTTCCTTCTCCTTTTCAGTGCATTTTATGTAATGTTAACCACACGCAAACTCAGAAATCACCTTCTGCCTGAGGATGGCTATGGTCATACCATATCCCTGGGTATTTCTGGCCATGGTCACTCCAACTCCCTGGGCATTTCCTCCAACAGCTGTGATCTATTGCAGTGTTGAAGGAAAGATGCCATTTTCCAACATGCATTGCATCGTCCCTTGGCAACTCTGTCTCCTTCACAAGTCTTTGCCTGGCATTTGTCAGCCTCATTCTTGGCATTTGTCAGCTGAAGCGGGGACAAGCCTTGATCTCCACATCAGCTGCTGCACAAAGGCCAAGCCGTGCAGATCTCTGCTTGCTCTATGGTGGAGCCAACCTTGAAACCCTCTGTTCAGCCTAGGCACTGTGCAGCTGTCTGTAATTACACAACCATTGGAAATATCTCCTCCCCAGGGCCAAACCCAAAGACTTTTCAATTGAGACAAAGCACTTACCCATTATGAATTAGTATTATTTACAGGCATCTCCCCTCACATTGGCCTGGTGTCTTGGGCCCTGGTAAGGTGCATCTACTTGTCAAGGCGTGCTATTCTGTCCTGATTTTTTCCAGCAGTTTACAGTTTTTTCTATCTTCAGCAGTCAAGGGACAAGGCTGGTCACCTCCCAGTGAGGAAGCAGAAGGCAGGAACCCAATGCAGGAGGCCCAAAGGATGGATAGAACTCAGCCAGCTGCCCAGAACACCAGAAAAAAGGGCATGGGCAGACCCTTTTGAAGAAAGCTCAGTTTTTCACATCTCAGATCCTAGGGGCTGTGCATGGGCCAGGTGCCTGGTCCAGGAAGAATTCATGGAATAACAGGCATAAGATGTACAGGACCCACCCTCTGCTAGCTTTTCCCACTGCAACCCCAGTCTTCCATCACATCCGGGATCTCTCCCCTTTCCTACTCTCAGCCTCAGTCAGTGCTCAGAGCACAAATCCTCCCTCTTTTTTTTTTTTTTTTTACTTCAAAGTGAAACATTCAGTACCTTATTTATTTTGAAAACAATTTATAAGGGCAATAATAACATCCTTTGGCTTCTTGCCTTGATAGCCCCAGGCATTATATATGCCTCATTATTGCAACAGCACACACCCTGCCATGTTCTAGTTATATAGGCAACTCACTGTGCGCTCATTAAAATTCTGTAGGCATTGGCTGATATAAACAAAGTAGAGAATGCGCGGTACTAGCAAGTCTGCATATTACTGCCTAGCATAGAAAATGACTGTATAATAGGTCGTGTGGTTCAGTAACACGGCTCGGTATCCTGGACATCTGAAAATCTTTTGTGGTTCCAGCATCCCACACAACCGCACGCCATTCCTGGACACAGGAGGTGGTGATACGAGCGGTAACGCAAGGAGGCAGTCGTTTTACACCGATCTGCGCTAGAGTCGACATGAAAAACATTTGCCTTTCGTGGAAGGAGATAAATAATGCAAAATCAAAGCTGCTGTTAAAGAAAATTTGGGGAAAAAAGCCAAAAGTGGAAAACCTTGGCCTCTCGAGCGCAAGAAAAATGCCCCTCAAAATGGCCAAGAAGAAAAACGCACCGAATGTCCTTGCATTGTAAAGAGTAATTGCACTGGAAAGGAGTTTCAAAGTAAGCAAACATGACTTCCAGTCCATATTAAGATTTATTGACCCTTTAAGTCAATATTCTCTGCATTAAGGCCAAGGTTAACATTGACTTTGAGGCCAGTGAGAAAGCTGTAATGAAGTGCAGGTTAAGAGGCCCTCACAAAACTATCTATTTTTTTCAGAGGGGGTTGAAAGTCTCTACACAGGATCATCCCCATCTTCCTCCATATTTCAAAGCCATCCAGATCTGCTAGGCTTTCTGCAGACTGCCAGCCATTTCAATATCATGCCAAACTGATGCATCATTTGGAAAACACTTCCATAGAAGCATACTCATCTCCGCTCTACGATCACCTCGATGCTCTGGTTGTGGTCAGGATCTGTTCACCTCAATTCATTGCAAACAGACAGAAGGAAAACTCGATGTTTGCTGATGACAATTTAAGAACTCAACGTTGTAGAAAAAGCCAGTATTTGTGAAATTATGTCCTTTGACAACTCTTACTCCAGGGAAGAGCAGGCAATTCCTACCTTGGGGAAGAGTAGCCATACGCTGTCAAACCAGAGGTGCACAAACTGTGTCTTTTGAGTGAATAATGACATGACTGCTCACTTGATGAGAAAGGGACCTGTCCTGTACTGCCACATCCCAGCCTCAGGATTGCCAGTTTACAATTTCCTTTCATTTCACCATGAGATGTTAGATGGACAGAAAATGGGCAAATCCAGAAGACTGAAAATAAAAAGCAGTCACTCAGTGTCTGCTCTGAGCTATAATGCTGTGCTTTCAGAATATCCATGCCTGCAAAAAAAAAAAAACCACCCAGATTTCCAAAGTTGGTTTGGGCACTGGCCCAAAGCCTTACTACACCTGCAGAAGGATTTGTGTCCCAGATGCAGTCTGCTTTCCCCATATTGCTAATCAGGCTGGTAAATAATATGACCTATCCAGGCAATTCTTGGCTTCCTCAATACCGATCTGCCAAACCTTCGTTAGCGAGAGGTGGGGAACACAGCTGGAGAGAAATGTGGTTGTTATGTTGCTGGTGCAGTGCAGCACACCTCACCATTCACTGCACGTGTTTTTGGAGCCCATGTGAGAGCGCAGTGCTGCTAAGGAGCATGGATGGCTTTGCAGTGAAGCAACACATTTCAGCTCAGGCCCAGAGGCACAACTTACTTTTTAAACTACTTTGAATAAAGTTGCAGCAATTTCCCTGGGACTTTGTTAGTTTTGTACATTTTTATGTCCTTCCCCAGCTGCTTGCTTTCTCCTTGTGTTCATTAAGACATTTGGTTTTGTTTCAAGACCTGGGCAAAAGAAAAATAGCTGTACGTATATATAAACAGACTGTTAAAAATCAGAGCACCATGTACTGGCACTGAAGAATTTGTAGTGTTATTCAAACGTTTTTAGGTTCACTGAGGCTGTCGTTACGCACAGAAAACAACATCTCAAGCCCATCTCTTACCAGTTTTCTCATCAAGGTCTTGTTTATCCATGCTTCATTTTCCTTCCCCAAGAAGTGCCCACTTCGGGTCAGATCCTGCAGTCACAATTGTCTTCTGGAGGAGTGAGGTTCACTAATGGATCTCGAGAAAATTGCTCCCTGGTGACCTTTTTTGGCACTCAGTCATGCTAACCACCTCCCTCTGAACCTTTGTGTTTGTGCTTTGCTCTAAGGCAGCATCTTTCTTTAATAATCTAAAATAGGAAGCACCTCAGCAGGGCCTATGGGGCATACCCAGGCTGCTTCATTATGCCAGAGTTAGGGGGGGGAAAAAAAAATGGAAAAGAAAGAGACAGATGGACAGAACATACCAAGTGGGAGCCCAGCCCCTTTGCAGCAATAGAAGCATGCAAGCCAGATCTTGGAGTAAGGAGGGGAGGACTGACACCCACAACCCAACCGAGCCCCGCGCCATGGCCCTTCTTCAAATTGCAATCCGTAAGAAATCAGTGCCCAACCTCAACCTTTATTTAGCTGCTCCTTACCATTAGTGCATAACTTGGCACCATGGGCATGGCCCTACATGGACTCGGAGAGCGCACAGAGAGCAGGGAGGAGAGCAGGCTGTGCAGTTTTCCCACACTTTCTTAGAGAACTCATTTTCTTCTCCCAAATGACAAACAGAAAAAAAAAGAACAACAACAACAAGACGAAAAAAGCTGTTGCCATTGAGTTGCTCTGCAGATGATGTGAAGGATGCCCTGGCTGCAGCTACTTCATCCTAGCAATGCAAGATAAAGCTGTTAGCATTTCCACTCCGTTCTGTTTTCTCCCTTAAGGATGTCACCATTAATTTTTTTTGCAATGAATACACAATCAGAGAATTACAGAGTTGTAGAGTGGCTTAGGTTGGAAGGGACCTCAAAGATCATCTTAGTTCCAAGCTTTATGCGTGTATTTGAGCCATGCACTGCAAAATTACAAACCTGTGCAAACAGAAGCACCGGTGAACATCCCCACCTGCAGAACAAGACAAGCAGCATAACGCTCAAGGTGAGGCTCCAGCTTTTTGTGTGATGAGATTGTACCTTTAAGAGACGCAACAATAAATAAATAAATATATATATATTATAAATAAAGCCAATCCTTGGGATGAGTCACTGTGAAACGTGCCCCCATCGCAAGGCTGAGCAGCCTCTTACAATGCCCTGGAGCACGGGCTCCTCATTTGGCAGGGCTCAGCCTGTGGAAGGAATACCTTTATGCTGGAGAATTTGGCTTGTAACAAGGCTTTTCAGGAACATGGCAATTGCCCACGTGAACGCATGGCTTCCTGCATTAATATGCTAAAGAGACAAGACAAGCATCTTTAGCTACAGCTGAGGACTAATTAAGACTGCTCTTTTACAAATATTGCATGGTTCATTCCATTCTTCCCCGATTAAGAACAAAAGAAGAAAGAAGTCATTTATTGTCATGAGTCACTTCAGATACAATGGAAGGAATTCCAACAGATGACTGAGACAAAACAAAAGCTGTCATTATGAAAGCCGTGTCTAAACACTAATTTAAACTGTCAACTTGCTAGTGAGGAAGGCTCATGACAGAAGGAGAATTAAAACTTAAAAGAGCACATAAATCATTGAAGAGATTAGCTACGTGTGATGGGGCCAAAGAACGCTGCCTGGGAGCTCGCCAAATGGGAGCAAGCTGCCTCTCGGTTTGGGGGTGAATGCTGTGCTTTGCCAACAGCCGTGGGCTCAGCGGAGTGGTTTGGGCCATTTTCCCAGAAGTGGGAGCTGCATGAGTCTGTGTGTTACTCCCAGGCCCAGCAGGTGAGCATCAGGCAGCGGCGCAGTGCTAGATAACATCTAGCCCAAGCTTCCCTCTGACTTATCGGTGAGTGCTTGATTTCAGAACGGAGCCAAAATGTCTTTGGGTCACATCCGGAGCTGCTGTGAATAGCCACAACTGGAGACTTTTTTCCTACACATAAGAACATATTCTTCTATAGATTTTCAAGCAAGCATATGCATTTCACCCCATGCTTTTCTGACTGGTGCACAGCCTCCAGCCACTGCGCACAGCTTTACAGCCCAGCTTATCCTGTGCAAGTCTTCAAAGGGCTGTGGGAAATGGTTCAGCAAGATGAATGCGTACTGGGACTCTAGACCACGTGAAGTCTGTCCTTCCAACTTAGAATCACAGAATCATAGAATCAGTTGTGTTGGAAGGGACCTTTAAAGGCCCTCTGGTCCCACTTCCCCAGTGCACTGGGACACCCACAGCTCCATCAGTGCTTACAGCCCATCCCCTCACCTTGGCTGTCTACAGGGCTGTGGCAGCACCATATCTCTTGGAATCTGTGCAGTGCTCACCACATCTGTTCACTTGGGTCCAATACTCCCACAACAGAGAAAGCACTACAGATCATCAACAAAGAACCATTCATGTTGATGGATTTATATAGGTTTGGAGTCTGTGCTAACTGCTGATTAGCCATGTGACCCTGAAATCCATGAAAGCAACAGCTCCATCTTTTCTTCAACTCAGCACACAGACTGCTTCCCTCCTAGAGCAGAAATACACCAGCAAAGTCTCCAGCCACAACCCCGTCCTCCCAAAGTTCACTTTAGTCAAAAGTCAAAGGCCAGGAAAATATTTTATTAGTTGCTGAATTAGAAGGCTTTTAAAAATGCAATAATTTACCCTAAGATACAAACATTTAACACCTCGTCTTACAGGCAAGATGAGCTCTTATGGACACTAGCAATGAAGAAATCTCCTATCCTACTGTACTGCTCTTCTGTGGATAGGCACATTAGTCTGGACAGGCTGCACGCTCTCCTTACCTGTCTGAATATCATGCCTAAACTCAATGGAGAGACTGCACTGCAATGGTCCTGAGCCTCCACATCCTCAAAGAGCTGCTGGAATTAGGTCACTCTCGTTGGCTCTAATTCAGGCAGAAGTTCAAAAAGTCAATTACAAAATAAATAAAAAGAGAGAAAGTAGATGTGATGCAGAGCCCTTTAACTTAGAGGGATGAAATCGCTGTGGATGCTGAAGAAATCTTCGTTATGAGTTTAGTAGTGATAAGAACATCCTTGCATTTGAAAAAGCTTGTTACAGAGCAGCAGATTGTTTTCTTCCTTACCTTGCCATGGAAATCAATATAGCTTTGGTTATATTACTGTGGCCTGCTAGTGTTACATTTGTTCTTGGGACCCATGGCCATTAGTACTGTTGTGTAAAGCACCACGGAAAGTCTGAACAGTAGTACTGATCTGCCCTTTATGTGCAAGAGGCAAAGAACACAAGTGAACAGGAGGACAATACTGGCCACAAATGAGATTGTGAGTGGAACATTTAGCTGTGTGAATGAGGGAGTCCCACTGTGTCCATTAGAGGTGTTCTCCAGAAAGTCTACAAGAATTGACCATCCCCTGGATGAGAGGCACATAGATGACCAGGATAAAAATGACGCACAGGTTATGGACCAGAATGGAGGAAATACTGGTAATACTGCCTTTGGCATACAACAGAGAAACAGTGGAACACAGAAAGAAAGATGAAGACCCATTGTTTCATCCATACTGAGGAGACAGATCATAGACCCATTCTTGGAGTAGAGAACAAGGCTGGAAATTTCACAGCAGTGAGATCCCAGCTGATTTTTTAGAGGTTGATAAAATCAAGTGGAAAAGGAAGAAGAGGTCCAGTGTAGAAGTAGTCCAGAGTAGGACAGACTCAGGGCAAGATTGCAAGGTGAAGAGAAAGGACAAAAGCAAGCAGAATCTTGAAATCCCGGAGAGCCAAGACTTCACAGGGAAGGATGTGAAACTTTTCTCCCAAAGGAAAGAGGAGGATGAGAGAATTGAGCTTGCTTCAGCTTCCAGACGTAAGGTTACCTCTCTCCAGAGCCTCCAGTGGGAAAGGTGGAGCTTTGTAGGAATCCACCGTAGTTGATGGGATCACATGTTGGATTATGGCTCCTGCTGAACCCAGTGTTAACGTTGGAGGTACTTTCCCATAAGCCTTGGTTCAACAGTGCTGCAGTGAAGGGGTGAATCAGGCCTTCTCACATTGACGTCAGTGAAGTTACACCCAGGGTAAAATTAGCCCCAGGACGGTTGTTCTGACACTTTCACAATAGCACTTTTTGGGGTTTTGGCTTAGTTTTGCCTTCCTTTATTTCTTTCTTTCTTTCCTTCTTTTATTTTTTTAACCGATTCTCCACTAAGCCGGCTTTCTACAGCTTGGAGAGGGAGGGAGACGGTCCTGACCGCTTCACGTGTGCGGATCATCAGCCATGTAACTGTGCAGACAAACAGATCATGCTTTGGAGATCCGAGCCTGAGTGTTACCTTATGTCTTAGCTGCTCCACTGGCTCCCACGCCTGGGACCATTTGAATTTCCCACCAGCTCAGCCCAACTATTTTCCACATATTTTAGGTGCTGAATTAATTGTGACCTCAAAGGAACGAAATTTCCAGTCCATCGGTTGAGAGCAAGACAAGTTGCCAAGCTTTTCAAGGGTCATTCACCCGCATCTGACATATGGATGAGCGTAAGCCCCACGAGGTTATTTGAGGACCCACCGGTACATGCTGCAGTATGAGGCCAACGTGAGTACCCTGCATGTGTCGATCGAATGGAGATCTGCAAATACATGTGCAGTTGGCAGCATTTGGTGCTCAGCTCCCATCCGTGTTTGTAAACACTGGAGAAAGAGACCCAAATCTGTGTCCAACCCCAAGCAGTTACAGAACATACTGTAATTCTGTAATGCGAAACAGAGTGGCTCGCTAACCGTGCAGATCTGGAGAGAATTCCTGACATGATCCTTTTACGTATTTTATGTTAATCACTTCCATCTCAAGAACACACGCAAACAATGCTCTATTAGACGTTCCCTTTGGCACTCGGACAGCAGCGCAAGCTGCCGCATGTACCCATGTGGCGGCCGGAGCAGCCGCAGTAGGAATGGGAGGCCTTCAGTGCGTGCTGCATGCAGGAAGAAACCAAAGGGTAATGAGCAAAGGGCAGGGACGTGACCACCAGGTTCTCCTTTGGGTTTCTCTGCAGGTTTTCCTGTGGGTTTTCCATAGAATCGTGGAACAGTTTGAGTTGGAAGAGACCTTCAAGATCATCTGATCCAACTCCCTTGCAATGGAGTATGCGTGCACCTACAGCTCCATCAGGTGTTCAAAGACTCTTCCAGATGGTATCTCCAAAGATGGGGCATCCCCCAACTCTCTGAGCAACCTGTGCCAGTGCCTTACCACCTTTATTGCAACAACATTTTCTTTATATCCACTCTACATCTCCCCTTTTTCCAGGAGACTGTGTCTCTGGCTGCCTGCCCAAGAGAGCTTATAAACATCAGGATGTTGCCATGGTCCCAGAGACCCCAAATCATTTCTGCTTTGGAGCAGGAAGCAGAATTTCCCGGCACAGAAGCTGCAGATCACTGTCTTGAGCACACGTCCTGCCTTGGGTAGAACACAAAGGATCTGTACCCTCCTGGTCAGGTTCGCATTCCCTTGCTGAAGTTTACAGTGGTATGAGTGATATGTAATTATTGAACTCTTCAAATAAGCCTTTGCTGCTTTTGAAATCAGCTGGGAAATATTTTCCCAGAGGAAAGAAAGAGACTGAATTACCTAAAAGTGTAGATGTGCACAGAGCTGCAGCACGGCTTTGTTGCAGAGTTTGACACCAAAATCCTCTACAGAGTGGAGGTGGGGCATCCTCAGACACTAAGGGAACAAATCTTGCTGCTATGGGAGATAGGCAAGAGTCCATGAGGATCTCAGCTTCACTCTGCAAAGAGCCTGGAAGCAAGAAGAGAGATGGAATGGGAGAGGAGGTATTCACTGCATTTGCTGGAGCAAACACTGCAAAGCAGTGTCAGAGGAGATGGGTTATTTCTGCTCAGGATGTACTTTTGAAGTAATTAAGAAGCAGCCCTGACTTTGAATAGTACTGTTGAAACAGAATCCTCTCCAACATTCACTGGCCCAAATGTCTTTGCTGAAATCATGCTGTTTCCCTATTGTTATTCAACAATAAATCCTGCCCCCTGGGAAATGCGTATAAATATGAATTTAAGAGTTCCCACATACAAAGAATCTCCCTTTTTCACCCTCTCAGAGATAAATAACTCAGAAATCTTCCTTCAAATATGTGCTTTTCTCTCTACTTATCCCCTTAATGCTGTAAAATGCTTCCATAGGAAAGGGTGAGCATCTGGACACTGCAAGGACACAGCATGATGAGGAGAAGCTTTAGGATCTGCTGGATGGTTTCCTTCGCCCCACTACTGAGGGTTTAAGCATTTCTGTACACATGTGTGTTTGCTGCTCTGGAGCCCAGTTGAGTTGCTTTGTTCTAGAGCTGTTTGGGAAGAGTGACCTGGCCCTATTTTTGCAAAAGGTTTCCAAAAGATTGCAAAAGTTAGAGCAGTTTTAGCACGACTGGTTTCTTCTCAATTTTCCTGAGTCTGAGCTGGACAGAAAGGCAGCACAGGGGCTGCCCATGGGGCTCTAATGAGCTTCTTCATCTGGGGAAACACTATACAGAGATGCTTCTGTAAGTTTCATTCTATGGCTGATGGGAAGAGTGCCCCCTCCAAGGCCTATATCCTTCATCATCCCATGGATATTAGAATCATGGAATCATGGAATCATTCATATTGGAAGAGACCTTTAAGAGCTCCAAGCCCAGCTCCAGACCACCCCTCCATGCCCACTGTCCATGTCCTTCCTTGCCACACATCCACAGCTCTGGAACAACTCCAGGTCGGAACGTCACCTCCTTCCTGGGCAGCCTACTCCAGTACTCCATCTGAGAAGAATTTCTTCCTACTATCCAAACCAAGCTGTGGCAGCTTCTACCCTATGGATCATGGGGATCAGAGGGCAGCAACATAAAGGACATCCTAAAACATCTGAATTCATTCCCCACAGTTCACCCCAGTAATATTATCTTCTAAAATAAACCCTAACGGGGATTTCTCCAGGGAAGCAATGCTCGGCTGCCAACCAACACAGAGGCACGTGGGTGCTCAGCAAGGAGCAATGCAGCACAGAGGGTGCTGAGCATTCCCAACCCCTCTGCACATTCAGCAGTCAGGTTGGACACGGTCCCTGGGAGTAATTCAGAAATGCCCCAGGCACTCGGAGAAATGTTGAAAGTAATCCAGCTAAAGCTCCACCTGGAAAGCAGTGGGTGGGAAGTTTAAGAGCTCGGTGATTGGCATGCCAAGAGCAAGCAGATGAGAGAGCTGGAAGGAGGGATCCCATAGGAGCTGGTGTTCTTGCTGCAAAGGAAAACGCCTGTGTTTTCCCCTGCCCGTATCTACACATCTGTCTATCCTGAATTTTAATCAATGCTCTAATAACCTAATGAAGATCTTCTATGCCATGCAATATCCACAATTACTCATTTCTCCCAAATGTGTCTACCTCTATCAGTATTTCTTTAGCTCCAGTTCTGCCCAGAGGTTTTCACTGAACTTTTGGGGGAGAACTGCTAAGTTGCTATGATTTGTTTCAAGGTGCTGGCAGTTCTGAGGGAGCGCTGGCCATTCCCATTGGGCTGTGCAACGCTCACCCTGCTCCCCTTCCTTCCCCACAAAAAGCCAGAAATACCACTTAAATCACAGTTGTTCCCTATGATTCAATTTCGTATCAAGGCTCAACAGCTACAGCTATTTACAGCAGTCCCCTGTTTGGTGATCATAGCTCACCCTGGATATTTATAAATTTGAAATCGATTTAATGGTGTAAGATCATCCCCAAATTCGGCATCTCTCCTTGCAGCTGTTGTGTAGATAGGACAAGTTTACTTAAAGCACTGGAAGCTCAAATATTTAGCTTGTGGTTTCAATGGCTGAACAATCCATACCGTGCTTGGAGACTACATGTGCATCTTTAAGGGAGAAGAGCTCTGCAAATGAAGGCGCAAACACGTTTGTCAGCACAGCAGAGCCCCCCCAGAGCTCCTCGCCTCCCCGAATGCAATGTTTAAGAGGGCATGAATTAATATAAACAGCCTGCTGATGTCCGTTTGACAGAATATGTGGGAAATAAAGTTTACCTTGAATTTACGAACTGGGAAGGCTATTTCTCATGGTGATTAATGGTGAGACGCGGAGCAAACCTGAGGCCATTCGCAAGCCCATGCGCTATACGTCAGGTGTCGTGGGAGTGAGAACAGTGGGAGAGCAAAGAAAGCTCTCATGACAGTCTGTTAACTAATTTTCATGTGCCAAGTGAAGACGTGTCCTGGAATTTTGCAAAACTATACTTAGCATTGCTGATCGTCTCCAAAGAGAGCTTTGTAAAATGCTGGAACAGGAAGAAAAATACACACAGGTATAAAAGCACTCTAAGAAAGCAATAACTTACACAACTTTGGAGGGATATCCGACAATACATTTACTGCCAGCTGGGGACTGAGATGTATATCCAGGAGGCTGACGAACAGCAGGCTGCCCAGCCTTGCGCTTCTGCTTAAATACAAATGCAATAATCGCTCTCGAATGGCTTTCCAGGGATTTTACCTGGGGGAGCCAATACTCCCACACTGGGAGACCAGCATTGGGCCATTCACACATGGCAGATCTGCTTCCAGTGCAGCCTGAAAGATCAGCAGAATCCAGAGATACAATCCTGCGGGCTGCCTTTTGGAATACTGATTTGTGCTGATGATAACACCAAGGAAGAAGGCAAATCCTCACAACCTCAAGCATGCAGAGAAGTCAGCAGGGAAAGGTACCAATGTGCAGCATGATGGAGTGGGCATCTGACCGATGACACAATGGATTTTCAGCCTGCTTTCATGCATTTAGTTATAAAATATAATTACAATTACAATATAATTATAATTGTGTAGCATTTAATTTAATAAGGCTTGTTTTCCTGGTCAAAATAAGCTTTTTGTGACTATGCAGTCATAGAATCATAGAATTGATTGAGTTGGCAGCGACTTTAAAGGTTGGCTAGTCCAACTCCTCTGCAATGAACAGGGGCACCTACAGCTAGATGGACAGGACATTAGGATCATATAATTATCGAATGGCCTGGGTTGAAAAGGACCTGAAAGATCATTTAGTTTGAACCCCCTGCTATGCGCAGGGTCACCAACCAGACCAGGCTGCCCACAGCCACCTCCAGACTGGCCTTGAATGCCTCCAGGATAGGGCAGAACTCATTCTTTTACATGTATCAGTAATCTCTAATGGGCTCCAAAGGGCCTCCTACTCATCAGAACCCTGACACAGGCTTATATCCAATATTCAATAGAATGGCAACACAGGACCAATGTTACCTCACCCCATGGTTATCCATCGCTCGGTCCTATGGCTGAGTAACATTGGGAAGATGTCTCACGTCTTCACAGAGTAGTTCTCCATTCCATGCCTCTTTGGACACTGCACGATAGAAAGGAGAATTTCACTCCACATGACCCTTCAAAACAGTCTCCAGTTGAACTGTGGTACAGTAAAAGCTGTCATGGCCAGGCAGCATTCCCATCAAATATCTACAGGGCAAACAAACCTACTGCCATACACACAAGTTTCTTTCATGAAACAGAAGAGAAAAAGAGAAAAAAAAGGAGGAAAAAAAAAAAAAAAAAAAAAAAAGAATATTGCTAGAGGGTCTCTCCAATAGAACAGGGACACAGTCTAGTGCTATATATATGGCAATGCAGCGAAGGCCCAGAGGACATGCTGTCCCAGGATCAGGGCTGCCAGCATCCTGACAGAATTAGGAAGTCTTCCCTCGCAGTTGCCCTGTAGACATAAAATTACACAAAGAAAGAGTTCATCAGGATCCCAAACTAAATATAGTCAAGTGGGGAGAGTGGAACATTCAATTTTCGCTCTTGGCAAGCAGCACGGCTTCGCAACCTTTAGGATATTGTTTTAACAAAGCTGGAATTCCACACAACTGTGATTCTGAGAGCTCAGCACCTACAAGGGAGAAAAAAAACATATGAAAATAAAATCTTCACCTGGAAAAACCCTGAAAAACACACGTGCACCAGTGGCAAAGTTCTCACCCAGCTAAAACTGCCTCTGTCAGTAGGAATGAGGGCTGGAAAATTCTTGGTGTCAATAAGAGCTTTGTACAAGCAAAGATCATGGGGTCAGAGCCAAACTGATCACTTGCAGCTCATAGAAAACAGTGGATAAGACAGAAGAAGTGGTGCTGAGCCTGTAACAAGGTTTTCTGAGTGATCAAGGTCTGTAGGCATCTTGGCTGGGGTTCGTTCCTGGTGCAAGAGCCCTGCTCTGCCCATTCGAGAGCGCCTCAGCATCACTGGTCCTGCAGTGGCCGGGCTTCAAGCTCGCTATTCCTCACACAAGAAATGCTTTGCTGTTCTCTGGATATGTAGGTGCCATCAAGGCAGTCAGTTGTACAATCAAGCAGCTTGGGCAGTTATGTGGACAAGAAGGGAAATGGAAGCAAAGGGGCTGAGACTTCTTTTCAGGGCTATCATCCTCTGTTCCTGCCTGCTCTGCACGGGGAAATAGCACATAGGCCCACAAGATAGCAGAGGAGCAGCTTTCATGGCCAGAAAGCCGAAGGCAAATAGGTGCTCAGCTCAAGCACAGAACAACTCACATGGGGTTAGGAGTTAGGCACGTAGAGGCTTTCACGACTCCAGCTTTGGTCTTGTCCTTCTGCTTGTCCTGGATCTCTGTAATACCTAATTCCTAACAAAGAATCAGAAATCCCACACTCATTCCACACAGCATCCATTCAAAAGTGAATGAATCCAGCACGTGGGATGGTAAGGGGCAGAAATCCCAGCAGCAAAAAGGACACATTAAAAGATAGTGGAGCACACAGAAGGAGAAACATCCAATCTGTAAACGATGTCTCCTATTTCCCCAGCAGTAACATCAGTCAGGGTGGGAGCTTTGATGGAAATAACTCTTGCATGGGAATGCTGCACAGGGTGAAGCTTTCACGGGGCATCCCACCTCGCCTGTAATGGAAAACCTGAAATAGCATTTTGAAGACATCTCCCATTAAGCACACTGCCTCCAACAGATGTTCAGGGCAGAGGGAGAATGACCGAACACAGCTGAACTGAGGGAGTTTCCAATGCAATGGGAATATCTGTGGATTGGAGAGGAAAAGATGCACAGCCTCGAGCAAGTGTTTGCGATGGGTCAGTCAAGTGAACCAGGTGAAATAAAGGCAGATCCATTTATTCTGATGAACGTTTAGGCACAGATTTATCCGTGTGCTGCTGTGAGCATGCAGAGCCCTCTGGGTTGCATTCTTCTATCCCAGTTCAGGCTGTGCCATGGGACCTCAGCCTCAGCAGCTGGCAGCTGGGACTGGTGAGGGCTGCAGCACTCTGCAAACATCACTCTTTTAGGAAAAACATCAGCAAACAGAGGTCACGTGCTTCGCTCCCAGAGCTGAAGGCGTGAGAAGGGCTTAAAAAAAAAAAAAACTCTATTCATTGAAGAAAAGCAATTCAGAAAAGAAACCAAAAAAGGAAGCAGCCTTGATGCAGATCCCCCCCCAGAGCACTGCAGGGCATTGCTGGCAGCAGAGTGGATTTGGACAACAGCAGCAGCCTGGGCTGGGCTGCCTTGGCCTGGGTGTGTGCTGGTACCCAGCTCTATAGAGGGGTGCAGGGACACCTCTCAGCAGCTCAGGCTCCCAGGTTCCCATCCATGGCCTCAGGCACCTCCAGGATGGGGGACTCACAGCTCTGGGCAGCAATGCCAGCACCTCACCGCATGAGTGGCAGCAGGATGCTCAGCAATGCTCTTCTGCAAGTGTGGCACCACCAGGGACCAAGTGACATGAGGGTCTAGCATCTCCCTTCTCAACCGGCTACCTGAGACCAGCATTTGTCCATTGATTTCAATGCACCATCACTCACGTCCACCCCTAGACCAAACTGTCACAGCCAGGGGCACCAGCAGCAGAGTGAAAGTGGAAGGGTCCAAAAGAAACACCAGACCAACTGAGAGGTGAAAACGAGCTCTGCCACTGTGCAAGAAGGTGCAGGCGTGTATAATATGGTATATACTGTACATACCGAGAGAAAGAATATACTTCTCACTGTGAAGTGTTTTATATGCTAACCATCAGGCATATGCTAAGTCAATGGGTGCTGGCACTTTACATAAATATATGATGATGCAGTGCTATATGTAATAAAAATCTGGAGCTTAAAATATGGAAGCAATTCAAGAAAACAGATCTCACATTTTTGCCTTTGTTACAGTCAGATTCTGACATGCTCTGATTAAAATTCAACATCTGCATGTATTTAAAATTAAAATATATAGGTATTCATGTTTTCCTCCTTCCACGATGTTTTACTGCTGCCTTTTTCTTCTTAAATATTAAAAACATTACATTATTTTATTTCAGATGTCTCAATATATTACACATCACCCTTTCACCTCAGAGCTTTGGTTCAAATCCAGCTCTTCTCTGAGGAAATAGAAAACATCTGAAAATATTTAGTAGTCTCATCTCAGTGTCTAATCACAGTCTGCTCTGACATGACAAAACACAACAAACAAACTGGCTTGCCACAGATGAAAAATGTTTACACAAAAATACTCAGGAGTGTAAGAATGAATAAAGGCATCTGTAACTGCATTAAAGCCCATATTGTTAAGTCATAAAATAGCTTGCAGATAATCTGAGCTGCACCTGCCCCTCTGGAAAAAAAAAAAAAAAGAAAAAGCAGGTGATTTAGAGTCCTCGCAGCCTAGCAGGTCCTGGCTGCATGTTTTTCTGTTATTCTAAAGCAGAAAGATGTGTCAAGCTACAGTGCAAATATTGTCCATGGGCATCATGGTCTGCAGAGCCTAAGTACCTTGTGATTTAGGAATCTCAGAAGAAAACATTATTGCCAGTAAATCCTCCAGGACTAAAATATATGCACTCTGAGAGGCATGAGCATAAATAAGGTCTTTGTCCTTGCTGGAGAATTGAGCCATTTGGTGGGCGGACAGGAGAGCAGCTGTCCCAATAGACGTCCTGGTGGGTGCTGGGACAGGGCACAGCACAGAGCCTCCTTCAAAGCCGTGACAATTTAAACATGCAAGAGAAAGGCTAGGAGAGAAATAAAAGCTGCAGGGAGGTGCAGTATCCTCCCCACAGCCAGTGGGAGAATCAGCTGTGACTGTCCCTGCACTTCCCTTCCCTTGACAACAGCTCCCTGGATTTATCTGGCCCACAGGCATCAAGCATGAGCACGCAGTAGATTTTGGCTGTCCTTTGTTCACCAGAAGGCTTCACTTTCTATCTCTATTTTACTGGAGGTAAGAAAGGAAAGTACTGCAAAGTACTGGTGAGTTTTGAGAAGAAGCTGCCCAGGATGGTGGTGGAGTCACTGTCCCTGGAGGTGTTGAAGAAGATCCCATCAGGAGATGTGGCACTGGGGGGACACGGCTAGAGGGCGTGATGGGGGTGGGCTGGGGTTGGACTTGGGATCACAAAGGCCTTTTCCAGCCTTAATGTCTGGATTCTATGGTTCTCTGGTGAACTGCCCATAGATTGGGTCGGACTTGCAAGTTATCCTGTACTGGTCACCTCCTTCCTTATCCTGCCTGGATTCAATCCACCCATCTGCTGAAGCTCCACCAGGACAAGATGTGTCCCCCCACAGCCGTTGTCACAGCTGCATCCCTTCCCTGACATTTAGCAAACCTGCCACCAGCATGGCCGATGCACCTCAGGAACCAGTGGGGCTCATTCATTCTCCCAGTTAGGCGGAAAAATCAGGCAAATCATACTTTTCTTTATGGCTGTTCAGATCTCCAATGTAAGAAAAAAGGCTGAGCATAAAGACAAAGCAATGTTTCCTCTGTAATACAGTCCTCCATCTACGCATGCTTCCCATTCCTCCATCCTCCACAGATCTTTGGGGGAAACGGGTCCATAAGCTATTTCTAAGCCAACCTGTGGGAGCTGACAGAAACCTATGAGGGGAAAGAAAAGGTTGAAATCCATTGCCCTGCATGTCAGTATCTTACAATGCCTTATTACAGAAAGATATTGTTGTATTTCCTGCTGCAATGGCCAAATTCAGTGTGAATAAATTAACATGCTAATTTTTCACGATATCCCCTTTAATGCAAAATGATATGTATCCTGTAATTCAATAAATTAGAGAGTTGTTTTTTTTTTTTTTTTAAGGGAAAAATAGCTTGCAGATCTTGGCACATCTACAGTACACAAAGGACGGGCCAAGAAGAAACCTGAAGGATGACCACGCTGCCTCCAGAAGTGAGGATTCATCTTATAAACCCTACTGGGAGGAATGCTTGCTCTGCCTGGGCGCAGTGCTGCTGGATAATAAATTCCTTTGCACCTGATGGAGGCAATATTCCGAGCATTTTCAATTATGTCCTTCTCAACAACATCCCTTGGTCTGTCCTTACGTTGTACTGTCAGTGCTTCATGTACATGTGTTTCCTCTCTGCTGTCATGTTTTCCTTGTGCTCCTTGAGGAAATCTCTCTCTTGCTGCGTAAATGCAGCATTGACATGCAAGCTTGTTCACACAGCCTTTACTTCTTTGCACTTTGTTACCCTGCTGCAAGGCTGTTCCCAAGCAGTCTCCACTCCAAGATGTGAACATCCTTCCAATCAGCCATGTTGGACTTCTAAGCAGTATATTAGCAAATTATTTCTCCAGGCTCTTGATTGAAACGTTGAAACGATACTTTTCATGCGTGACAGTCTTTGTGGGGTGAAAATGCCTTTAACATGCTTCTAGGATTTACATGGGCTTCCCTGGGCTGCTGCTGCCAAGTTCAGATGCGGTTGGAGCATGTGGCATTCTTTCTCCTACTCTTGTTACATTTTCCTTTTCATCCAACCCTGCTGCATGATTCATATTTTTCATATTTCTGCCCTGTGATGTAAAGAACAGCCAGTTGCTAAATGTGCCCTTGTCATACCTGCCCTCTCCAGCGTGAGCCTTGCAGATCCTGCTGTGAACACCAGGCTCACACGGGCTCCTTCTTCCTTCCTTCGTTTTTTGAGGGGAGGGTTGGGAAGGTTTTGTTTGTTTGTTTTGAGTTCTTTGTTTGTTTTGAGGTTTCATTTGTTTGTTTGGGGTTGGTTTGTTTATTTTGGGTACAGTTGTTTTGGTTTTCTTTTAACCATTTATCTCCTTTAATATTTGCTGACTGAGACACTCAAACTGTTGAGCAAGATGCCCCATGTCAGCTGAACCACAGCAAGGGACCTCACACATGCTTGTAGATGTGGAAGACCCAAAGCACCAACGTTTGCTTTCACCTCACTAAGAAGAGGTCGGGTCTGGCTCTGCATGCAGCTTTCCAGAGCCAGGGCTGACCCACCTCTTTGCAGACACAGCTCTTTGTGTTCAAGCTCTTCAGGAGCTTCATGCTGCTCAAGCTGTCATCATACCAGTGGCATCTCCACAATCTCATTACAGAAGCCTGTGATGAGTAGTTGAGGGCTGAAAGCCCCCAGACCAAGCACAGAAATGGGAACAGTGAAAAAAACTTCATTTCAGTTGTCAAATGAATTCATTTGGAACAGCAGATACTGGAAACCTATTGCACGCCCCAGCGTTGGTTTTGCCTTTTTTGAAACCAGCAAATACAGGACCCATACCCTAAGAGTCATACCCAGTAATGATGTTGTACTTCCAGAGTAGATTGAGTGTATCACACAGCATTTGCTGAATTTACCTGAAAAATCATGGAATTATAAATGTTGGAAAAAACCTCTAAGATCACCGTGTCCAATCCCAGCCCACCCACCGTGCCCACTGCCCACGTCCCTCAGAGCCACATCTCCACAGCTCTGGAACACCTCCAGAGATGGTGGCCCCACCACTGCTGGGCAGCTCGTTCCAATGATTGAGTTGTACATCCCCTGCATGCTGGAGTGCATCATGAAGCTTTGGACGTTTCCTATCTGGAAGGAGCAGTCCTCACCTTGGACACACACTTGTCTTTAAATCACAGCACTGTTTCTTCACCCCTAAGAACGGTTTGATCTACAGTACATCACCTCAAAGTCTGTGTTTCATACCTTCCCCTGTGACAGACCTGCCCCAACAAGAATCTCACCCACTTTCTTGGAGAACACTGGGAAGATGGAACTATTATTATGGATGGTGACCATGATTTAATTCCTAGAGCACTCAAAAACAAACAGCAAAGAAAAATCTCACAAATAGAAATATTAAGGCACAAGGACTTAAGTTGTAGTTGAGTTCCATGTTCACTTCCCAACCTCCAAAAGAAAACCTCAAAACCCAGCAAAAATCACCTGTTTCTTTGGCAAGCAGCAACTGGAGATCTTTCTTAAATTTGTGGCAGTGGAGTCCACAATCATATTGTTCTGCTGATGGAAATCCAACAGTCTTCTCCGTCACTATTGTGGGTAGAGGACAGGCCACCGATGGGAATAGTTTCACAATTCTTTTATTGGAAGCATCTGTAGAAACCATAAAACAACAACTACAACAACAGCAACACAAAGCCATGTTTTCTCACTTCTTTCCGAGCAAGGAGGGTGCCACAGCGATTCTCCCCTCCCACCCCACCGCATGGTGGTTTCCTTTGTTCACATTTCACTGCCTGCATCCAGCAGAGAGATTGATGGGCTGGTGCTGAGCTCAGGACATACTGCACAACTCTCCGGGGGCCTGAGCTTGACCGTGCGGAATGGGGGTGCAGAAAAGCTCCCATAGCTTCAGGGAGGAGGAAATTTGAGGGAGGAAGGTTATTTTGGGCCAGATTCCAACAACTTCCACTGAGCTGCACTCACCAAAAATCAGATCCTGGTAGCAGATGAGACTCTTCATGGAGAACATGTCTGTGGGGCTTCTCACTCAGGGACACAATGCCTGGACCCAGACCGACATTCCCTACGCTCCCCTCTGATCCTGGGCCACATCCTAGTGACAAGAAGCCCATTTGTTTCAACGTCAGATGATTTCCCATCAGCAAAGGGCACCAGGAGCACTTGCCAGCCTTGCTGAGCACAGCTCTGTTGAGACCTGACATGGAGCTCGGCAGAGCAAAGCCCAGAGGGGAGAAGTGGTTTGGGGGTGGGATGTGAAGCACTGGGTGCACTTCTTGGCTTGGACGCATGCTCTCAGTGTGATTTTCCGTAAGCTGTTACATCAGCCCTGAGTCACCCTACCCCAGCAAAGGGAGGACATGGCATTTCCTGACTTGTCAGGCTCTCTTTAGAAAGAAAGGCTCTCCTGCTTTGTGATGGGTGGGTGGAGGAGGCCTGAAAAACAAAGCAAAAAAGAAGACAAAGAGCTAGCAGGAGAGCAGCTCAGCAAAAGCAACAACACTCTGAGCACGCAAGGTAATGCACATAAATATTCACAGTCTGTTTGACATCCACCCCTGCTCAAACCCCCAGTGATGTCCAAAAACTCATATGAGCAGAGCTCCATTGCTCCTGGCAGTGGTGACAGCCATCAGAGCAGAGTTTATTGTCTCAAAAAGAGAAACAGACAAACACTTCTGCCTCTGCAGGGCCTTCCCTCGGGGCTCAGACCCCAAATGCCTCCTGGGTCTGCTTTGACACTCACACAGCACCCATTGCCACAGTACCCTGAGCCAAACTGGGTCCCACGTGTACAAAACCAGCATTTTTCTAGCAATCTTGTGTGCTCATGATAAACATAAACCAGTAAAACAAACCCAAGTGAAACACAGACTGGGAAAAGTGCAACCTATTAAAGCCATGGAGAAACTTTTTTTTTTTTCCCTGTTCTTGCTCTCTATTTGTTTGTCTAAATATACCTCCGGGCTCCTTCTCTTGGTTTAAGTGTGCTCTTTCATGGATTGTTTTCAATGTACGTTAAAGCCGCTGCCTGCTGCCAGCTCGGATTTTTGCACCGTGGTCTCGGCTTTCCGTTCTATTAAGACAAAGTGCTGGCACTGCTCTCCGGCCGAGAACATTGTTCATGGTACTGAGCAGCGATTTTCCATATCTGACCGTCTCTGGGTTCACCCCAGGAGGAAGGGTGAGCCTGGTTTGTTAAGCTCTCGTTTCTCAGAGAGCAGCAACATCTGGAGCGTGGAGCAGGCTGCTGGCACACCTCAGCAGAAAGGAATTCAGCACGGGGTGAGGTCTGCCCAGCTCCAGAGGTGTCATTGCAATCGGTTCTGGTGGCAGAGAAATAACGAAGCCCCTACATGAAACAGTACTAAAAGTGCATTTCGAGCTCTGTCGTGCCACTCAGGGGTTTTGTTTCATCTAACAGGGAATCAGGAGGCCCAGAAACCACATAGCTCTTCATTTTCGCTATCTGAATATTTTCCTCAAGAAAAGATTTTTACACTTCACAAAAGCTTGTTTCCCGTGTTGCCTGCCTCAGTGGGTCAGCAAAAGAATCAAAGCTGGGCAGAGGATGAACTCTAGCACTTGATTCCATTGCCACATTTCTAGTTGCCTTTGAGACACTCCCAAAAATGCATTCCCAGTGCAACTGTCCCTTGGAATGGAAACTGCCTTTGGATGAAGACGGACAGCGTGTGCCATGACCCCCAATGTGGGCACCTATGGGGCACAGGGATCTTTTCTGCATTTTGGCCAAGGTGAGAAGAGACGCCATGAAACAAGCTGGTACTGCTCCAGGACACAACACCCCCAAGATCTCTACGTGAAACTCCATCATGTCACACCTCTACAGATATCCTCCTTTCCTCAGGTTCTTATCCATCCCAGATCCCACGTTAAGCTGACACATTTTCCCTCTCAATTTCAAAGAACTGTCGAGGTTGGAAGAGACCTGTAAGATCCTCTAGTCCAGTATTGTCACAACTATTCAGTTCAGAACTACGTGTACAACCCTTCACCAGACAGTGCTTTCCAAAGAGACGCCAAGAGGTGGTAACTGAGCACCACCTCGTTTTTGGGATTCCACATTTCTACATTACTTGTAATTGTGCTTGCTGGAAAGCCAGCCCATCACCACAACAGGAGATAAAAGCCATCCAGCATGCAGCTCCTATCAGTTTATTTTGGCTGCCGAACCAAATGTGGATAATAATCTCTAATTAGAAGTGTTGCCTCTGCGACAGTGCAAAGCAGTAACAACAGAGGCATTTGTCTGAGGCGCGTGCTCTGCTCACATGGCTATGGTGAATTAAGCAAAAAAACTCAGGCTGCAACCAGCAGACATATTCCATCACATCAGGTGTTCACCTGGGACAGTAGCCTGACAAGGGAGTATTGATGAGAGCTCACGTCCTGATGAGCTCTGGTGATGTTCGTGCTAATCTGGATTTAGATACAAAGAGAGAGCCTCAGATGTTCCACTCTCCACCTTTCCTGAATGCTGTGGTAACAATTAAGAAAATGCAGAAGTTGAAACTAATGCCTGTCTGCACTTGGTTTGGGGCAGGTCTGTGAGACCTTTCAACTTGGAGAACTCCAAGTGCTGGAGTGCAGTCACTCAGGGTATTCTTTGCTCCCAGCAGCATTTATCCAGGGCCAACGTTCAAAGACTTTTAGACTTACAGAAATATTTGCAAAAATTAGTGTGTCACTCCAAAAGCTTTCTGCTAAAACCGTACCTCTTATTTTTGCATATTCCTGTATACAGAAATGATACTTGACTACAGAAGTTCAGGGTTACAAAAGCCATGCAACTGAATGCATGGCAGCCCTTTCCTCCATCTCAAAGATGCTTCATTTCTTTCAGGAAGAATAACATTTTAACAATGCATGATGTTCTTATGGGTTTTATTACTGTATATGCATGCAATCTTGCCTGAAAAGCTCATGTTCCCACTCGTTGCTCTGTTTGTTTTGTAACAGAAATCTAGCATGCCCCCAACATCAGAAGAATACTTTAAAAAAAAACAAAAGCTGGAACCTTCCAGCAACTTTTTAACAAATAGCTTCTCTTTCTGTGATGACAATGTGATTTTAAGGTACAACATTCTCAAGGCCTACCAAGCCTAGAAATCATTACTCCATCGAATGAGGATCTCTGGTTTGATGCCTGGGGGACCAGGCCTGCTCTCAAGAAGTATAAAGCTATCGGTTTCCTCCTCTGTGCCAGATGCTGTCAGTACCGCGGCCCCTTGCCAGAGCACATCGCTGCACACCAGGCAGAAAAGAAAACCAAGAGTGAAAACAAAATGGTCAAACCCCTCCAGGCCCTTGGCTGAAGCTCCACAGGGTCAACAGAGGCCAGGAGACAAACGTGAGATTGATTTCTCCCCACCTGCAAGAATCAGTCTGATTATTTCTGAGGGCTGCTCTGAAAGTAATGCCTCCTATTTTATGTTGTTGGCCCGTGACATTAGAGGTGGATGCTGCTCTGATGGCAATAGAGGTTGAACCTTCCTGACGACGTTCCATTACATTTGGTGATAGATGGCAGTAGAGGGGCACTCTGACAAAATGGTGTTTGACATGGAAGTGCGGCTGAAGCAAAGATGTGTCTGAATTCCTCCATGCAGAAAAAAACAATTGCACTTATTGATGTGCATCAACAGTCACTGAACATTAACAGAAACCAAACAGTGGATGTGATCACAGTGAGGCAATGCGTGGTGCATCTCAGCTTCAGTCCACTGGAAACAATGGTAACATTTCTTTACAAGGAGAGTGGTTAGGCCCTGGAACGGGCTGCCCAGGGAGGTTGTGGATGCCCCGTCCTTGGACGTGTTCAAGGCCAGGTTGGACGGGGTCCTGGGCAACCTGATCTGAAGGTGTGTGTTTGGTGGCCCTGCTAGGCAGGGGGGTTGGAACTACATGATCCTTGAGGTCCCTTCCAACCCGGGTGATTCTGTGATTCTGTGTGAACAATGTTGGAATATTGCAAAGATTGCACCAGGTGGGTCCTATGAATGCTCATGCAGGAACAGAAAGAACCTTATGCAAGTTTGTAATGTCCTATTGACCCACAAGACTGATAGTAAGAGTTTCCTGGATCACATCATTCATGGTGACAAGACATGATGTCACCACTACCAACCAGAGTCAGAATGGCAGCCCATGGAGTGGCAATGTGAATTCCCCCATTGAAAACAAGTTCAGGACACAATACTCAGCGGGCAAAGTGATGTGCATTGTCTCTTGGGGTAGGAAAGGGGTGGGTGATCTTTCTGGTTTTCCTGGAACCCAGACAAACCATCAACTCTGACTGCTACATCATGATGCTGACTAAGCTGAAGGCTCAGACTTTCAGAGTCAGATCAGAGAAGATAACTTCTCTTTTGCCAGGCCCTATATTAGTTCAAAGGCTGTGGAGCACACTGCCAGTCTTGGCTGGACTGTCCTACCACACCCATTGCTGTAGTTTGAATTTGGTGCCTTCTGACTTATGTCTGTTTGATGAAAGATGGACTGTCTGGGCAACATTTTCCTAGCAATTCATAAGGGTGAAATAGGGGGTGGGGTCACCTCCACTGGTGCAGATTTGTGTGAGCATGGTGTGTGGGTTCTTGTTCATGGCTAGTGAAAATGCAGAACTCATAGTGGTGGAGGCTATGCTGAAAAATAGTGCTTTGTAGGTGAATATTTGCTCCATCACATAGTGCTATTGTGCTCTTCGTATCTGCTGTAGTTTCCACATAAACAAGTAGGAAGCAACCTATGTAAATCAGACTTTAAAAGTCCTCAGTACTTACTTACTGTTAATACATTTACACTTCTTCAGAAACCAGACAAAGTCTAGTGCCCCTCAAGTGACTACATCAAGGGACAAACCAAGTCTATCTCAGCTTGGTAGCAGCAATGGAAATGACCAAGGCTGGTTCTTCTGCAGGAGTTGCCCCCGTGGTAGCATGCTCTTGGCTACCCCAAGCTAAAAGCTGTGTTTGAAACACCTGACTGCAACCAATTCTTTCCAGTGAAATCATGTGAAAGCAGAACAAACAACTTTCTTCCTAATAAAAGCAAGGCCTTCAGGATTGACGGAGCCAACAAGTTAATCAAGTTTCCTACTAAACAGGAAGTTGTGGGACTGTGGCAGGAGGAGCAGAACTGCATTTCAGCTAGAGAAAGAGCAGAGAGGAATAATATAAATTAAAATTATTAAGGAGAATTGTGACATAACATATTCTCTTACAAGGGTTTAATAAGGAGAATAGACTCACTGCTTGCTCCGTTCTGCCATGCGTAGGGCACTTTCCACTTTCTAGGATTTGCACTGGGTTTTCCTGTCCTCAGATGGGCAAATATTGCAGTGCATCTCACAGTGGTGGTGATAGGTCAAATCAAGGAGAGCAAAAAAAAAAAAAAAAAAGAAAAGAAAAATGCAATCATGTCATTGCTGCAGATTATATAACCCCACTTTGCTCCTAGCCACCAAGCAGTGCTGTGGGAGGTGCATTCATGTGAAAATAAGCCCAGCCAGACATGGAGATATATACAAAATGGATGATTCATTGTAATTGTTGCACTGGAATTGCTCGACAAAGAGACAGGAGGAAGCTGCTGATTATCAGACACCTCAAGAAAGACCAGAGATACACAGGAATTTAATCTTACAGTCACTGTGGACGTGTGAATTTTCATCCACAGAATAATAGGCAAGCCTGTGAAAAAGAAATGAAGAAAAGCATGCTCATTAGATTCAAAATAACTGGAAAAAGTTGCGTATCCACCAATTCAAAAAGGGTGGAAGTCACTGAGTCACACCGGCTGAGACCATTGAATAGGTCAACCACGAGCACCCGGAGGTTCTAATGGGCTCTACACCCTTTATAGGGTGAAATGCTTTCATAATCCTTTGAATTAGCAAAGCCCTGAAGAAAGAAGGGACCACAGAGAAAGCACCTGGTTCATCTGCTGGTTATCGCCCTTCTGTTCCTTGGGACTTTGCTTTACTCAGGGAAAGCAGCCTCATTGAACCCTCAGTACACCGAGTGACTTGTAAGTGTAAGTATTTGTTGGATCAAAGTATGCATTACTTCAAAAGCATAAAATGCCTAGATATTGAAGGCAATAAATCTTTCTCTGTAAAATACATGCATATATAATTTATACGATAAGCTTAATACGGAGATTTTCGTGTCGGCTTCCCACGGACATGAGATGCAGGCATTTATGTTCCTGAAGAGTGAGTCTGTCTGTCCGCTCTCCATCCCAAAGAAAATAACTTTTGAGCTCATTAGCCAGTTTCAACGAATTCTGGCAGAAGGATAAAGGTCCTGAGGGTACCGAGTTCCCATGTGCTTTGTGGTGGTAGGTGGCCAGGTAGGAGTGGCAGGCTTACTGATGCTTGCTGTGAAGGAATGGCATCAGCACAGACACAGCACTTTCTTAGAGAATCCCCAAAGGCCTCATGAATGCCCAGAAAGACATGGAGTAAAGAAAGCTTCAGTCAAAATTCTCCTCTTAGTGGACATCATCAGCAAAACCGAAGCACGGAACTCCAAATAAGTGTTGCCCTGTTCTTTTCCTGCTCGTGAAACCGCTCATTTCTCCCTCTCTGTAGGTCACGGTGGTACCCTCAGAGCACCTTCACATCACAGCCAGCAGTTCCACACGTACTGCTTTTGCTTCTTCCCGTTGAATGGGAGCCCCATTGCATTTTTATGCCTTAGCTCTCTGCTCATAACTGTCAGGCTATCTCCTAACATATGGAAACAATTCATTTTCTTTGTCATCATTTGGATCTGAAACGAGGGTACTCTGAAATGCAGCTATACACGAATTTCCCTGAACTAATTACATAATATTTATCCTATTTTCTTTAAAGTAATACTCGCTAGCTAAGAAATGAAGAACTGCATTGCTTATAATAAACTCTGCATGCTACATTGTAATCTAAACTGTACAGTTATATATGGTGAAGAACTAAAAGGTTTGAGTTATTCCCCTTGGCAAACATTTTTTTAAGGATTGCTTAAATAAGCAGTACAGAAACCAGATGTCATTTGGTAAGAGTATCTGAATGACCAAAAATTTGCTGTCTGGGTATTTTTTTCTTTCTTTCTTTCTTTCTTTCTTTTTTTTTTTTTCCCCCTTTATAAAAACATGAGAAATTCTTTGGATTTATATCATATTTAGCAGCTGTGAAACAGTGCAAACATCTGTTTGTACCTACAGGGAGCTGACCTACAGGGTCCCCATCTCTTAATCACCAAGCAACAAGCCAGTCTCATATACATCGTTTATTGTTTTCTTTTCAGCTGCCTCCTGCACTTCAAAGTTTTTATACTCTCATGTTCTGTTATCGTGGCAAGAGGGACAGTCCATTTGTTATAAGCCCAGATCACTGCAACCACCCATAGAAACTGCCATAAAGCACCCAGAACTGCCCCTCAGTGTTCTCAGCAGCCATACTTGGCGTGTCCTTACAAAAATTGTTGCTTCTTTTTTTTCTTCTTTTGTCCTTCCAGCGTCATAGGATTATTTATTTTAACTTAAAGACTGGAAGAAAAGAAGATGAAAAGGAACAGAAGTCTCTCTTTATGGCTCGTTCTGTTGTGGGAAGAGGGGCTGACAAGACAGCTCCATGAGGTCCTACCCACCCTATTTTTCTAGGTGTCTGTGATTGTTATCACAAGCCTGGTATTTCCTACGTCCAAACAGCATCCCAATCAGTACAGAGTAGAGAAATAGGGTGACTTTATTGGCTGTCCCCCTCCAAAGAAGCTCTCCTGCCACATGCATGCACACCACCACACCTAAATTAGATCCCAGCCTCCTTCAGGGCTTTTAATGCAAGGCAGAGGAGGGAAAGGGAATTTACTCAAGAGAAATGTTTTGCCCTCTCTTTACAGCATTACTTACACACACACACACACCATCCTTCAGTGATTTAGCCAGGAGCAAAATTTTTCAGCCTCTGCGATAATCTCTCCCCTTTTTTCCCTAATGGAATATTGACCTTGGGACCTTGATTTTTATGCAGTGAGAGAAAGGTGCAAACAGCGGGAAAGAAAAGATTTGTGAGCCTTGGACATGAGAGTGGAATCGGCACTCCCAGATATACTATGGGAGCTTAAACTGTACTCTGAACTAAGTCTGAAAACAAATGGGGAACACTGTATGATTCCATCCCATTACAGTACAAATAAATCATTTCTGGAAATCTAAAACAAATGGCCCAAGCTCAGCTCTACGGATGATCCAAATGCAAAAAAGCTGCTAATTCTAAAAGGCAGATGCAAGTAACCAATTAAGCAAGAATGCAGCAAAAAAAAAAATTAAAAATTAGGAGTGTAACTTGTTTAGCAGGAAGATGTTAAGGCCACAGAAGTGGGTCTTCCAATCACCTTTTTTGGTATTCCTGAGCAAACATTCTTTTTTGCTTACGTTAATATGGAATGTATTATGACAACGTTCTTATGGATATCCATGCCTTTTGTCTATCAGTACTTGCAGATACATTCAAAACAGCTGCAAATATTTTTTAAATTATGTAAAAGTCTCAAACACTTTGAAAAGAATATTAATATCCCTTTAAAACAGCAGTGTATTATATTAAATTAGGGGTAGGAATTTAGAGAACAAAAAAATATGTTGTTAGCGTTAACGTTTCCACTGTTCTCAAATGCAGTCATCTTAGATAAGGATTAGTCTTATTTGGGTTAAATTTAAAAGAGTTATGGTGTTTGCACATTTAGATGACAAAGCAGATAATCACATATATAGATTACAAGGAAAGGTTTGTGTTCACAAAGCTCAGCAGGTTTTCTTTCGCTGTTTGTACACACAGATATCTCTATCCATAAACTCTCTCTACAGCTCATCTCTTATCACAGAATCCTAGGATCACAGGATGGCTTGGGGTGGAAGGGACCTCAACGATCATCTGGTTCCAAGCCCACTGCCACCGGCAGAGTTGCCACGGTGTCTGTAGTGGCACAGACACCAGCCCAGGCTGCCCAGGGCCCCATCCAACCTGGCCTTGAACACCTCCAGGGATGGACGGGGCATCACAGCCTCTCTGGGCAGCTGTTCCAGCACCTCACCACTCTCACAGCACACAACTTCCCCCTGACATCCAACCTCCATCTGCCCTCCCTCAACTCCAAACCATTTCCCCTTGTCCTGCTGTCATCTCCCCTTTCCAAGAGCTGACTCCCCTCCTGTCTGCAGGCTCCCTTTAGGTACTGCAGGCTGCAATGAGGTCACCCCACAGCCTGCTTTTCTCCAGGCTGAACAAGCCCAGCTCCCTCACCTGTCTTCATAGTGGAGGTGCTCCAGCCCTCTGATCATCTTCGTGGTCCTCCTCTGGACCCTCTCCAACAGCTCCATCAATTTTCATCCATGCAGCTATAAAATAATTCTTGGAGAGAATTTCAAAGAACCTCTCTACCATCCTCCAGTGATGGCTTATTACAATCTGCAACAAGGAGGAGGCTGCTATGGGGCACAAGCAGCAAGATACATCCTCTCTTCCATACTCTTTGGGAAGGGACAAATATTAATTAGTGCTCTTCCCTGGTGCATGAGAGCAATGCTATTGTAACCCAGAAGCACTGGCACTACATAAGACCACTGCACAACTACAAGTACAGGACCATGGGAAACCCCCAGAAGTCACTGCAGCTTTCACACAGCATTTGGGAACCATTTGCTCCACAAAAACAGGAGGATTGGCAAACTGACCCAGAGTCCAGCATAAAAGAGAAACAACAGTGAGAAAGAAACCAGGAGAGCTAAGAAAACATGTTGCAAAATAATCCTGAAAATGTGTGCATATGCAGAAGTGATTGCAACTTGGAAATGTGTTTCCTGGCTCTTAAGCCAACCATTGTTTTTAGTTTTAAGAGATGCCCAAAGTGTAACTTGGAGGTAGCGTATGTTCTGCAAGCAAGGATCCAGTCTTTCTTCTGGCTATTTCTTTTGTTATGGCCTGCAATATCATTTCTTTTTGTTTGATGTGTGCAGCTCCATTTGCAGACTTCTAGACTTGATAAACAACATGACAAATAACAGAAAGGACGGGGAAAAGAGGAAAGAATAAAGCTGATCCATGTGCTAACTCTGCTGATGGGGACTTATGGACTGTTATTACATTTCATTTTTTGCTAGGATTAAACAGCTAATAAATATAGATTTCATGTCCCATAAATAACATTGTGTTTGTCAGCTCACTCAAAGAATAATCGATAGTTAGTGCAAGAGATTTTCCAGTATGATGAAATAAGCTCTACGTTTACTTTTTCCAGAGATACCTATGAGTTCTCCATTTGATGTTGTCCCTATCTAAAATATCAGCTATACTCTCCCCAAAACCACCTCGAGTGACCTAAATGTTGGCAGCTGGGTGCCTTCAAAACTTCTGGAAATAAGACCCGGACCTAAATAATTCCTGCATCTGTGGAAAAATGAAAAGCCACTTGGAAACCGCTTGGAAAATCAGGATATAAGCCTTGGTCAGAAGCTGCCATCCATCCTGGGCTGTCTCCCAGTGCCTAGTGCTTGCTTGGAGTTCATCATGAGAGAGCAGCTTGTGGATATAAAAGTCTTGGTGCTGTCAACGTCTTCTGACACAGGCGTTGCCTCTCTGCCAGGCCCATGGGTTACAGGTCTTGGAAATCTGAAACCACTCTCCACACTGCTGCAAGCTGCAAAATGCATAGTGTCACAGAATCATAGAATCACAGAATGGCTTGAGTTGGAAGGGACCCTTAAAGACCACCTGGTCCCACTCCTCTGCAGTGCACAGAGACACCCACAGCTCCATCAGGTACTCAGAGCCCCATCCAGCCTGGCCATGCTGTGTGCAAAGCATTTACACTGATCTGCACTGAGAGTGGGTTCATGGGACAGTTGTCTGCTAAAAACACGGGAGATGTTCACTTTACTAGTGTTGGAGAATGAGCCTCTGAATTTATCCTCTGATTTATCTGGGATTTGAAGAATGGTAGCCCTGACAAAATTCTCTCTTAACGATCAGATAGTTCTATGGTAGCCGTTGTGCCCATACCTCACTGTGCATGGATTTCACAAATGAAAACCTGCTGCAGGGGAGTTGGTATGGCCCTGTGTCTCACCTGAGGGCACAGAGCTTCTCAAACACAGGTGAAGTGCCTCAGTTCCACCTGCCATCCCCACTCACCTCGTTTTAGAGCAGCCTGGATGGTCACCATGTATTTTTGCATGCCTCTCCTCGCTGTTTTCCTCCATCCAACACCTTGCAAGGAGCCCACAGAACCTGAGCAGCCTCCCTCCTTCCCATCAGGCCCTGACTCAGCTCCAGTCTCTCGATGGTCCAAGCAGCAGATCTGCCTCGTCCCTCTGCTCTCACTAGTGGAAGGTTTCTGCAGATGGCTCTGAGCTCAGCTTCTGGTCCTCGCCCCCTTTGTCACAATAAGTCAATGAAGCACAGCACAGGCTGCCCAAATAGGTGGTGCTGCCCCATCCCTGCACACAGCCGAGGTCAGGGGATGGGCTGTGAGCACAGATGGAGCTGTGGGTGTCCCTGTGCACTGCAGGCAGTGGGACCAGATGGTGTTTAGGAGTTCCTTCCAACTCAAACCATTCTGCGATTCTGTGTTCAGCATCTGTACCATGGGGCAGGGTGTCTCCTGTTCAGCCCTACAGACCAACCAGGAGAGATTTATTTTTATTTTTAACTTTTTAAGTACTCAGGTATTTTGCTACTTGTGCCCTGCTTGTTTGGACAGAGGCAAGGCAGCATACTCACTGCATTTGTTTTTTTGCTTTTCATCTCTACCTTCCACTCATGGGTGGCACTTATCAATTCTGCTTTTTCACCTGTGTCTAATTTAAAGGTTATAGTCCATCCATTAACCCCTGCTAATACCACCCTAGAGGCAGAGCAGTGATATTAATTTAGTGGAACTCTGTCCTAAGACTTCATTTCTGCATTTCTTAGTCCACAAACTCCTGTCCTGTGTTTCCCTCTAGCCAGCAGCCTTCATATGCACAAAACCAGGCAGCAGTTCAGCATCAAGATGGTTGTTGTATGGCAGTCCAGGCACTCCCACAGTCACCCTCCCGATCTTCCACATTCATAGGAGTTCTTTGCTCCTCTCTATGCACATAGCCTGGGTTTGTCTCCCAGCAGCTGCACCCAGCACACAGCCCACAGGAGCAATAGTCTCACTGGAGGAGCTGAAATTTGCTGTGTCTGCACATGGAAGCAGCCCTGCTATCTGCACACATGGTTACCTGGCAATTCCAGCAGATGATTTTTGGATTATAGTTCCATTACTCGCACTGCTACCAGTTCTTGCAACCTGCCCCTGCCAAGAAAACTCTAAGAGAAACAAAATCCCTTATAACCCATGCTCACAATGCTCACAAAACCTGGCAGCTTCCTTCCAAAAGTAAGTGATTAAAGCAGTGCTAATGAGACATTCATCACCTGCGCTTTTTCCCTTGAAGGAAATATACAGGGCTCTGTATATTTTGCATACAGGTGCATGCAAAATCATGGTAATAGACAGCTTTGAAGCACTGTAAAACAATAAATGAATAAATAAAGGTCATTCTGGCAAAATGTTCCCCAAATACTTGAAAATGTAACTGAATAAATAACTCCATTTTGGACAGAAATCTGCAGACCTTAGCAGATGTGTCCAAGCTAAACGAAATATCCAGGGAACTGGATCTCCTTGCTGATGAGAAATAATCAAGAGCACTGCCCTGGCACAGAGGCAGCCTGGAGGAGCCCATTTCCAGCTCTCACTTCCATGATAGCTCTGTATTATCCTTAGGCATCAGCCTGATCCATCAGTGAGGTTATTTACTGTGAACCCAGACCAATGGGCCGCCAAGCCCACATCCCATATTGAACTGGAAACAGTCAGAGCTTCGCCAAGTGAATGGGATTATTGGATGCTTACAGTCGAGCACGTGTCTGTCTGTGGAGGAGTGGGAGCACTGTAAAGATGACTGCATGGAAACGGGAAAATCCTCTTAGGAAGTGGTGGCTTTGGAAAGATATAGAGGTCACTTAAAAAAAAAAATAATGGTGTTTTAAAAATGCCACTGTGGGAGAGTCAGCTTAAATTATTAGGCAAAGTGCTAAGGCAAATAAAGAAATCACATTCCACGGACCTGCGTGGAGGTATAGAAGGAATATATTCAACGGGATGTTTTTTTGTTTCTTTTACTAGGCCATGCTACAACAGTACCCAGCATTGTATTTGCAGGGTTGGGTGTGAAATCTGCTTATGGGATTTCTGGCAGCACTGCTCTGCTCCGCGACCCTTTGCTGCAGGGCTCCAAAGGTGAAGCCCTCAGCAAAACCTTTTTCCTCAACAGCAATGGGAGCAGGAGCAGGCCCTGAGTTTGTAAATATTAACTCATTTCAAATGTCAGATTATTTACTCTCTGCTCTTATAAGCACCCAGGCCAAATGGATGGGATCCAAGTTTGTTAACAATAGCTCTTGGCCAGGACAAGCTGTAGCAAAGGTTAAATCCTGTTTGCTGTACTCCAGCCTGGAGCCCCATTGACTCGAGTAGCACTGGCGGCTTTGGGAGGATGGCAATGAAGGTGGTGAAGGCACGGCAGCAGAACCCCTGCCAGCATGGGTTTGCCATCACCTTGCCATGGGCACCTTACCAGGGAAGATGAGGACACGTCTGCATGTGAACATTGATGCACAGCACAATGGAGGTGGAAAAGAACCATGTCCTATGAAACAAGTCTCTCTGCTGTCAAGATAATGCAAGTAGGTTTGCTTGTTGTGCACTGGAAAACTGAAAAAGTGTCCATTATCTTGCCTTGGGCCTATCTGCATGATGTTATATATAAACGTATGTATGCACCAAAAATTTTCTTCCATTCCATTACACAGCTCCTGCATCATTCCACATTTTCTCCTCGCTCCTTGCCACCTCCACCGAAATACATGGCTGCTGCATGGCCCTGCGAAAAGAGAAAGCCAAAAGCGACTTTTAGAGATGAGGTAGGAGGAACCCAAGGTATTAGCTACCCTGTTTGAGATCCTTGCTCTTCTCCTCTTGTTGACCAACCACACAACAACAAGCAGGTGCCATCTGATGACAGATCTCCAAATTCACCCCCAAAAAAGAAGCACTGGGTGGAAAGGAGGTGTTGGAGATATCGAAACAGGCTGCCCAGGGATGTGGGGGGTAGGTCACCATCCCTGGAGGTGCCCAAGAACAGTGGAGATGTGGCACTGAGGGACGTTGGTCATTGGGCATGGTGGAAGTGGGTTGGAGTTGAACTTGGGGAACTTAGAGGTCTTTTCCAACCTCAGTGATTATAAGGAGGTGGCAGACCATCCTGAAGCACACATGGCACATAATGAAGAATTACTTGCACTTGGCAACAGCAGTGGGACTGCAAGACCTCCATAGATGACAGGATCTTCATGGATCACAGAACACACAATCTCTCCTATGAGGAAAGCTTGAGGGAACTGGGCTTGTTTAGCTTGGAGAAGAGAAGGCTCCATGGAGACCTCATTGTAGCCTTCCAGTGCTTGAAGGGAGCGGGTAAACAGGAGGGGGAACGGCTGTTTGTGAGGGTGGATGGTGACAGGACAAGGGGATGGTTTTAAAGTGAGACAGGGGAGGTTTGGGTTGGATATGAGGAGGAAGTTTTTCAGTCAGAGGGTGGTGAGGCACTGGCACAGGTTGCCCAAGGAGGCTGTGGATGCCCCATCCCTGCAGGCATTCAAGGCCAGGCTGGATGTGGCTCTGGGCAGCCTGGGCTGCTGGTTGGCGACCTGCACACAGCAGGGGTTGGAGCTGGATGAGCACTGTGCTCCTTTGCAACCCAGGCCATCCTAGGATTCTGTGATTCTAACATTCACTGACCACAGGAGCACATGACACTTTCCTGGCTTGGTGTGACGAAGCATGCTGACCCATCAGGGCACGCAGTGTGCTTTGCCCGGTGTGACCTGCACAGATGGCTCACAAAGGAAGCACTTGCCAAGCCAAGCGGTGCACAGAGCAGTTTAGCCGGGAGCACTCACGTCCAGAGACATTCCTGTGCTGATTAGGGAGGCTGAGCGGGAGCCAGGGGCGGGTCGACCATCTCCTTCCTCCGGCAGCTCAGATCACACCTCTCAGAGATGCTTGGGTCAGGCATGGGAAGTTCATGGCTGCAAGCTCGGTGGCGGGGAAGGGGATGCGGGGGAAGTTCACAGGGTTCAGCCAGAGCCAGGTCCGGAACAAAACGTCTGATAAGCAGAGAGAGAGTCAGACATGGACATGAGCCCCGGGAATCCTTGCCTCTTCTCCAGCTGGTGTGTGATGCTGGGTGCTTTGGGGACAAAAGGCCAGGCTCTGCTCTGACTCAAATGATTTCTGCAATGAATGGAGGGACCAGTGTCCAACAAATAAAAAGATCAGATGAGCAGATGGGATAGATCAAGCTGACCACAAAGACTCTGTCCAACATTTTTTGACAACTGTCAGAGACATATGTGCATGAGGATTTTGGAGTAACTGGGAAGGGCACGTGGGCTGGGAGGGAGATGCATGGCTGCAGGAGGACGCAGGCTCTGTACTAACTTGGTGCCTTTGGTGTGTGGCCCCACGTCCTACAAGGAGGAAGAAGCTGGTAGATCATTCATCTCGCCTCCTCACCAGGCTGAACCAGCCCTTCGCATGCTTTTCCTGGTGTTTGGTCCATCACTAATGAGCCATGTACTGGGGGGAATTCTTAGGTCATTTATTTTGCATCATGTCTGCTAGGAGAGGTAACACTACAGTAACTAATTGGGAAAGCAGACAGATAGCACTGAACAAAGCCATGGGCAGAGAGACCCTGTCTGTGAGCATGAAGGACTGGAGGTATCCCTTCTGCCAGCTGCCCTGATGAAGTCTGCGTTTGAAATGAGCAGAGATGGCACATCCCAAGCAGCCCATCCTGCCCTTTGTGCAATGTCTCTGAAAAAACAAAAAACAAAACAAAACAAAAAAAAAAAAAAAAACCCTACAACCACACTTTGCTCATTTATTTTGTCAGCTGCTCTTTTGGTTATTTAGTGCATTCCAAGGATCGTGAGGAAATACAACGGATGACGTTCTGCAAAATCAATGGCGACAGTTTGCAAGAGTGACTGGCAGCAGCGGATGCCCAGAAAACCACAGCCCTGGAAACGTGCAGTTTGTCACCCACTCATTGGTTGGTGTTGTGCCTCCACCAGGCAAAGCCAGGTCTCTTTGGTGTGTTTGCTATGTGACAAATTCAAGAACCTAGAGATGGAACCCAACCATGCGAGAATTGGCTTTGGCCTCTTAAAAGTGGAAAGAATTTAGCTCAGTAATATTGCTTCCTTCTGGCCCAGTCATATTATCCTTACATCATTACAGCCTTCTTTCAGGCTGCTTCCCATCCTATGCTGCCTTTTCATCCATGAGTATTTGCACTAAGGCAGTTTCACACTGTGAGCTTCTAATCTGGCCCTGGGCTTTAACAGAGTCTTGAGTCCTTTTGCAATCAGAATAACACATGTTCCTAAAAGCATAGCTCCTTCCCCTGTGGATTTGCTTTCTCTTGCTCTCTCACACACTAGAAAACTCTGGTTCCCTCAAAGAGACTGGCTAGAGGTTGGACTTGCTGATCCTTATGGGTCCCTCTCAATTTGGCATATTCTGTGATTCTAAAAAGCAATCGGACGTTACTGCCTCCTTTTTACCAACTGTAAGCAGACACAAAAAGGACACTCAGGCAAGCTGGGACCAAAGCAGGGATTTTATAAAGCACTTGTTCCCTTTGTTGCAGGCAGAAAACAGAGAGCAGCAAGTCAACTATATGAGTGCCATCTTCTCCAAGGCCAAAACACCACACCAGCAGCAGTGACAACAATGCTCTCAGTGTCCCCACGTGTCACTTCCCCATGAAAACTGCTGCCATCACCAAAGAGAAATTCTGCAATAAGGCTGCTGGTGTTCACATTGCTTGGGCATCACAGCAGGACCTCTTCATCCCCAGGAACACCAATCTGTGGTAGTGATTTGTCCATGGATGTCCACCAGCACTGCAGCGGCTCCCAAATCCCTCTCTCGCCTTTTCCCCCAGCACCTCCAGGCCCACACAAACATTGCACCATTCTCTAGCCTTCTGCGTGACCCATGTTTTGTCTACACACACCTCCCAGAGACTGACTCCATCAGCACATCCAGCGCAGCTCTGCACCTTGCTGTAACTCCCCCAGATTCTCACCAATAGCAGATCATTCCTCACGTTAAGGCTGTGTTAAGGGTTTTGCAGGGTAGTACTTCCTGAACTTCTATCTCGCGTGCTGGTGTTATCCCAATTGCTCAGCAAAGGTCTGTGGACCACGTCCCTCATGCTCAGCAGCTTCCCACTGCCACAATCATCCTCGCCTGTATAGAAGAAGGAAAGAGGAAACAACAACTTGCTGTGAACGAGATCTCCCAGGGAGTCAGAGTTAGCAAAACAACCACTCAAGAGGGGGGAAGTTTCGAGTGCGTTTACATGGCTGTGGCTGGAGGCAGCAAAGCTACCCGGGCAGATGGGACCAACATCCAGGTTAGCGAATGCCACCCGAACCCGCTCCCCGCCAGTTAATGTAAACAGGGCTGTCGGGCGCAGCGAGTGCTGCAAGGCTTTGATCAGAGCCAGCTGCACAGCCAGCCTCGACGTGAGCCCACAGCCCCTGCCCCATCCCAGAACAGGGCCCTGAAGCGGGCTGGTGTGTTTGCCAGGAGGGGAAGGAAGTTCATGGGATCTGTACCTCGCACGAGCGAGTTTTCTGATGTGGAAGAAATGCTGCAGGTCATGCCAGGAGCTGCCCAGGCATAGCTACAAGAATTTGTTGGCCAACAATTCCCAAGTGCAAAAAATAACATTAGGGTTGGGGATTCTTTTTTTTGGGGGGATGAGTATGGATGGAGCTCAGCGATGGTTTTTTCCTCACCTGCAAAACCCAGGGAGCTGGGGTAGGAAGCTCCCATCGCCATGCAGTTCACAGCAGAACCCTTCCTCAGAGAAATGATCCAGGTTTGGAAAATAGTGACTGGGGGAGTGAAGAGACAGGCCTGGGTCACCCCAGGGATGTGCTTCAGAACCCAGGCTGCATCACCCAGCGAGGGTTGTGGCACAGCACAGCTCACCTCACATCCCCACCCTCTGCTCTGTTAAGCGGCAGCTGCAGTCCTTACAGAGAGAATAACTTGGCTTTTTTTGGTATGGAGCTGACCTACGCTGTGCAATTCCTGCATGCTGGTAGAGGAAATAAGTATCCCAGGCTGGAAAACACCAGCATTTTCTGTTTGAGAGGAGCAATAACTCAGTGAAGTGGTAAGGAGTTTACAAGGGCTTGGAAAAAATTACCTCGTTTTAGTAAGTGTTAATTATATGACTAATTAAATAGAGAGGAGGTTGAAACACTTTCCAAGTCATAACCTGTGTGCTTCCAGACCAGTCCTTGCGTGACAGAGAAAACAGGGAAGGAATCCTGTTTGGCCTCCATGGCAGGAAGTGGCTACTAAACCAGCTCTAACTTCTAATTTATTTATCTGGAACTGTTTTAAAATTCACCAATGTTTCTGCTACTTAAAAAAAAATAAAAGAAAAAAGAAAAAAGAAAAAAAAACACCAGCCATTCAGTAGAACACATTTGGAGCAGCCTGAGTTTTAGGAAAGAGATATAAAAGGCCACTTTGTTTATGTTTTTCAGCAATGGTATGTTGGCTTCTTTTTTTTTTTTTTTTTTTTTTTCCTAAATGGCTGTGAAGAAAAAAACCCATTATGTTAAATCTCTTATCTTCACACAAAGTGGTTGCAGCTATCATAAAACACACACATTGTGTCATTTCAAAACACAAGCAGGCTCACAGACAAACATTCTCCAGATTACCTCCTCTCTCTCCCCTCTTTATTTTATGATTGTGTTGATATTAATAAAGTTTAGCATATTCGAGTGAGGTCCTTTGTTCCTCCAGTCAGGTTTGAATTGCGTTCGCCTGGGGAAGCACAAGGAAACCACAGGGTCACAGGCTATGCTTGTAGAACTCCCTCTGCACTTCAGTGCTGCATCCCACTCTCACTGCTCCCATAAGATTTAAATGGGAAAAAACAGTGTCTAAAAGTAACAAACATAGGGCTGAGATGCAGAAATCTACACACAAAAAAAAGGTCAAATCTCCCCCCAATGGAGATTGCATCTCCATTCCATAGGACTGCACTGCAAACTCTTCAGCTTTCTACAGTCCCAGGATGCTCTGATCCTACTGGAATGTAAGGGATTGCTGGCATATGGACACGTGCCATCATCTGCTGCCCTCTCCCTCCCACCAGCTGCCATCCACAATGGCAGGACCGGGCTGGGCAACAAACACCAACCCAGCTCCAACTGGAGAGCACTGGGGAAGCCCCGCCAAAAATAAATTCTAAATATAAGAAAAACATGGAGGAGTGGGAAGCAAAGAGCAGCTGTGCGGGTGCGTGGTGCTTTGGTGGGTTCCTTCCTAGAGAGGGCTGCAGGCTGATCTGAGCCAAGCTTGGTCCTTCAGTGCTACCAATGCCAATATCAATAGGACACATCTGCTGGCCATCAAAGGAGGGACACCTTGTTTCCCTAGAGCATCCATTGGCTCCCATAGCATTTTCCTCACAGAGGTTACATGCACCAGCATTCTATTCCATCCCAAATCACCTCTTGGTGTTACCAAACATGAGTTTGACACAGAGTCAACAGTCTTCAAGAGCCACTCTGGCCCAGGCCATATGCCTCGGTCACCATGACAGTCATAGAGGTTCAAGATTTGTGAAAATGAGAAACTAGTGGAACAGAGATGGTCAGAGTGTGTGTCCTGGCTGGTAGTGCTGGTTGGCATTCTCAACTAACTGAGTAACCAACTCTAACACATTCAGACAGCCAACCCAGCCAAGCACCACATGCACATCCAGCCAACCAACCTCCACATGTGCACGCACAACTAACCCAACCAGACAGCACATACATGTGCACAAACAACTCAACCAAATCGCACATGTACCTGCCCAAACGAGCACCTACACATGCACAAATTACAATCACTTGCACAAGCACTACCAGCCAACACAGGCACAGCCAATCAAGCAGCACATCTCCAGCCAGTGCTGCCTTACACTGCAGTGGAGCATAGAATCATAGAATCATAGAATCACCAGGGTTGGAAAAGACCTAAAAGATCATCCAGTCCAAATCACGGCATCATGGCAGAAGACAGCTTGGGTTCTTATGACCTTGGGCATTGAGGACCAAAATGCTTTGGGAAGCAGGACTTGCCTTTACAACCTGCTGGAAACATACTCTGTTGCCACAGCAGCATCCTCAGTGTTCTTCATTGCTCTGATACCTGTGATGATCCTGGAGGTGTGTCACCAAGCCATGGGGACACTGTGTAGATTCAAACTGTGAACCCACAAGTTGCTTGCAGAGAGATTTCCTCTCCTGGCAGCAATAGGAACTCAGAGGAACTGCACTCCACCTGGTCTCTGCCCGCCACCAATGGTATGGGGTGCAGCCAGTCCCCATCAGCAGGAACCAGGAAGGACCTCCCAGAGTCTGGAGAGTGGGTGTCCTCACCAGGAGGTTCACATATCCCTGCCCTCATGGTGGTGAGAGTGCAGGAGGCAGCAATACCATAAAAACACACACTGAGCCACCACCACTGTGCAGAAACCATGTCCCCTCCCTCCACTCTGCTGCCATGCAGACACCCGGCCTGCCAGCTCAGGCACAAACTGCTTGTCTCCCCATGAGTTCTCACTCTGGGCCAGCTACCCCAGAGTTAGCCAGGGGCAAAGGAGGTAAATGGACAATAGATATCAGGCTAGTCCAAATAAAGAAGTTTAGAGGCAGCACACACTCTGAAAACAAAGCTCTAAACTTCAAAACAGAACGAATGCACAATTTCGGGGAAACTTCTGAAAGCATTGATTTCCTCTAGCGCCGTAAACACGGCGGGTTTAATGAGCTTGTCCCACTGATGTGCTGAAAACAGACGGAGCCGCCGTGAGTCACCGCTGGTGCTAGCAGCAAACAAACCCACCAGGCACAACACCCGCACCGATAACACTTGTGCAAGGCTCAAACCGGAGGACCTTTCAGCAGCTATAACTAATCTATTTCCACCGCTACGCCGCATTGCTTCAGAGACAAAGTGGGAATTTTTTTTGCTGTTAATTAACATTTGTTCGCGCACAAAATGCAGAGGCCGGTGCCAACCGGACATACCTAGATAGAGCCTAATATTAGATTTCACAAAAGCATTCATCCTGTCTAAACAAACATCCTCCATACGATATTAACCTTAAAATCGTTGCCCAAACAGATGTTTGCACTCGTAGGCACTGCTCGGCATCGTTTCCCAGGGCGAGGCAAAACCTCCGCATCCATGACCGTCCCTGCACCCCAATTAACCCAGGCATTGACAGGAAAACAGGCTGTTGTTTTAGTAAGCTTTGCATAAAACTCGGTTTCGGATTTAAAACCATATCAGTCACTATTTGTCTCTAGCAGAGACTCGGTGTAAGGTTTCTTCCTCTGGCTTTATTGCCGTGCAGTGTTACTCACTTCTTTTTGTTACAGCCAGAGACAAAGTCCTGCTTTAACAGCTGAGAAAATTTGCTGGCGGATGATATACGACGTTGATTAACCAATAATGTGGCTCAGGTCTGGTCGAACATGCGAGCGGCTGAAATGGGAAAGCAAGTTTTTTAACAATTTGTTATACACGGTAGCAAGAAAAACAGGAAGGAGGTGTTTATTAGCAGTTTCCAAATATACCAGCCAAAATAAAACTCCCCGTGCAGTCTGAGGTATTCAAAATACAGCAACGACCAGAATTCCTAAGATTATAAAAGGGTAATTAATCACAAACAGTGTTCACAGACCAGTGGTTTGGAAACTTCCTTTTTATTGAAGATCTGGATCAAGAGCAAACTTCAAAGCACAACTAATTGATCTGAGATTCATTGCGTCTGGTCGATAAAGCAAAAAAATAAAATATCATTCCGACGAAGCCAGATCCACGGTTTACATTCATTATGCCCTGACAGCCCATAAAGCACATTAAAAAGCCATTTTTCAACGAATGCTATAGCTCTGACCTATTTCAACATAAAAGCAATTCATACGCGAGAGACTGTTGCTTCCTCACAGTGTATTGCACCCAAAAGCCAGCCGTGTTATTCCAGGCTTGTTTCTCAGGAATGTGAGCATATCTTGGAGACCGATTCATAAAAGGAAGAGAGCAGCCCACTCCCAGGCCAGGCTCGCATGCTTTATTCAGAAGTGAAATTTCCGAATTTTGTTTGGCTTCAGCCAACTGTTAACTCTAGTGGAGCCGAGGGGGAAGTGGTTGCAAACAGCCAAGGTGCCAGATGAGCTCTTCTTCTCCTTCCTCTTCTGAAATTACCTGGAAACAGCACCTTTTCTCTTAGGGATTGTACACATCTCACCCAGGGAACAATCCATTTGCTGCCAGCAGCCGTTGCCAGATTTGCAATTTCACCTTTGTGATTTGTTGTGAGAGGAGCTGCATCCACGGGAGGATGCCGTGTGCCCCAGTCATACACTCACAAAACACGAGCCACGGCCCCTTTCTCAATCATAAACTCATAGAATCATTAAGGCTGGAAAAGACCTCCAAGACCACCAATTCCAACCCCAGCCCACCCCACCGTGCCCACTGCCCACATCCCTCAGTGCCACACCTCCACTGAACACCTCCAGGGATGGTGACCCCACACTGCTGGGCAGCTGTGCCAACACATTGCCACTCTTCCAAAGAAGAAATGTTTCCTAATATCCAACCTGAACCTCCTCTGGTGCAACTGAAGGCCATTACGTGATATGGAATTGGAAGGAAACATAGAAAGGTTTTCTCCTTTCTGTCTGGCACAAACTATCCCAGCCTGAAGGCAAAGAAGCCGCCTGCACTAGGCAGAGCTTTTCAAGGCAACCTGTGAGTCTTCATTGTTTTTCTGGAGAACCAGAGGAGTCCCTGGCAAAAAGACACAGGAGTTGCATCCCCTTCAGCCCTCCCTCCATCCTGCTGGAGGGTTCTGCTTCTCAGCAATCCCAGCTGGGCCGTGGGATGCAGAGCTTGGAGCTCACACCCGGCCCTCGCAGCGCCAAGCCTCCCCACCTCAAGCGCTGTCAAAACACAGGCGGTGCGGACACATCCAATTTATTCTCAATAGGTTTTGCAGGCTTTAATTTTGCTGCTCCGCTTTCCTGGAATGAAAAGCAGAAGCCTCCAAGCTGCCAGGTCACTGAAGGCTCTGATAAAGGTTTGATCTCCAATGTGGGCTGTGATTTTTTTTGTCTTTTGTCCGCTGTTGTCTTCACCTGTGCCATCCTCTCCCCGTGAGGGAGCCTGTTGCTGCGAACAGGAAAGAGCACAGTGAACAAAACCTTTTACAAGGGATTAAATTTCATCTAAAAGCATGTAATTCTACATAGCCAGGAGCAGTTTCTAATCTTCATATATAGGAACTTACAAGGCAAGGAATTCAAAGCCACCGGATTAAATGAAAAATGTGAATGAAAAGCTACATGCTGATACTCAGCTGACCTAGGCAAGTTACTGTACATTTTTCAAAGTTTTAAATTACCACTAATGGAAAACGTGGGGAGCGAGCTTCAAGTGCTTCTCCACATCACGACTTTAAAAAAAGAGTCCGAAACAGTGAATGAATATTTGTGGAGAAGCCCACGATGCTTTCCAACACAGTTGGCCTCGCTTTGCTCTTGCTGTATAGATCAGTAGGTATCATCGGATCAGATTAAGACCAGCTGTTCATTTCTAGGAAAGGAATTTCCCAAAAAGGTAAAATATAATGCAAGCTTAGAAACCTAGACACTTTGGAAGAATAAGACCTCTGCTCGTGGCTGTAAAAAGCAGAGAAAAAGACATTTAAAAGCAAGACACTTAAAAGACATCTTAAAAGCATTTAAGAACTTTGGTTTCAATTATTCTGTATTAAAGGATAGGTAAGCTTAAATTGCTCAGACTCTTTAAAAAAATAAAAAATAAAAATAGAAGGGATTGTAAATAAAATTGGAAACAGATATACAACGGCCAGGTTCCCACAGGTGCGCTCCTTGCTGTGGGATATACCCGTGTGAATTTGCTGTTTCCCATCGTGTCAGGGGAAACAATGAATTCTGAGGTTACCCCGCATGCCTTCAGACCCAGCACAGAAGAAGTGACCTCTTGTCTGGGCAGGCTGAGGGCTGCAGGTCCCCTGCACCAACGCGAGGGGTTGTGCCGCCGGGGCTCACCGCCAGATCAAAGACGTGGGCCACTCACAGGGAAACAAGAGGGGAAAGCCCAAAGAATCAGAGAAACAAAGGGAAGGTTGAGGAGATAAGGATCAGTCTCAGATATGATATTTCACCCAGATCAGAGCCGGCGCAGAAGTTCAATTCAAAGTTCATAAGACAAAAATACAAAGGGAGCTGCTGGAAGGTTTTGTTGCTCTACGTCTGTGCTCTCAATGATATTCCCATCCTCCAGGTGACAGAGGTTGCCTCTCTATTATGCAACATCATAGAACTGAGCTCACCTTTTCCTCCTCGCCTCCACTCAAATATGCACTTTGAGCATTTCTAACACCTTTGTACAGCCCAAAACCAAACCCCTCCAGGTGCACCCAGCAGGTGAGGCGTGAAGCTGTGAGGTACCCAGCACAGCCAGACCCCCTGACCTTGGGGAAAGGGACTTCTGCATGCACTGAAGTTACACCAGGGAAGGTTCAGGTTGAATAGTAAGAAAAATTTCTTCTTCAGAAGAGTGATATTGCATTGGCATGGGCTGCCAAGGAAGGTGGTGGGGTCACCATCCCTGGAGGTGTCCAAGGAGAGAGGAGATGTGGCACTGAGGGACTGGGCAGTGGGCATGGTGGGGTGGGCTGGGGTTGGGCTTGGGGATCTTGGAGGTCTTTTCCAACCTGAATGGTTCTGCGATTCTGCAAACAAAGCAAAGAGATAACACAGGGCAACACACTGAGATGCCTATAGTTAAACCTTGAAAGGACTAACAACAAAAGGAAAAAGCCTTCACCTTCAGATTTGTCAGAAGTGCCAAGCTTTTTTAGAAATTTGGTGCATGCTGTGTCGGTTCATACAGATCTATGATTTGGTACATGGAGTGTTTACAGACACAATTGTTTTGGCTTGCAGGTGGATACCTGGGAATTATGTGGCTGTTTATCAAGGAGAAACAGAGCTCTTGGAGATATAGATCCTCTAGAAGGAGCTAGGTTGCAAACAGCTCCTTAGCACATCAAAGCCTGCAGAGATGCAGCCTGCACCATGGCCATTAACCCACTGCTGACTGTCTGAGGCAGCAGAGGAATGTCAGCTCCAGAGGTTTTATTTGGACCATAGGGGACAACGGTGGGATGTCAACACCGTATACAAACCGATCTACTACAGGCTGTACTATTTTCCTTGTTGCCTCCAGAGAACACACACCTTCTGAAGTTTCCTAACATGTTGCCTCATAAGGTGCTTTCACAACATCCACGCAGCGGATACATTAGCCAGCTACAGCTGAGCACAATTCCAGTCTCATAAATCTTCCAGCAATTACAAGGCCTCGTTCAACCTCCCCGTGAGATAAAACAACTGCTGCATCATGGCGTCACAAAGGGATTTTTCTTTTTTATTTTTTTTAGCTTTTGCTTTCCAACAAATCAACCCTGCAAAATGACAAGTGCAATGTGCTGCCTTCCACATGGAGCCTTGGATACGAAACCAGCCCATCCATTCCTTATTTTATTGGCAAAAACGTAGAATCATTAAGGCTGGAGAAAACCTCCGAGATCAAATCCAACTGCAACCCACCCCCCCATGCCCACTGCCCACGTCCCTCAGTGCCACATCTCCACAGTTCCAGAACACCTCCAGGGATGGTGACCCCACCACTCCCGGGCAGCTGTGCCAATGCATTACCACTCTGTCTTAGAATAAATTTTTCCTCGTATCCAACCTGAACCTCCATTCTTGACATCGTTGTTTGTCACCTACCAATGAGAAGCAGGGGGTCCATTTAGAACAGGAAGATAAACAGCATTCTGGGTTACCAGCTTTGGGCAGTGGCATCCAGGTAAGTGCAGCCAAAGGGCAGGACCTTTGTGAACCATGTTGCTGCAAACGTGCTCTGACTCACAGCAGATTCTTACTGCTGCTTGCCCACAATGTGAGACAGAGCCAAACTACCAGATTTCATTGCCTGTTGTGCTCTCTTCCCTTGCCATAAGGATGAAGTAATGGGTACCCTGGGCTCTGTGCACGAGGTGCTCAGACTTTCCTCTCTCCCCATCAGGAGTGGAAAATTGTTGGAGCTCCCTTCTGAAAGCCCTTCCTTCTCCAAACACATTACTACGCTACTGGAAGCCATTCAATTCAGCCAACTCATTAAGTGACATCTCCTGAGCACATTCTGCAGGAAGAGGAGGCTGTGTGGTGGGCAGGGTTGGGAGGAGGGCTGCATATAAACCTGCAAACACCGGGGATGTGTTACTGTTTTGGGGCTGCTCGTTTCCACCAGAATATTATTAATAACAGCAACAGCCAGCAAAGCTGAGGCATCTCCCCTGGCAGATGTTCACAGTATGTGTTTGTGCTCCCTTCGCTGATGTACGAAAACATTCTCAAGACAAGATGCTCAGCATGGCCAATATGCCACAGCCTAAACAGCAGCCTGTTTTCTCCTTCACCTGTCCCAAAACAAGATACTTTCTGTAACTTCTCATGCATGTTACGGAGTGGTGACCACTGAATAAATACACGAGGCAGCCTTTATTCTGATGGTTTCTCAAGAAAGCAAAAATCTCAGAGCATGGTCTCCAAAGACTGCTTGGAAAACATTAGCAGCTCATTACTGATCAACTGTTTAAAAATCCCCATTAATGTATACACATACATCCCCAGACAGTACGTTTACCCCCAGTTAATGGCACTGAGTGGGGCTGGAAAGATATGTGTGCAACAACCCAGCACGCTCCCAGCCCACCCTCATTTACAGTTTTCTCACACAGGCTTCTTCTGACCTCTTCAAATCCCATCCCAATTACAGCCTCCCACTTACCCTTCAATGTAAATAAATCCTGCATGGTGGGGATCGCCGCTACCAGTGCAGATGAAAGCCACGATGATGATGGAGGCAAAGCACAACCTGCAGACAGTTCCCAAAAAGGGCAAGAAAACAAACTGCACACGGGCCTGGCAGGTGGGATTGATGGTGACAACCTGTGGGATAGGAGGTGACACCCATCAGGACACTTGGAGCTTGGGCACGGGGATCCAGAGGTCACGGAATCGCAGAATCGTAGAATCACTGAGGTTAGAAAGACCTCCAGGATCTCCAAGCCCAAGCCCAACCCACCCCACCATGCCCACTGCCCCTCAGTGCCACATCCCCACGGCTCTGGAACACCTCTGGGACGCTGACCCCACCACTCCATGGGCAGCTGTGCCAATGAAGAAGATGCCTAAAGAATGAAGAAAATGCAAAGAGAGGCTCCAAGGCACCGTATGGCTTCCCTTGCTGAAAAGATAGGAAATTTTCTTAGGAGACTGCCTGATTTCTGTGCTGAGATGACCCCCTCCACTTCATGCTGGAGGATGCAAACACTAGGAGGTGCAAAGTTTTCTTTACATGTTAACAAGGTCTTGATTCAAAGGGAGCAGTTTGAACCAGTTCAGGTGGAAATTACTGTGGTGCCATTGGCTTTGGCACTGTTGCATTGGTTTTACACCACTGACGCAGTGGATCTTTTCCCCTTGGGAAAAAAAATAGGCTTCCACAAATGTGTTCAGCAGGCTCACAGGGAGCAAAAGCTGAATCTCTGCTGTCTCTTGGAGCTTCTTTAGGCTGCTGCTGAGGATGTTAACAACTTTTTCTCAGGATCTGTGGACATCTTAGAGTACTTCTGGACACAGCAAAAGGGTAAATGCCATAGAAATGTTTTTCCCGCTATAGTGTAAATTACTTCTCTGAAAACTCATCTCTAAACACATCTTCTCAGCTCTCATCCAGACTCAGCTGTCCCAGGTCAGGATGCTGGGATTTCATGCTGTAATTTCTACACCAGCTCTGCAATTTCATGCTACTAGGTGCATAGCAAGTGGGGCAGGTAGTGGGATTGAAGTTGCTGGAGTTTGGGGGGTGAAGGAGATTTTGGATTTTGGGACATTATTTTTTTCTCAATCATGGGCTTAATGCGGGGCTCTTCCACTGATCATTAAATAATTACCCTGTGGTTTGAAATTGTTTTTAGTGAGAAAGGGCTAAATGATCTTATAATGTCCTGGAACTGTCAACATGATATATGGGGCTTATTCAGCATAAATTATAGGCAGTTTCCATGCCACAGAAGCCGCACAAGTTCACGGATCCAGCCAAAATATTCAGCAGAAGTTTCTGCCAGGCCGCAGGGCCCGTTTTGCCAAGAGGTGCAGGTGTTTGCTGCCGAGAACGGCCCCATCGCCGACCCCAGTGGCCCCACTTCCCCTCCTGCCATGGATTACCTGAATCGACGCGTTCTGTGATGCCAGGAAGCACAGGAGGGATTTTCAAAACAAGCCCAGCTCCAAGATGACACGGCCTTTCCTCTGCAGGTGCACGAGCAGAGGATGGAGACTCTTGCAGATGCTCTTGGAGAGGTGTCCATCTCCAGCACACAGACGAGGTGCCTTGTATGGACAGGGAATCCACCACCTCTCCGGGCAACCTGTTCCAGTGCATTACCACCCTTTCAGAGAAGAATTTTTTCCTGATGTTCTTGAGCACCTCCAGGGATGGGGCACCATCTCTGAATGGTCTCTCAGAAAGGACAAAGCCACCACTCAGCCATGGCAGTGCCAGATTTACTGTGTCCATCACATCCATCACACGCCCTTCATGGGACAGCGCTCCAAGCTCTCATTGCATTTCCCCAAACACTGCCACAGGCTGAGGAAATCACATCTGTGTCCCTGCCACTGACTTCCACAGGAGTTCAGGAGCAGCAAAGAGCCTGCTCTGCTCCTTTTGGGGGCAGGCAGCCCAGAGGATACCCAAGGCACCGATGGAGGACCACCAGCAAATGAACACCCCGACTCAGCACAAAGGTCTGCTTTAAACCAGCCTGGAAAAATAGTGACAGAGACCTGGGTGGCTTGGTGGGATGTCCATCACCAAAACTCTAAAAATGGAACAGGTGTGAGAATCCAGGCTGGAGTAGGATAAAGGCACAGAGCAAAGATGTTCCCTAAGCCCCCTCAGCACTGCATCAGTCATGCTGCTGGGCTCTGCACTCTACCACACATAAGCATCCTTCGTTCAAGTCTCCGTTCAGGCCAAATGTCTCTGCAGCCTCACTATCTCTCACTCTTGGCCTCACTTTTCTGTGCATGCCACAGGGATGGTGGGCTGTAAAGCCAGGCTGAAACCTCATGGCTTGGAAATGCTTCTTGCCATTAGCCTCAGTAGTGGGGGACAGCAGTCCAGCCACTACCTAGCTTAAGGGACAAATTGAAGTTCCAACAACTTTCCATAGCCAGCTTGTCCATACTGATGGAGATTTGGGAATGTTCTGTGGGAGATTCCTTCACTGCTTTGCCTGGCCATGCCTTTTCCAGGGGGCGGTGGGAAGACTCTGGTGTCAACATGCATGAACAAGGCTAGGAAATTTTTTCCCTATCCCTGCTCCTGGTTTTGCTGAATCTGAAATGAGTTGTTCAGAACAAGATAAGAAACCAGCAGCAATAGATGCATGCAGGAGGCCACGTGCTCAGACCAATGCATCCTGTTGGCCTTCACTGTGTAAAGCAATGGGGACAGACACAGAGCATCAGCATGAGCACTGTCCCTTCTGCAGCCACTGCATCAGGCATGACTTCTTTCACCTCTAGGAGGTGATGTCATGTGGGAACCTTTAACCACAGGGTAGGTTGAGATTGGTGCTTAGTGTCATTGGGAATAATTTAAAATATAGAATTATAGAATCATCTGAGTCAGAAGGGACCCTTAAAGGCCATCTGGTCCAACTCCTCTGCCACGAACAGGGACACCCCCAGCTCAATTGCTCAGAGCCACATCCAGCCTAACATTGAGTGCCTCCAAGGAGGGGGCACCCACCACCTCTCTGGGCAGTGTTTCGGAGAGATTCCTAAGGGGCTGTGAGACCAGGAATCCCCACAGAGCTGACTCACAGTGGCTCTTCTAGACGTCACATTCGGCTCCAAAAAATGACATTTCCCGGCAGAAAACGTTTCCCCTTCCTTCTCTTCAGCACTGCTAATCATCACCCTCCCAGCCGCTGGATCAGACCCAAACCAATCACATCTGCACCCAAAGAAAGGAAAACGTCCACTTGTGTTTCATTTACTTTTATGGGAGCGTTAACACATTTCAGTCACATAAAACCTTCACCTTCAAACAGAAAAGGGGAAAGACAGAAAGGAAAGCCATGTGAGGTGATCGACTCAGCACCAACTACGCACCGAGTGGGACCAACCCCAGAGTAGCAGATTTAACTTCCCTGCACGGGGCTTTGGGTCAAGCACAGGGCTGAGGATACCAAGCACAGAGAGCAGGGACAACACCGGGACCTCGGTGTCACCACACTGCTGGGATGTGCCTCCGTGGCCCCAGCCAGCCCACAGCTGCAGACGGCTGCCTCGGCCCCATCTGTGGGGTCTCTTGTTGGTGGTTTGGGGTTTCTCCACTGAAGATGCTCGTAACCAAAACCAGATTTGATTCCCAAATAGCCCCAAACTCTTTTAAAGCTTACAAATCTTCCGCACCTGTGTTTGCTCATTCCTGCTGCTCAGCCCTGCCCTGGGAAGGACGATGTTTATTCCACTCCTCCGCAGTTATTTACAATGGGGTTTTTGGATGGAGATGGAGCACATATTTGTCTAATGGCGACAGGGCAGTGAATTTGATTCTTCTCATTAGCAGTCATCAGCTTAACGGGAAGCAATAAAAGATTTTTTAAATAGCGGGTGCTTGAGAGATGTTATTTATTGCAGTCGCTGTCAGCAGGATGAGAGCATTCCTGGGCTGCAAGGGGGGAAACTGAGGCATGAGGCCACTTTCTGACCCACCCTGGACCACACAGATGGAAGTGGGAAGAAACCTCCACCCTCCTGCCAACAGCCGTGCTGCCCTGGGGACACGCAGTGATGTTATTATTATAAGCCATTATTCAGCCCACAGCAAAAGCGATTTGTGATGTGCCATGTGCTGTTAGCTACATCCAGCACCCAGCAGGTCTGCTGCAGGGTCCCCTCCCCTGCTCCTCCCTCCATCGACCATCTCCAAAGCTCCTTGTCTGCTCAAGCACAGCAACTTCCTCAGGATCACACTGTACTTCACCACTGCTAAAGAAGCATCACTACCAAACAAGAACAGACTGAGTCCTTGGGAGACTCATTGCAGTGGTCCATCTGGGCTCTCACTTCTCCAATAGCCAAAATTTTTCTCCCAGTTTCCCAGATGTCTCTACTGAAAGACAAAGAGTTCTTTTCTCCCCATGGGATTTACCAGCTGTACCATCACTTCTTTCTCCTGTATCCTGTACATGTTGATCCTCCTTGACTCCTACTATTGGTAAATCAAACTGAAAATCATTGCAAACAATTTGTGGGCACTGCCTCTTGCAGGGAAGCTGTCCAACTCAATCAACCATCTTTTGAGGAACGCTGCGGGGATCATTTTCAATATTTTTAAACACCGAAACAAATACCAGCTGTATACATTAAATGTCTCAAAATGACATCTAGGAATACCTGCTTCAGTTGTCCCACATCCAGAAATGGTAAAGGTCAGCGAGTTTCATGGGATGTCTTGCTTGATGCCTCTTCCAGACCTGAAAGCCCTTGCGTAAGGCTGTCCTTGAAGCACAATACCATGCAGACTCTTTGCTAGGATGTGCAAGCGGAGACAAAGAACATCACCATGTAGTTCAAGTGGGCTGTTGGGTCCATAAGAAGCAGAGCAGGTACTAAAGCATGTCCTAGAGCCCTGATTCTTCTTTTCAGTGTAATTCAACAGCAAGGAACTCTCCCTCATAAATCACCCAGCAGCATGGGAGCCATCCCACAGCAGGTCCAGAGCCCAACCACATGAGCAGACAGTATGGCATCAACCGGGCTGTGATGTCTTCAGCAGTCCACACAGCTTCAGCCCATCGCCCTCTGCTCCCCAACATGGAGAAGCGCAGGGTAGCAGGGATTGGAACCAAACAGGCTTTAAGGGTTCATTCAAAGCCAAACCTTTCTTTGATTGTATGTAGGCAATTCCCTACTGAAAGTCATGTTGCCAGCACATGTCCCATGGCCTTGTGAGCCCTCTCCCACGTGTCTATCATGCACAGGGCTCCCCCACAAAGATCAATAATCAATTTAGCGTATCTTAGTTAGTCTTGGCATGGAGGCTTTCATTTGTTTTCTTATTAAATAGCAGGTGTGTGTTACAGTGCAGACAAAACTAACAAAACCAATAAAAGTAACGCAAAGTTCCAACTGTCTCCATATATGCTGATAAGTAAAGCAGTGGCACTTGTTTCAGCCTATTGCTTCATAGTACATCATCTCACTTTACTGGAGGGAGAGGCGAGGGACAGGTGGGTACTGGGAGAAGCATTTGCTCCTTGCCTGTGGGACTCCAGATCTGCCCACCCTGCTTGGTGCCAGGGGTACCAGAGAACAGAGGTCCAAGCAGCACTTCCTGAAGAAGAAAGTGGGTGGGAAGCTCTGAGCAATGGATTTATGGATACAAAATTGGAGCTGTCCTATTGAACACAATGACCTTAATTTTGGCTCAGGAAGCTCTGACCTGTAAATATCAACAGGTAGTGGGTATTCTGGAAAAACATCATTACAGGCTTGCTGTGTTCCTTCATCCTCCTACAGCATCTTCAGAGATGGGCTGCAGCACTAGATGGTCCTTTGGAAAGAGTTAGCCCAGGATTCTTTTGAACGCAGGGCAGCATTTTTCCATTCATAGCTTGCTAAGGCTGGGAGCCAGTGTATCCTCTAGGAGCTGTGTGGTCTCCCAAGGTCTGCATATCATCCTAGAATCCTAGAATGGCCTGGGTTGCACAGGAGCACAGCGCTCATCCAGCTCCAAGCCCTGCTGTGTGCAGGTCGCCAACCAGCAGCCCAGGCTGCCCAGAGCCACATCCAGCCTGGCCTTGAATGCCTGCAGGGATGGGGCATCCACAGCCTCCTTGGGCAACCTGTGAACAGTGCAGGTATCTGCAGCCTGTGGGAAAAGGGGGAATTAGAACAAGGGTGGAAAGGAAAATCTGCATTTATCAACCAAGAGAAATGTGAAAGCAGTACAGAAGGCAGCAGAATAACCAGGCAGCAAACAGCACAAAGGCAGGTGTGAGCACACTGAAATGTGCCTGTGCTTTCCGAGACGCATGAACAGACCCAAAGTGCAGGGCTGGGTTAGGATTAAAGCTCTCCTCAGCTCTGATGTTATGGCAGAGGCAGCAGAACCGAGGTCTCAGCATGTGTCCATCTGCTGGGTGGAACAACCCATGGTTGACACAACAGAACCAGAGCTCACTGTGGCCTCATTCCTCCTGGGCTCTACAAGCTGAGCTTTATGTGGCTTGAGTTTAAGTGAGGGATGCTCAGGACAAACCCAAGGGCAGAGGAGAGTTTTGCAGCTAACTCACAAGGCAGATCAGGCAACTGCTGGCTCTTCATGTGTGACTCAGCCCAAGTGCACACATCTCTCTGGGCCCAAGATCCCCACCTGCAAAAGGGCAGAAGGATCTCCTCACACCTGCTCAGTCCAGAGGTTCCACACAGGGACAATGTCTTGTGCTCAGCACAGAGGAGAGCCTTTGGGTCTGCATCATGTGGCGAAACCTGAAAATAAAGAGAACAGAGCGGCACTTTCAGTGCCAAGGTTCAGCAGCTTTTCAGGCCACCAGAGCTCAACTATTATTGTAATAGGTGAGAAGCTTGCCAGAGGTGTCCAAGCATGAAGGCCAAGAGGAGAATGGCTCCATCTTCATTTGCTGGATCCTTAGCAAAGCCTCTGAGCTCATCCCAGAATAACAGTGTACAAACCTTGGTGCCTCTCTTCCAAACCAATTGGCATTTTTAGAAACTAATTTGCAAAGCCTCAGGCTCTGTGGCTACAAGCAAATCCTGGCTGTCTGAGCAGCACTCGTCAGTGATGGCATCTCCAAAACAGCAGCTTTTTTCAGATTGATGCCGTAAGATCTGGCTTTGAAAGGCAAATCTTCACCTAGAAGAAGAAAATTCTGCCTGATGATCCTATAAACCAAGAATCTGTAGGATCTCAGTTGGAGCCACAACGGGTTACAGCACCTTGCTGAGATGTTCTCCTCATCTCCTGTACTCATAAGCCTCATAGAATCGTAGAGGTATAGAGTTGTAGAGTCAACAGCTTGGGTTGGAAGGGACTTTGCAGCCCACCCAGCCCCTGTCCCTGCCTTGGGCTGGTTGCCTCCCACCAGGTCAGGCTGCCCAGCCACTTCTGTAAACCATCAGTTTTTGGTACCCGGAGTCACAGCCTTCCTAAGGTGGGCCCAAAGATGAAGGTGCATTGTAGTGAGACGCAGTGCTCACCATCTGGGGTGCAAGATTTTGGGTGAGAGCTGCCTGGGGCTGGTAGGAAATCTGCACATCCACCTTCAAGTCATTCTGCTTTCGTTTACAGCCGGAGTTGAGTAAGAGGAGGGATTACATTGATACATCTTATCTCAAACCTTGGTGCACTGAAGGGCCAGGGATTTCTGTGCCACAGACAACAAAGCGCTCTAAAATAAGTCACGTCTGCAAATGCCACATTCCATGGTCTAAAGAAGTTACTGCACTTTTAAAGCAGATATGTTTGTCACACTTTTAAACGAAGTTGAACACAGGCTCTGCAACACTCCATCTCTTCTCTGCTGTGTGATCAAGGTAATTTCTGACACAGATAAGCCAGCAAGAAGCCAAATGGGCTGTAGGTGTCTCTGATTATTGCAGGGGAGTTGGATTTGATGGCCTTTAAAGGTCCCTACCAAGACAAATGATTCTAGGATTGTGCATGCCACATCCATGGCACAAAGCTAGCAAACAGCACTGCCACTGTGCTGACCCCAGAGCTGGGCATCAAACCCCAAAGCACAGCATCAAACCCCAAAGCACAGCACAATGGCCAGAGACACTCTGTGGGATTCCTGGCTGTTCCTGCACTCAATTCACAGCTTCCCAAAGCAGCTCTTCTGCCCTCTCCCCTTCCCGAGGTGGTGAGAAGAGATCTGATCAGCAAAAAAACCCACCCCCAATTATCAGCTGGAAACTGTAAGGGGCCTGAATCTGTTTGACCTGACCACTTTGCTGCGCTTTCCTGGGGACAGAGGGATGCAGGCACACGGGAAGGGGAATCCTCAGCCCCTGCACACACTTTGTGTTGCATGCAGGAGTTCAAATGTGCTTCACTGAGTCAGCTGCTCAATGCATCCACGAGTGTTTTGTTACTGACAGGCAGTCCATACCCATGGGTCAGATTCTTTAAAAAGTTACTGAATCGAAATGTCTTGATTTAACAATAAAAAGAGAAACGAAGAAAGAAAGATTAAAAAACCCAGCAGTTCCCTACAGTTTGGGAGCAGGACAGACCCTGCAGGATCAAAGCAAATGAGAAGCTCTCCAAGGCTGCACAGCACCGGGACAACATCTCCCCTCACATCACCTATAGGACATGCAGGTGCCTCTGCAGGGCTGAGGCTCTGCTTTCGTCATCAAAACGCAATGCAAAAACCAACACCAAAGCAAGCAGACCCAGAAAGCAGCAGGAATGCAGCAAAGCAGTTGGAGGCTTCTCCTCACGCAGCCGCAAGAGGAACGAGCTAAATCCCAGAGCCACTCGTGCTGCACGGCTCCATCACACTGCCAGGGGTGGGATAAACCAGGATGGATGAGAGCAGGGAGACAAACCTGGGAGAGGCCTCGGGAGCTTTTTGTTTTTATCCTTTGAGGAAAAGCAGAGGGATTTTCTCCAGCCGCCGTGCTGCGGGGTGATGGGGCTGAGCCCCTTCCCCTGTCCCACAGTGGGGTTATCACGGGGAGGTGGGGAGCTGTGTAATTGCCCTGTCAGGCAGCTGAAAGGCGCTTGCCTTTAGCTGATGCCACTTCAAAATGAAATTCCTTCTTTGGCACAGCTATGTCTGATATGCAGGCATCAAAGGGGAGGCAGCAGGTCGCCGGTGCCCCGGGCCACGCATTTCCCTTCTTAAAGGCAGGAATGAGAGTGTCAGCTCCGGGCCGAGGGGGGCCCAGCAGCCATCACTGCTGCCCCACACACCCTACACACCCCACAAACCCCCATGCAGAGCCACGCAGGGACCCCGCAGTGTGGGCAGACACAAAGCGCCCACAGCCCCTCCATCAGCCATGCCGTGAGGGGGACAGAGGGGAGCACAGGAGGTTGGAAGGGCGGTTGTTGGGGCGTTTTTGTTGTTTCCAAGAGAACTGCAGGGCCGTGCTGCCTCCCCCCTGGCTCCCATCTCCTCTCTCCACCTGCACTCCTCAGGGAGCCAAAGCTTTTGGCAAGCATTCCTGGCCGCTTTTTTATTGGTTTCGGCTAAGCCGCCCCTTTCGGAGGGTTGGAGAGCTTCAATCGTTAAAAGAAAAGAAAGAAAACAAATTAAAAACCAAAAAACCGCATCACACCCCCCCACCTCTGCTGCTGCCCTCCCTTCCATTCCCCCAATGGCTGCAGGGGGTCTGACCCCCCCTCCCCCCTCTCCCCGTGCCACCGCTCCCCCCAAACAGGCTCTGACCACAGCATCCAAGCCCCCACTGTACCTGTTTGGCTCTGATCCCCTTCCTGCTCGGAAGCAATTTGGAGACGACGCAGCGCAGGTAGCTATTAGCTAACACATATTTAACTGCTCCAGATATCTTTCGTTTCTTGTTGGGGTTTTTTTTGGCATTGTAATGGGGCGATTTGATCTTCAAAGGCCCCGTGCAAACCTTTGAAGCTTCCCAATCTCCAGTAGGGAGGGGAAGAGAGATTGGGAAGGGAGGGGGAGGGAATGTTAACAGTTTTAAAACCTGGGGAATCCTGAAGATGAACGAAGGGTTTAAAACCCATCGGGTTTAGCACATAGCCCTCAGGTAAACCTTCACCTTCTTTTCAAATGCAATTTTGGTGGGTGGCTTTGCAAACACTCGGGCCAGGTGAGCAAGGTGGGCTCTATTCCCAGCAGCTGACTGTCCAGTGAGGTGCTCCTCAGCACCGGGGGCTCCACAGTACCTCGGTGAGAAACAGAGACACCGAGATTGGCAAAGACTATGGGGTGGGGGGGGAAGAAGGGAGAGAGAAAGAGAGGAGGGAGGAAAAGAGGGAGAGGAGGGAAGAGGAGAGCAGATACATTCCCTGCTGCGCTCCGGGCCAGCAGCACCCCGAGAGGTGAGACACAAAATGCATTTACCTTTAAAATAATGACTCATTTTATTTTTTTCTCTTTTAATACGTAGTTATAAATATATTTTGTCAAAATATATGATCATTATTGTCAAAAAACATTTGCACATAAAGTCATAAATAAGGTCAAGGTGAACGTTTAGTTTAGAGGAAGAGTCCAGCTAGAGCAAGCAGTTCTGGGGGGGACGGGAGGGAGAGAGGAGGGGAGGGGAGGGAAGGGGTCAGCGGCACCCGCACCCCTCCACCACCATCTCCTGGTAGTTTTTCAGCACCACCTTGTCATACTCATCCAGGTAGAGCATGGAGATGGCGCTCAGCTCCGTGGGCACGCAGCAGGCCTTGGGGATGCTGGAGTTGACGGAATTGACCAACGTCTGCACGATGGCGTGGTTGGTGGAGTTGAGGTGGTCGGCCAGGGGGAAGGGGCAGTCCCCGTGGCAGTAAAACGCCTGGTAGCCCGGGGGGGCCACGATCCAATCGTTCCAACCCACGTCGCTGAAATCCACATAGAGAGCGTGGCGGCGGCAGTTTTTTTTGTTCTTGCGGGAACGTTGGTGCTTGGGGCTGCGGCGGGCCCTGCGGGTCAGCGCGTGGCCTCGTCCGTCGTGCCCGAAAGTGACCAGGAGCGGCCTGAGCTGCGCCCAGTCCCCGCCGTGCCCTTGAGGTAAAGATCGGCTAATCCTGACGTGTTTGCCCTGATGAGTCTGTGCCTGGTGGAGGTGGGTCACCTCGATCACCAGCCCGTGGTTCGGCTGCTTGTCCTTGGTCCACCGGATCACGGCTGGGCTCACATCGAAGGTCTCCCAGCGCGTCACGTTGTGGTGCACCAACCGCGTGTCCAACAGGCGCGTAATGGCCTGCGAGCGCTCCGACAGCGGCTTCATCACTTCGTAAATGTTTATCCGGTGGAAGCCCCTCTCCCACGCCGCGCTCGGCTCCTCCACCTGCTCCCGGTACAACCGCAGCTCCGCCGACGAGATCACCTCGTTGTCCGGCACGCTGCTGAGGTTGAAGACGAAGCGGATCCGCGGCGCTTCGCTGGGACCCGGGACGCTCTCCAGGTGCTCTGAATGGGTGCAGGGAAGGGGGAAAACGGGACAAAAGAACGAAACGGGAGCGCGTCAGCCTCGGGGCACGCAGCCACAGCCCCGGCGCCGTCCCGGCCCGCATTCACCTGCCTGGCTCAATTACCCCGCGCATCCCAATCGCAGTCGCAGCCGTCCCGGTGCCGCGCGCACTCCTCCGCACTCTGACCCCTTCCCTCCGCCTCTCTCCCACTTCGGAGGAGGTTTTTCCCCTTTTGCTTCCCCCCCTGGGGCTCTAAAGCAGAGGGGAGCACAGAGCTGCCTTGTTACGGGGCGCAGGGGGAGAAAGCGAAGCAAATTCCAAAGCCGTAATGATGCGGCTGGATTAATAATTCAGATTTACTTTGGAAAAGAAACATCCGCTAGGAAACATTTGGATCAGATTACAAGGGCCTATTGAATAAACCTTATAAACACGCAGCTGTAAGTATTAAATTTGAGCAGGGGTTCTTGGGGGGAGAAGTTTTTGTTGCTTTTTTGTTTGTTTGTTTGTTTTTGTTGGTTTTTTTTTTTTGTTTTTTTTTTTTTTTTTTTTTTTCCTTAAGAGCAAAACCAGGCAGCGATTGCTTTGGAAGTTCAAAAGAAACACCGCGGGGGTGGGCGACCTCCCGCCCTCATTCGCTCCCGCATCGGATGCATTAAATCCACGCGAGCCCAGCAATGATCCCGTGGCACAGGGACCGAGGGACAGAGTGGTCAAAGTGCTCCAACACCCTGAAACAGCCACGGGATGCTGGAAAGCCCGGCAGCACGATGTCACCCGCAAACCGCACGCGTCGGGAGCGTTTTTCCTCCCGTAAAAAGTGAAGAGGCGGGCACAACCCGCTCCTAAACGCATCGGTGAGCTCCCGAGCGCTGCCGGGGCTGGGAATTTCCCTCCTCCCATCACTGACCTTCATGGTGGAAGCTCCTCACGGTGTTGGCCCGGCTGGTCGATCTCTCGGGATACTGCAGGCTGATCTCCTGGAGGCTCTCCTCCTCTTCTCCGGACTGGAGCCGATAGAGATCCAGCATGTAACTGGGGATGACGGCTGATTTGCTGGGCTGGGGCCGCCTTCGCAGCCCAAACATCTGCAGCAGAGTCGTTTCGAAACCCCGCAAGAGTTCATGGCTTTGGGCAGAGCGGCGTCCGGATCCGGCTTGTCCCTGAAGCTCTGCTACTTTCTTCCTGCCGGTCTCGGGGATCAGGCTAGCATGGTTGGTACCTCCCAGCAGGACTTGGCATAGTAGGATGACCATCAGCATTCGGTTACCAGGAATCATGGTGTCTCTGGGGTGTAAAAAACGCAACAACAAACGACAAGGAAAGTCAGGATGAGAAGCGAGGGGGGGGGGGGGGGGGGGGG